>NC_133326.1:406891926-407217522 GCF_042186555.1 Aquarana catesbeiana | reverse complement strand
CTGTGCCCCCCACCTCCCCACAGTGTCCCCCTGTGCCCTCCACCTCCCCACAGTATCTCCCTGTGCCCTTCACCCCCCACAGTGTCCCCCTGTGTTTTCCATCCCCCCCATGGTGTCTCCCTGTGCCACTCACACACAGTGTCCCCCTGTGCCCTTCACCCACCTACAGTGTCCCCCTGTGCCCTCCAGCCCCCCCCCCATGGTGTCTCCCTGTGTCCTCCACCCCCACTGTGTCGCCTTCCCCCCTGATGGCTACCCTGAAAGACACTGTGTTAAGTCTGGAGGATCCCAGTGCTCTACTGTGTGCCCTGTGTTTTGGTTTGTGCCCTGCTATTTGCCCTACTGCGTGCCCCATGGCCTGTGATGTGCCCTGCTAGTGTACCCCCTTATGTGCCCTACTCTGTGCCCCTTGCCCTGTGATGTGCCTTGTGATGTGCCCTGCTGTGTACCGCCTGTTGTGCTCTACTGTGTGCCCTGTAATGTGCTCTGTGTGCCCCATGCCCTGGGATGTGTGCCCTGATGTGTACCGCCTGTGTCCTGTTCCCAAGGATGTGCCCTACTGTGTGCCCTGCTGTGTGCCCTACTATTTGCCACATGCCCTGTGATGTGCAGCACGCTCCCTGCTGTGTATCTCCTGATGTGCTCTGTGATGTGCCCCGCTGTGTACCCACTGATGTGCCCTGTACCCTCTGTGATGCACCATGCTGTGCTCAATAATGTGCCCTGATGTGTACAGCATAATAAACCCTGCTGGGTGCCCCATTATGTGTCCTGTGATGTGCCCTACTGTGTGCCCCATGCCCTGTGCCCCATGATGTGCCCCGTGCTCTGCAGTGTGCCATGTGATGTGCCTTACTGTGTGCCCCATGTAAGTGGGGCTTTGTGTAGGTGCGGCTTGCATGTGGGCGGAGACACAGGGGTCCCCATGATCTTCTATTGCCCGGGGCCCCATGAGTTGTCAGTCCGCCCCTGTACACGGATAACCTCTATGCCGTGTTTATGGATTCACGCAGCCAGCTTGTATTCTCCTTTTTGTTTTTACCCTCTTTCTGCTCAATGAGTCAATGATATGTATGTAAGTATTTTTTCATCAAAGAGTTTTATTAGAAGGTTAATGAAGCTTAACAAACAAAGCCATTTAGCAATAAAAATCTGCAATACATGTTGAGTACATCCATTATACAATGCGTACAGCGGCTACCGACTTTATGAGGATATTAAGCAGAGTTTAAGTTATAACCGCCTACTTTTGTACTAGAGATGCAAACATAGATCCCGAGAATTAAACCTTTCTGTCGCTATTCTAGAATTGGAATTTGGATCAATCAGAACATTTCAAGCGGCATACATAGCCAACTGTTAGCTTTGGATTTAATGGAGATAACATAATTTTATTATTTGACAGAACAAAGAGTAGAGATAGTGAACATAAGAAGAAGTGGCGAATAAAGAGATAGGTAAAGAGAAAAGGGAGTTAATAGAATGAGGCCCTCCTGTAAAGAGATGGCGTCCCCACCCCCTCGGTCCCCTGTGCGTATATTTGTCGCATGCGGAACTACGAAGAGTTCCCACATCCAGAGATGTATTAAATATTCATAATTTGTTCATAATCCGCAGAACACCTGAAGATTAGCCATGGGGTCCATGTTTTGTGATATCTTTCTATGCTATCCGTGGATTGGGCTAGCAGGTCTTCCATACGACAGATCTCGGAGATTTTCCAAAGCCACTCCTTAACCGTAGGAGCCTGTGTGCTTTTCCACCGTAGTGGAATCAGAGCCTTAGCGGCATTCAAGAGGTGCTTCGTTAGAGATTTTTTATATCTCTTGTAGGGGAAATTCGAGATGTGGAGTAGGCAGCATGCTGCATCCAGATTAATATTAGTCTCCGTTATCTGCCGTATAATATCCCTTACTTTCGTCCAAAAAGTCTCAAGAATTGGGCACTGCCACCAAATATGTAAGAGGGTGCCTGACTCTCTATTACATCGCCAGCATCTATCTGAAGCTTCAGGAAACCATTTCTTGATTTTATGTGGAGTGACGTACCAGTGAGTTAGGAGTTTATATGCTGTCTCCTGTGTTTTGGTGCTAATGGAGCATTTATGAGCCAGCGTACAAGCCGTTAGCCATTGATTATCTGTTATATCTCTTTGCAAGGCGCTAGACCATTCTACTCTAAATCTGTCATCCGTATTTGATATAGGGTTTTGAAGCCAGGAGTAAACAACAGAGGTTGTCTTGTAAAAGTCATCTCCTCTGTGACAAACTGTCTCTAATTGAGTCATAGGTCTCCGGAAGTGAGGTAGTTTGTTCCTATCCATAACGAAGCTATGTATCTGGAAGTATGACCACCTGGACAGATGAGGGATATCAGCCTCCTCCTTCATCACTGAATAGTCTTTGATTTTGCCATTTCTAATGCAATCTCCTGCAGTCAGTAAGTTTGTTATGTCCAGAGTCTGGGAGTTCCCGCCTGCCATACCCGGAGCAAAATCTGGATTATTCTGGATCGGAGTCAGTGGGCTCAGCTGTGTTGTTAAATCATATTTTTTAACCACCGTCTGGAAGGCCTTCATGGTAGCCCCCGTCAGAGGGTGTTGTTGTGTGGACTCATGGAGCTTACCCCAGGGAATCCATGGGGAGAACCTGAGTCTGCCCAAGGTCACTGACTCTTCCAGTTGGACCCAGTCTTTTGACTTTCCATGACAGTGCCAATCAATCACCATGGTAAGGTGAGAGGCTAGATAGTAGTTGTGAAAGTTGGGCAGACCCATGCCCCCTCGCTCCCTGGGCCTGGCTAGCAAGGAAAATCCAACTCTAGGCCGTCTATGACCCCAAAGGTAGCGTGTGAGAATAGATTGTAGTTGCTTGAAAAAATGTAGTGGTATCCCAACTGGCAATGATCTCAACAGATATAATAGTCTCGGGAGGATAGCCATTTTAAGGATAGCTGCCCTTCCGAACCAGGAGAAAAATTTGGAGTTCCAACTAAGTAAGTCCGAGGCAATGTCTGTTAGCATTGGTGGAAAGTTCTTCTCGAAAGTTTTGGACAGTCTCGAGGGTATCCATACCCCCAAATATTTGAGTTCACTGGTTACCCAGCGGAACGAACAGTTCCTCTTAGTTTTAGCTAACAGATCTTCTGATAGCGATAAATTCATTGCCTCAGACTTAGAGTAGTTGATTTTGAGGTTCGATATGTAGCTATAGTGCGTGAATTCCGCCATCAAATTTGGGATTGTAATATGCGGTTTAGTTAAAAAAAACAAAAGATCGTCCGCGTAGGCGGCTGTCTTGTAGATTTTGTTGGCCACTTCAAATCCCGAGATGGATTCATTCCTGTTAACGTTTCTAATAAACGGCTCCAGTGAGAGGATAAACAGCAACGGCGACAAGGGACAGCCTTGTCTCGTCCCATTTGAGATTTTAACCTTGTCCGATAAAATGCCATTGACTTTTATCCTAGCACAAGGGTTCTGGTAGAGGGCTGCAATCCACGTCATCATGTGCGTTCCCAGACCTATATGGCGACATACCTCTAGCATGTAGTCCCAGGAGACCCGATCGAAGGCCTTCTCCGCATCTGTGGACAGGAGAAGGCCCTCGATGTCCTGTGTATGTGCCGCATGTGTCAAAAGTAAAGCCTTTATAATGTTGTCCCTTGCCTCTCTACCAGGCATGAAGCCAACCTGATCCTGTCCAATCAGTGATGTAAGGAGCGGTATTAGTCTATTGGCAAGTATCTTAGTTAATATTTTGAGGTCTAAATTCAGTAACGAAATAGGCCGATAACTTGGGCACTCTGCGGGGTCTTTCCCAGCTTTATGTATTACTGTTATGTGAGCTGTCAAAAAGTCAGTGGGTACTTGTCTGGGTGATGAGAGGGAATTTAGGGCTCTTGCCAATGGGTTAGACAAGATATCACTAAAGGTCTTATAAAAGATTGATGTATAGCCATCAGGCCCCGGGCTCTTTCCAGGTTTGAGTCCCTTAATGGCTCCCTGTATTTCAGTCAGTGTTATCTGTTCTTCCAGAGGGGTTGTCTCTGCGGTCTCTAGTCGTGGTAAACCACTCCCATTCAGGTAGTCTTGTATGGCCCGTATTCTATCGGTCAGTATTGCAGGAGGTCTTTTTTGTCTCGGTAGATTGTAGAGTTTTGAGTAGTAGCTATGAAACTGAGACGCTATAGCTTCAGGAGTTACCTCCATGGTCCCCTCCGGTGACCTAATTCCCGCTATCACATTGGCAGCGTATGCCTCTCTCAGGGCTCTGGCCAGAAACCGGCCAGTCTTATCCCCCGACTCATAGTATATCCTTTTTTTAAAAAATAGGGATCTCTGCGTTTTGGTGTGAAATAATTCCTGTAACTTTTTCCTGGCTTCTAGCAGTTCTGCGGCTGTCTGTATAGCTAGGGATTGTTTGTGTAGGGCTTCTAGGGAGTGTATTCTTTTGGTTAAGTCCCTCAGTTCTTTTTCCTGTTGTTTCTTGCGTTGTGCCCCAAACCTAATTAGTTCTCCCCTAATCGTGCATTTATGTGCCTCCCAAATCATCAACGGATCCATATCTGGTGTGTTGTTATGGGTAAAAAAGTCAGTTATTGCTTCACGTATGCGGGGGAGTAAATCAGGATCTGTTAGCAAAGAGGAGTTCAATCTCCAAGTGTTTGCCTTGGGCGGAGTGTGCGTAAGGTCAACTTCCAGGGAGATAGGCGCATGGTCAGAAATTGTCTGAATGCCAATGCGGGCCCCCTTCACCATTCGTAGGTCCCTCTGGGATATGAATATGTGGTCAATGCGGGAGTATCGATCATGAGGGATCGAGTGAAACGTAAAGTCTCGAGTGTTTGGGTGGAGGAATCTCCACGTGTCTACCAATTGTAGAGAGTTTAGGTGTTTTTTGATTGTTTTGAGGGCCCTGTACCTTATGCAGGACTTTCCAGTGGAAGAGTCTATAGTTGGGTTTAAAGGGACATTAAAGTCTCCTCCCATGATTAAAGTTCCTTCTGCAAAGCCCTTTAGTTCATGTGTGATCTTCTGGCAGAAGGTGACCTGGGACGCATTCGGGAAGTACACATTGGCCAGCGTCACAGTCTTATTTCCAAATGTGCCTTTAAGAAAAATATATCGGCCCTCCGGATCTGTTAGTCGGTCAGTAAGGATAAAGGGATTGTCTTTCCTAAGAAGGATGGTCACCCCTTTAGTTTTTGCTAGGTCATTAGTTGCATGGTATGCCCTATTGAAATATGCATTGGTGAGTCTGGGGATTTGATTGGTGCGGAAGTGGGTTTCCTGTAAAAAAACAAACTGAGGCCTACCTTTTTTCAGCTCCCTGAGAAGTGAGACTCTTTTCTCCGGGATGTTCAAACCCTTAATATTATGGGAAATCACCATAGGCCCCTCTCCCAATGATGAGTACGCCATTATTGTAATGTAGGTGTGGGGGCTTGTCAGGCTTATTCTGCGGAGACAAACAAAAGTTATATACTGTATACGCAACTGGTTAGGAGACCAAGGGGTCGGGGTACAGAAAGATCCGAAGTTTAGAGAAAAGTAGAGTATAGTTGAGAGAATTGAAAGTAGAGGATTCAAGAGAAAGAAGATAGTGAATCCTATTTCGATGGAGAAATTTTCAAGTAAATGTACTTTAGACGTATAACAACTTTTCTAAAGCAATTAGGTAGTACACCTGGGTCGAGAAATCTCTGACCCACGTGTACTTTGTGGGTTCGTGGGTGGTTCGCCACCAAAGTGGTGGGGTCCCACCTAGTAGAATCGTGTAGAGGAGCAAGTCCCGCTTACTAGACTCTAATAATCAGTGCAATGCAAAAATGTTTTGTTTTTTTGTGACTTAGATAATGTAAACCACACAATTCGGAACTAAATAAAATAGAACGACACAGCCTGTAAAAAAAATAGGCAAGTAAAAAGTGAAGACAAAAGGAACTAATGTCTTGTAGGAACAACCCTAATTTGATAAAATAATAAACTTTTTTTATAGAACCGGGACATCTTCCCTGGAGTCTGTATGTGGTATCTTGTTTCGGGTTCCTCGCCATCTCCCGCTTCGTTACCATATGAAAGTCTCTCGTTTGCTGAGGCCCAAATTAGCGAACTTCTGCTGTTGTCAGTCCTCTTGGGTCAAATCAGCATTTTAAAGCATCGTCCAGTCGAATATTAGCCATGCGCGAGGGCCTTCCTTTCCTCCTCCCTTCCTCCCTCCCACCTGCCTCCGCAGCAACTCTGGTGCTTATGTGAAGAAAGTCCTTCTGCTACCTTGGTGTGGTTGAGAGGGGTTTAAGTAAGGAGTGGTCTGTGGTCAACTGGCAGCAAAACTGTGGTGTGGGATAAAGGCAGAAAAAAGAGAACAAAAAGAAAAGGAAAAAAAGAAAAGATACCGTCCTCCAGGGTTGAGATCCAATTGCGTCACTCCATCACTTGAGAGCCGTGAGGCATTTGTCTCCTATTAGGAGTTCCTGAATGGTGGCCGCCTCCACGACCATGTCTCATTCGCTTAGGAAACTGCTTCTCCGGGGTTGAAGATGGTGAGGAGTGGGGACTTCTCGTGGTCGGTGGGAGAGCAAACTCTTGGTACCAGTCCGGTAGTTCCACTCCATCTAAGCCCAGGCCTGTACAAAAATCCGGTAGATCAGCTGGTGAGCGTAAAGTATGTTGCTTTCCGTCTAGTGTCACCACTAATGCAAAAGGGAAGCGCCATGTGTAGCGTAAATCCAGTTCCCTAAGTTTGTCCAGCAGGGGTCGCAATGCTCTGCGGTTACGCAGGGTGATTTGGGAAAGGTCTTGGAACAGCATAATGTGTTCACCATTAAATACAATTTGGTCATTTCTGCGGGCTTTTCTCATGATTTCTTCTTTCAGTGGATAGCTCTGGAGGCAACAAATGATGTCTCTTGGAGGGGCTGTATCTGGGCCCCTTGCTCTAAGAGCTCTGTGTGCTCTCACAAACTCTATTTCCATGTCTTCCTGTCTCTCTAAAAGAGAATTGAATACACGCTGTAGGGCCGGTATTATCTGGTCTGGGATTACCGTCTCAGGGATCCCCCTCACCCTTATGTTATTCCTCCTTCCGCGATTATCAAGATCCTCTAAATGTCTGTTCATTTCAATGAACTGTTCTGCATGAGAGTCCACCACCTTTTCCAACCTATGTATGGCCTTATCCCTGCGCTTGCCTGCGGCCTCCACATGCTCCATCTTATCAGACAGTGAGAGGAGGTTGGACTTCAGGTCTGTGATGGCGGCCGAAAATGTGGATTTTATATCTGCGGCAAACCCAGTCATGTCTGCATATGTGAGGGGCTTGTTGGAGCGATTACGTCCCCTACCTGAGTCCTCCTGTGTGGATTGGGAGTCCTCACTGAAGTCCTCCTCATCGTTTGGTGCCCGCGCCATGTTGGGGCCTGTACTGCTGCCTCGTGGAGACGGCTGAGCCTGTAGGAGTTCTGCTATGCTTCTAGCAGCGGCAACAGCTGCAGAATTGCGGCGTGGTCTGGGGTGCGGTGTCTGCTGATTCCGCTTGCCCATCTCCCGGTCTGTGCTCTCGGGTAGTCCGGCTTTAGGCTGTGTCGTTCCGGGAGCTCCTCTAGCACACGTCCATCTTGGTCGCTCGCCAAGCCACGCCCATGTAAGTATTTTTTATACCACTTTTGTAACATGATACAATTAGGCTCCAAACCATATTGTTGATGCCTACACTACAAATATTACGTTTGTATTATACATATATACATTTGTGTTACAGATACAACAATAATATACCCATTTATAAATATCCCCTGAAGAAGGAAAAGTACACTCCAATGCGATTTTCCAAAGCATGTCGGGATGTATGCTGTGAAATTCAAATTGAGTTCAACTCATCATGAGTAACACTTTGGATTACCAGCTTTGGGTGATATATATTGTGTAACAAGTTTTGATGTTTTATCATTGGTGCATTTTTGTATTGTATACGATTTTGAATTTCTCCTATAAATCACTTTTGTATTTTTGTACATTAATAAAGTACTCATCTACTCCCTATCTATTCCTTCCTGCCCCTTAAAGTCCAAGGGGGCGTCCACTCAATGCATTTCTCTGCATTTTTTCCTTACAATGTTATCTAGGATGTTGGCAGGCTAGCACATTATCCAATTCTCAAAATGTATATTTTTTTTGATCATTTAGGTAGCAAATACTCGTATAAGTCCCCTAATCCCCAAGAATTGTTGTGCAGATATTGATTTACACCATCTTGCTTACATAGACTCCTTTATCCTCTGTCTTTGTATTCCTTGTTTTTCCCCTCTTTTTTTCCTTTCTCTCCCCTCTCACATGGCATCCTATCAAGGTGACCAAAGGACAACTTTCATGTCCAAATTACATAAAGACTTGGAAAAAAAAAGAGTCCCTGGACTCTGAATTGTCATCTATCTTTCTAAATCTTACCCAGACTTTAGAGAAAAAAAAAGTCCTTATTATATTGGCATATTAAATCTTTTGAAGAGTACATTACTGAAAACCTGAACCCTTTTGGGCTCAGGATACAAATTTTCCCCACCTTTGATAACTTTGATCCAAGTTTCAAAGTGGCCTGGGAGGAAAATTTAAAATTATGTTAAAAAAACATATCACTTAAGTATTGAGTATCAAAAACGTATAATGCCCTGTACACACGATAGGATTTTCCGATGGAAAATGTGTGATAGGACCTTGTTGTCAGAAATTCCTACCGCGTGTAGGCTCCATCACACATTTTCCATAGGAATTTCCGACACACAAAGTTTGAGAGCTTGCTATAAAATTTTCCGACAACAAAATCCGTTGTCGGAAATTCCGATCGTGTGTACACAAATCCGATGTACAAAGTGCCACGCATGCTCAGAATAAATTAAGAGAGGAAAGCTATTGGCTACTGCCCCGTTTATAGTCCCGATGTATGTGTTTTACGTCACCGCATTCAGAACGATCTGATCTTCCGACAACTTTGTGTGACCGTGTGTGTGTAAGACAAGTTTGAGCCAACATCTGTCGGAAAAAAATCCATGGATTTTGTTGTCGGAATGTCCGATCAATGTCCGACCGTGTGTACAGGGCATAACAGGTCTGGATGAAAAACTAGAAAAATTACAAACTCAAATGTCACACCTTAGAACGCATCCCTTGTATGCTGAATCTGAGAAAAAAACTCAAAAACCATCTAGAGCAATTCAATAGAAACATCTTGATAAAAAAGGACAAAAAATTGGAGAGATAGAAAATCTTTTGAAGATGGGAAAGCTTACAAATGGCAAGCTAATTTTTTTTTTTTGCTACTTCAGCGCTTGCATTGAGAGGATTAAAAATCACCATTTATGGCTCTTTTTTTTTCCCCCATCTCATTATCGTCACATCATAGTAGCATAAACATTACTTTTTATTTTTATTAATTTTAAAAAATCTTTGTTTATTCTTTACAAAAATACAAATCGCTCAACTAGCACTGACCCACGGTATGCTACTAATATTCCCATGCCCCTTCCCCCACCCCCCCCCACCCCCAACCTGCAGTCGTGCTCCTGGTAAAGCATGTATTCATTACAAGAACTTCTCGGCGAATCTCCCAGTTTTTTTGAAGGATATCCACTTCGCCCACTTTTCACCATCCAGATCCTCTTCTATCTCTAGCCTAGTATCTTCAACCTCGCCCGCCTCTAAGATATAGGTTTCGTTAACCCTTATTAACCAATCTCGAATGCTTGGGCCCTCAACCTCTTGCCATTTTTTTGGTATTAAACATTTTGCCGAATTTAGCAGTACCGGAGTTAAAGATGCATTATACTTGCCAATATGACCTTCAGTCCCATGGAACAAACACACCCTAGGGTCCTCCTTGATCTCAGTACCCATTATCTCCTGTATTATCTTTAGCACATCCTGCCAGAATTTTTTAATAATTGGGCACTCCCACCAGAGGTGGGCCATTGTTCCCCTGACGGAGCACCCCCTCCAACAGTTTCCGGAAATTTCCGGTTGCATCTTATTGATTCTATCTGGTGTCATGTACCATCTGGCTAAACATTCAAAATTTGATTCTATCATTCTTGTGTCTACTGCTGATTTATGTGTTGCGTTTAGGATGGCCTCCCAAGTCACTCCGCTAGATGTAGATCCCAATTCGGATTCCCATTTATTGAAATATAACGGTTTCGCTGCTTCACCCTCATCCCTCACTATTTTATATAATTCTTTTGTTTTCCTTATAACTCTATTCTTCAGGAACAATTTATCCAAATACCTGAGGTTCTTCTTATCTCTAATGGGGCCGGGGAGACTTTTGATAAAGAGCGCAAGCTGATTATATCGCCATGTGTCTATTTTCATTAGGTCCTTGAGTAGGTATAATTCCTGAAAAGCGACAATTTTACCATTTTTCATAATATTCATCAATTATGTATCATTATTTTTTATAAAATTCCCTCCCGCTTCCCTCAACCCTGGCAGAAAAAACTCATTATCTTTTAAATAAATAAATGGTGAATCAAACTCCCAAGCATTTTGTTTGTGTAGCTGATCCCAAATCTTTAAAGTGTAGCATGTTATGTTATGTGTGTTAAGGCCTAACTTCCTAAAGTGTGGGGGATTCCAAATTAATTGGTGTAGTTTTGCATTACTCATCTCTTTTTCAAGGTTTACCCATCTTTTATCTATCAGTTCCTTACCCCAATCTAACACCCGTGATAGTGCTATTGCTCTGTGGTATTTTTTAAAGTCTGGAAGTGCCAGACCACCCTGTGCTTTATCCCTACTCAGGACCTTGTAAGCAATCCATGGCTTCTTATTTTTCCATATAAATCTAGTAAGAATATTGTTCAGTACCCTGAAAAAGGTCTGCGCTAACGGGATTGGGAGCAGCTGCATTTTACACAGTATTTTCGGGGCCAGGGTCATTTTAACAGTATTTACTCGTCCGATCCAAGAGATCGGCAGATGCATACTTTTTCTCGATTCCTGCTTGATCTCGTCGAGGAGAGGAATGAAGTTTAAGAGGTACATTTTCCTTAAGGAATTTGCTAATGTCACTCCCAGGTAACTAATTTTTTTGCTCCACGGAAAATTAAACATTTCCTTAAGTTTAGTTGCTTCTTGTCCCTCAATATTGATGTTAAAACTACTGACTTACTAAGGTTGACCTTATAATTTGATAGCTCCCCGTATCTCCTCAGCGTAGCCAGAAGATTGGGGAGCAAAATCCTCGGTTTAACAATGTAGAACAATACATCATCGGCGAACGCCGAGAGCTTATGTACATCTCCCCCCCACCACGCATCCGCATATATATCCGGATTCTTTCGAATCGAGGATAATAAGGGTTCCAGGGTCAGAACGAACAGGAAGGGGGACAAGGGGCAGCCCTGCCTGGTCCAGTTTTCCATCTTGAACTCCGCCGATGGTGTACCATTCGCCCTGACAAATGCCGACGGGGATTTATACAATGCTTTAATCCAGTTCAACATGGTACCACCCAAACCGACTGCCCTCAACGTGCTCAACATGAACCCCAGTCTACTCTGTCGAAGGCTTTCTCTGCGTCAATCAACAGGAGTAGACCGGGGGTCCCCTTCGCTTTCATCGCATCCATAACCAGGAGCGACCTAACGCCGTTGTCCCTCCCCTCCCTCCCTGGTATAAAACCCGTCTGATCTGGATGGATCCAGTACGACATTTTATCCTTTAATCTGCTGGCTAATACCTTGGCGTATAATTTAATATCTGCATTCAGCAATGCTATCAGCCTATAGCTCAAACATAGCGAGCTATCTTTCCCTTCCTTTGGTATTAGTGTTATTGACGCCTTCAGTGATCCCTCGCATAACTCTTCCTGACCCCCTATCCTATTCCAAATCTGACAAAGCTTGGGGGATCAGGGACTCCTTAAATTTTTTTATAGAAATAGGAAGTAAAACCATCTGGCCCTGGACTCTTTCCAGAGGAAGATGCTTTCAAGGCCCTCTCGATCTCTTCTATAGTGATCGGTCCATCTAGTTCTTTTGCATCACTGTCCGAAAGGCTTGGTAAACCTAACACCCTTATAAACTCATCCATCTTTTCCTCTCTTTCCATGGTACCTATCCCGCCTTGCCTAACCTTATAGAGGGATGCAAAATAACTCCGAAATTCCTCAGCTATATCTCTGGAATTATATTTTAGTACCCCCTTTTTATCTTGGATCCTATCTATGAAGTTGGACCCTCCTTTCCTTTTCAATACTGTTGCCAGATGCTTCCCCACCTTAATACTCCATCTAAATCTATCTTTTAGGTTTTTGTTTAAAGTACGCTTAGAATCTCCATTAAATCTTTTAGTTCTTCTCTTTTTATAATGAGCTGATGTAGGAGTAAGTTATGACTACCACTAGCGGCCTTATGTAACTGTTCAAGGTGGTAGATTTCTTCTATGAGTTCTGTTTTCCTTTTTGACCTTTCTTTTATCTCATTGGCCCCTATTGAGATCGAAATGCCCCTTATATAAGCTTTTAGCGCCTCCCACAGGACTGATCCAGAAATCTCTCCGGTATCGTTTAGCGAGAAAAACCCATCGATTTCTTCCTGTATTTTTCTACAGATATTAGGATTCTCGAAGAGCTTTTCATCTAAATGCCATGAAAATGGGGGCCTCCGGAATCCCGGGATCCATACCTTCATCAGGACTGGGGCGTGGTCAGACAATGTGGTGACTCCAATCTTCGTATCCTTAACATATTCTAATAATCTATGATCTACCATAAAATAATCGAGCCTTGAATAAGACCCGTGGACTGAAGAAAAAAAAAAGTATAGTCCCTGTCCTTCGCATGCTGTACTCTCCATGCATCAATCATATGGCAACTATGCAATTTCTGTCCTATTTTTTTTAAGAGTTTCCTACCCACTCCCTGTGAACTAGATGTACTATCCAATGTTGGATCTAAGCAGAAATTGAGATATCCTGCCAAAATCACCTCCCCTGCCCTGAAAACCATCAACTTGTTCAGGACCTGAGACAGGTATTTGGTTGGGTTTCTATTAGGGCAGTAAACATTTGCCAGGGTAAAAACCCTTTCTCCCACCCTCACCTTCAAAAAGAGGTAGCGACCCTCCAGATCTGCGCTCCTCTCCAAGAGCATAAACTTGGTCCTTTTTGAGAACCCAATTCCCACCCCTTTGGCCCTCTTGATAGGGGAATCCCTATAGAACCAATTGGGGAAGCAATTGGAGAACAATCTAACGTGTGTGTCCTGTGAGAGGTGGGTCTCCTGAAGAAACACAACATCTGCATTGGATTGCTTAAATTGTCAAGCTAATTTAACCCATGTTAAATCATTGGGAAAATCCAATAGAGGAGTGGGCACTAATAACAATAATTATGAATGTTCTGTACACTCATCTATTTCTTCTCTTTCACAGTCTTCTTCTCATCATCAAAGCCGGAGACGACAACGCTGCCGTCGTGGCGATGAATCGTATGACGAATCCTCCCACACGGAGGGCTCACCACCAAGGTCAGGTAACGGTGGTCACTCTCGGTATACCACCAACAGTGATACACCAGATACATTTACCCCAGCTACCAGTTCTGGATCCTCCTTACATATACCCACCACTTCAATTACTACACGTTCTAAATCCGTACCTCCTGGTACTTTTTTAGACTTAATGAGAGGTCATGCACAGACCCATCAAAAGAAAACTCAATCTCATCTGTCCAAAATCCACAAAACAAACAAATAAAAACCATGCTTAACGTGGTTAATCTATCTTCACGTTTGCTTACTTCCAAAGAGATGGATGTCCTTGCACGTGGCCTCACTTTCTGCCCAGAATTCAATCTTGACAGATTTGGAGCCATCAAGGACATCCACCTCTTTTTTGTAACATTTTGTTAAGTCTGTACGCCAAAAAAATCTGGCCCGGAGTTTGGGCCTCCCAATCAAGATGAGCAGGCATTAGACAGCTTGATTACCTTATTTGAAGAAAGTGAACCTGTGGACGCTACTGATCCATTTAATGTAGAGACCCTCTCAGCCATAGTCGATGATACCCCTTTTACTTTGCTGGAGGAAAGTCAACCTGTGGATCTCATTGATTCAATTGACTTAGAGGCCCTTCTCGCTGCAGTCGATGAGACCTCCACCACGCAAACACAACCACATATTCTCGATCCTCCACTAAAAAAGAAATCAACCCTGTACCCTTCACCCAGTTCAAATCGCAATGCATCGCTTTTCCTTAAACTTGTGACAGCAGATATTAGAAATATTAAAAACTTTTCCAAATCACATGGCAATCTTGGCCACGATGAGAGAGTTGCTCTCGATGCGTTGGCCCGTGACCACGATATTGTAATCAAGCCATCCGACAAGGGTGGCAATGTCGTGGTCATGGACAATGCCCAATACATCGAGACGTGTAAAAATATACTCGGCACCCTCAATTGGTATCGACCAATTCAGCGATCGGTACTTGACAAATTTACTCATGATGATTTCTATCTATTAGTGGATTCAGCCTTCCACCAAAACGTTATAACTAAACAAATATGGGAGTACGTTAGAACTAGCTATCCTAGAGAAGCTACGTTCTATGTGTTGCCAAAGTTACACAAACAATTAAAAAAAGCCACCCGGTAGACCTATTATCTCCGGTTGTGGCAATCTCACTGAAAACCTTAGTCAAGTTGTAGATAACCACCTCAAACCACTTGTTACTTGTCTGTCATCCTATGTACGGGACACTCTACATTTCTTACAGACCCTTCAAGATCTGCACATCACGGATGGTGTCTTATTAGTAACCATCGATGTTGAGTCTTTGTACTGTACTATACCACACACTAAGGGTCTTGCCACAATACGCCTGGTATTGGCACAATTCAGTGAATGTAAACCTGAATATACTGAATTCATTTTGAATTCTTTAGAATTCATATTGTACCACAATGTTTTTTGCTTTGACTGTTCCCACTACCTCCAGGTACAGGGCGTGGCGATGGGGACTTGTGCTCCATTGTATGCCAATCTGTACCTGGGGGAGTGGGAACACTCACTGCTCACCAATGACTTGCTGTTTGTCTATGTCGGCCATATACTTTCATGGCAACGCTACATAGACGACATGTTTCTAATTTGGGATAGCTTGGCTGAGCTTCTACAGGAGTTTTTAGCCTCCATCAATCAGAATGAATTTAATCTCACTTTCACCATGTCTTATAGTACAACAGAGATTACATTTCTGGATGTACTTGTTAAAAAGCAAGTTGACGGCAGTCTTTCAAGTCAGCTTTATCGCAAGTCCACAGCAGGGAACTCACTGTTACATGTGACTAGCTTTCACCCCAAACCAGTTTTAGCATCCATACCCTACAGTCAGTACCTTAGGGCAGTGTTTCTCAACTCCAGTCCTCAAGGCGCCCCAACAGGTCATGTTTTCAGGCTTACCATTATTTTGCACAGGTGATTTGATCAGTTTCACTGCCTTAGTAATTACCACAGCTGTTTCATCTGAGGGAAATCCTGAAAACACGACCTGTTGGTGCGCCTTGAGGACTGGAGTTGAGAAACACTGCCTTAGGGTACGTAGAAACTATTCAGATGATGCCACTTTCAAAGATGAAGCCAATAAGCTCAGAAATTATCCTCCACTGACAACACCACCAGGATTATCACCACCTATACAACACAAACAACTAAAGCAAATTTTGAACAAATACTGGCATTTACTTACCATGGACCCTCTACTGTCTCCATTTGTACCAGATACACCTGCTGTCACATACAGGAGAGCTCCCTCCGTGGGTGACAAGCTAGTTACAAGTGAATACAGATCTCATAGAGGGGATCCTTGCAAAATGTTGGGCACCTTCTCATGTGCTCATACTGTCAATACATGGATAAGCGCCACAATATAGTTCTACCAAATGGACATCACTTTCGTCTCAAGCATTACATCAACTGCAAGACCCCCGCCGTAGTATACCTACTCACAAGTGAGTGTGGTTGTTACTACATCAGTAAGACGATTAATGAGTTTTGGAAGAGAATATATCAGCACATATCCACAATCTGTAAACGGGACCCTGAGGTACCTATTGGCCGTCATATGGCCTTGGCACATTCAGACTCCATTCCCAAGATTCTTTTCCTGGGACTAGATCGCATTCACCTCCACTCCAGGGGAGGCGACTTTAATAAGGCCTCCTCCAATGCGAGTTACGGTGGATATTTGATCTACAGGCCACCGCTTTACCTGGGCTAAATGAGGCGTTCAATTTTCGCTCATTTCTTCCAGGGTTTACTTCTGGGGTCTGTGAATTAAATCTCTAAAAACCTAATTTTTTGTATACATTGCTATTTTTACTACATTTCAAGACACTGTCTCTGCTTTTTACCTATAAGAACTGTTTGAGTAATAGTCTCTCCTATCCACAAACACAGCCAGTAATGTAGGGTTGAGTAATAGTCTCTCCTATCCACAAACACAGCCAGTAATGTAGGGTTGTTTATGGCAACACCTTACTTAATCAGTACAGCTAAATATACAGCGTTAACCAGGAGGCTTCACAAACACTCTCTAGGATTTACGCTGGTAAATAAATATTTTCATTGTCAAAGCGTATGTGCGTTCAAATCTCCCATCTATCTCCACCTTGCTCAAGATTTTTTGTCTATATTATTTTCTCATATAACTCTGTTAATAACTTTTTTATTTATTTTTGTTCTTCTATGGTATCCTTGTTCTACATTTGAGATGCTCATTGTCAACATCTACATTGTATATATGTATTTGTTATGTCTTTGTAAATCCTTTCTCACTGTAAACCTGCTGGCTGCTCACATCCTCTTCACTAGGTGGCTTCTTAGCCCCATCCTCGGCTGTGTCGTTGCATGCAGACACCCGGCGGGTGGGTTCCATTGGAGCAGGGCGGGCATTGGACATACATTTTGTGCGTGCCCTTGCTTCACTGCACCAATAGGAGCCTATCTGCGCCTCTGCCGCCGCCTGTTTGACGAGCGGCGGGCGCTCTCTTCTCCTGCCGGTGACTTGGAGATGCGTGACGTCATCACGCCCCTAGGGGCATGGCTACGCCGCGCGCCCCTTCGTCAGATGGACGCTCTGACCTCCACGATCAGCTGTGAAGTATACAGCTGATCAGGTGGAGTCAACCACCTGATTGGCCAATACTAATTCTAGTGGGTATAATAAGACTGACACCTGGATACTCCATGTCAGTCCTTTGGCTGCAGCCCCGATGTCAGCTGTATGCTATATCTTAAAGGTAAATGCTACTTTCATACTTGTTAATACATGGACATGGTCTCTGTCCATGTGTCTACTCTGCTTGACCAGCATCTCTTTACCTTTGTCACTCTGTAACATTATCAGGTGGATTTAATAACCCCTTTTGTTATAATTGTTTCCAAAGCGGCTATACTTGTTTTCCGCTGTGAAACCAGGCGTCCCTTGTGAATGCATCTCACTCTCCAGCCCATGGACACACGGATAACCTCTATGCCGTGTTTATGGATTCACGCAGCCAGCTTGTATTCTCCTTTTTGTTTTTCCCCTCTTTCTGCTCAATGAGTCAATGATATGTAGGTAAGTATTTTTTATACCACTTTTGTAACATGATACAATTAGGCTCCAAACCATATTGTTGATGCCTACACTACAAATATTACGTTTTTATTATACATATATACATTTGTGTTACAGATACAACAATAATATACCCATTTATAAAATTTCCCTTGAAGAAGGAAAAGTACACTCCAATGCGATTTTCCGAAACATGTCGGGATATTTGCTGTGAAATTCAAATTGAGTTCAACTCATCATGAGTAACACTTTGGATTACCAGCTTTGGGTGATGTTTTTTCATTGGTGCATTTTTGTATTGTATACGATTTTGAATTTCTCCTATAAATCACTTTTGTATTTTTGTACATTAATAAAGTTGGCATTTTTTTTTTTTTTTTTTTGCCTTTTATACTCATCTACTCCCTATCTTTTCCTTCCTGCCCTTTAAAGTCCAAAGGGGCGTCCACTTAATGCATTTCTCTGCATTTTTTTCCTTACAATGTTATGTAGGATGTTGGCAGGCTAGCACATTATCCAATTCTCAAAATGTATATATTTTAACAAGGGTGTGTAAACTTTTTCAATGTTACTTACATTTCATGTCTGCTTGCTTCTTGGAGAAACTATCCCATTGTTGATGCAACTCCTTTGCAATTTCAAGCCACCCCTGGTCCCGTATTCTACGATCCTTGTGTTGGGGATCAGCAGGAGTGTACAGATAGGTTCTTGGCCTCACCAGGCTGATCAGATGCTCAGTCCTCACCATGTTTGCTGTAGTCCAAACTGGGATTTGCTGGTTCTCAAGGCATCCTGGGTAGTTTATTTTTAAAGGGCAGGTGTTTGATTAAATGCTGCTTCCGAAAAACGCAAAATGCATCAAAAACGCATAAAAAATTCTGGACTTGCATTTTTCTTGCATGCCCATTGAATTCTATTACATGCAAAACGCTGCATTTTGCGGGAAAAAAAGTCCCTGACCCTTTCCAAAAATGCAGAGGCACAAAATGCATTGATGTGAACATGTTTCATAGGAACCCATGTTAAAAAATGCATTTCTGCAAAATGCATCAAAAAACGCATTTGTGTGAAACGAACATTAGACAGGAGCAATTACAGATAGTAGTGTAATAAATTGATTACTTAAAGCACTGTAACTGTAACTGTAAAGCGCTGGCATTTAGACATAATAGGTTAATGCATAGCAATCATTAAACACATTGCACCTGAAAGCAGACCTTAAACGCATAACAGTAACATATATGCATAGCAGTGGCATCCATACTGAAGCATCACTCTGTCATAAGCAGCGCAATAAAGGGTTAATATACCTGGCAGGATCACCTACCGTAGGCGACTGCCAGGGGCGTAACTAGAAATCACCTTGTATGGGCCCCCCACAAAAATAGCAAAACAGTGCAAAACAGATGACAGTCTGCCACTCCCTACCTCCTGTCCAGACTCCAGAGCCTCCTCATGTGCCGAAAACGATGTCCCTTCACAGGACCCCTTTACATTACACAACCCCCTGCACATTTGGACCCCTTTACACTACACAACCCCCTGTATCACTGGGCCCCTTTACATTACACAACCCACTGCACATCTGGATCCCTTTACATCACACAACCCCCTGTATCACTGGATCCCTTTACATTACACAACCCCCTGCACATCTGGACCCCTTTACATTACACAGCACCCTGTACCATGAAGCCTTTGGCTTCACACTGGTGTCCTGGAGTTTGTCGCAGTGCTGGGGTATACGCAGTTTTTCTGCATTTTATCCCAATTTTTAGCTGCAGTCCCACAGTTTTCTATTAGTTTGTATAATGTTACTGTGTTTTCTGAAAGCACACCAAAGTTGCGGTATAGAGGACAGTTGGTGCGCTTTCAGAAAATGTTGCAAAAATGTGTAACCTAATAGAAGTCTGTGGGACTATAGTGAAAATGGAGTTAAATGCGGGAAAACTGTGTATACACCTGTACTGCAACTGAACTACAGTGCATCAGTTTGAACCCACTTGAGTCCTGGTTCACATATATGCGATGCAGGAATCAGCACAATTCTACTACGGATTCCTGCATTGCATGTCGCTTGCCGGCAATCACACTGACCTTTGCAAACTGCTATGGGTGTCAATGTAAAGTTAATGACATCCGCAGATCAGTTTGCAGATCGCAGTGCGAACTGTAAAATGGTGCAGGAATGGGATCGCATAGGTGTGAACACCCATGTGATCCGATTCCAGTGCGGAACGAAAAAAGGGTCCTGCACCATTTTGGAGCAAATGCGATGTGATTTCAGCCATAAGTTTGTATGGCTGAACTTACATTGCACAGACATCGCATGTGATTTGCACAGCAATGCGGTGCGAATCACATGCAATGTCTGTGATCGCACTAGTGAAAACCCTGGCTAAAGAAACATGATGTGGCCATCAATTAGTATGGGCTGATTAAAAGAAAATGCTTTGGATAGAGTTAATTCTGCTGGAGGACATCAGAGGAAAGAGGGGGAGAGAAAAAGATTTGGGAGAGAGAGAGAGGGCAGAATCTGGACACTGACAGTGCTGCTAACTCACTTGGATGTACCCAGGATGCTCACACTTGCTTCTGTAGCTGTCGGCTACTTGTGTAAACGTTCCCGCCCCCACATTCCTTTGAGACACAGCACACGGGCTGCACGGAGCTTGGACTGACACAGGAACAGAGGGAAGGGAGGGGGCAGAGCCGATGCAGCCTCTTCCATTTCTGTGGAGGGGAGGAGGAGTTGTACTCGCTGGGCTGTTAGAACGTACTGTAGAACGCACAACATTGTGTCAAGTACAGCCGACATCCCTATATTTTTGCCCAATGGGTCAGTCCACCTGAACTGGGATCTCCCTGCGCACATCGCCGCTGCTGCTACCATGCCTACCTGTTGTCACTGTTTCATACGCTGCCTGACAGCGTGCGCCATACGGTGCAGACCGCCCCCGCCACCGTTAGTACACCACTGCCGGGCCCCACTCAGCTGCGGGCCCCATAGCGCCCGCGTGGGTCGCTATGGCGGTAGTTCCGCCACTGGCGACTGCCCTGTAAAGGTTAAAAACAGCAAATCCAAGCATTAGAGCATTGACACAGTGATCCCAAATCTGTAAAGCCAGGCATTGCTAAGTTAATAGGAAAGACTCAACTTTGCAGCAAACACCTGTATATCAGTTTATGCATTAGTAGTCCACAGACAGACAAACAAAACCTGTGAAGCAAATGAAACAGACAAAACTATAAACAGCAGTTTATCCTACTTTGGCAGCTTGTATATTAACAGCATAATGATTCAGACACACCATGACATCCCATGGAAAGCTTACCTGCTCTGTATAACACCCCTCTCTGACTGACTCTAAGGGAGGATGGGAGAGGCTCCATTCCTTAACAGGGGGACACCAATCTATTCCCAGGCAGCCTCCTGGGGCTCCCGGCCGCTACTACAGCAGGCCAGCAGTTACCCCAACATCATCTTCCTAATCCCTGTCGACTGAAAGCACAGTCCAGCCACAGGAAGCAGACAAGGAGCCATCTTGGAAGGGGCAGCCCTGACAAAATATTTTAGCGTCTTTGCAAGGGAAACCAACATACCCAAAGCCAGACTAACAAAAATGTGTGTGCAGGGCCACAACTCACCAGGGAGGAGAGACCGGATCAGTCCCAACCCAACCACAAGGCAGAATGGTTTTACCTGCATCCAGAGACCAGTATCCCAGCCCCCCAGTATCTGGACCTGGGGGGGTCTTCCTCGTATGGAAGTTTTACAACCGAACAGAGGGGCTTCGCCACAGGAAAGAGGCTGAACCCGTACGGCTGGCCAGATTAATCCGGCAAGGTGAGGGCAAAAATTAAACTTTTCTTCGATTCATAGCTATAACCATTTGAGGAACAAAAAGAGAATGCCACCCGGGGGGGAGGCGACTCATTTATATATAGTATAACCAGTCCTAATTGGGCAAGAGGCAGAGCCTATCCCATTCATTTATGCTGTCATGCTTGTGTCAGGAAAGGATATTTGATTTGTGCTGGGTGCGTAGATGTTGGCGATGGTATAAATGGCTTTATCGATTTCGCATATCAATATATCATATAATAAATCTTCTCTAATCATCCAGGATGACCTCCAAAGGTTTGAAGTGAATGGTATCCTTAATGGCTGAAGGTCCCACCGTACTACTGCCTTGTTTTAAAAGTTTACAGAATTTTAAAACAAAGTGCACAAAAACACTTCAAAACTACAACCCCTCCTTCCCGTATCCCCAATCATTTCAAAAATATTCTTAATCTATTTTTATTGCATATTCCATCACAATAAGATAAAAAAAGTACAAAAAGGGAATCATGTAAAATACATTTTAAAACCATTCAGCATTCTTATTTCCTACTCCTTAACTATTTTTATATACTGTATAGGGGTGGCTCTTTAATCTTTATATATATTTAAAAACTCTTTCCATCAATAATATACACATTCTAACATTACTACAGTACTTCCCGACCCCATTTAATTCAAAGTAACATTATTTAATACAACATACATAACAAGAAATATAATTTAAAAAAAGGAAGGGGAGGTGAAAAAGGGACAGGGGACTTCACTTCCCAAAGGGAAGGAGAGAATTGGCCTTTACTTTATTTCCAGACTACCTACAAATCTCTTTATTTCCAGGCTACCTACAAACCTAATAATTAAAAAAGTCAAGACCTTAAAATAATCTATTTCCATATATAAGATCAACGGCAACCAGTTTGTTCTAAAAGCTTTATGCCTATCATGGTGTTGTGCTACCATCTCTTCCATTTTCATCAAATTTCACATCTCCATGACCCACTTCCCAATCCCCGGGGACTTGGTAGATTGCAGTCTGGGAATCAATGGGTGTACATTGGGTTCACACTATTGCCAACACAGACATTGCATGTGATTCGCATTGCTGTGCCGATCACATGCGATGTCTGTGCAATGCAAATTCAGCCATACAGTTGTATGGCTGAACTTGCATTGGATTTGCATGGAAAAGGTGGAGGAACCTTTTTTTTCTCCACACTGGAATCAGACCGCATGGGTGTTGACACCCTATATGTAGTGTATAGTGTTCACATCCATGCGATCCGATTCCTGTCTGAATTCACAGTTCACACTGAAAACCGATCTGGGGGTGTCATTAACATTGTATTGACACCCACAGCGGTTTGTAGAGGGCAGTGCGAACTGCATGCGGGGGAGATGCGATGTGGGAACCGGAATCATGCTGGTTCCCGCATCACATATGTGTGAAGCCAGCAGGGCCAGTACGAGGGGGGGGCGTAAAGGGATGGATGCCCTGGGCAGCACAATTTACTAGAGGAAGGGGGGGCGCAGCTGAAGTGCCAGCAATGTGCTGCTAAAACATGGCTGGATATGTACATGTGACTGTACACACCAGGCACAAGCCTAGGATGTGCCCTTCACTTCCCTGTCAGGCGGAGATTTCCGGTGTAATCTCCGCCTGATATGCGTTTCCTAGTCCTGGCCCGGCGTGATGCCATTAAGAGGCTGGCTGGGAGGCATAGTTACTAGCGAGTGGAGGGTAGCATAGAGTGCTGCCGGAGCTGCGAGTGTGATCTAGAGGAGGAGTAACCAAGCAATAGTAAGCCATCTGCAGATGAATTAACTCTTTTTTTTTGGGGTGGGGGGGCTGAGGGGTGGTTAATAAATTACAAATGGTATTTTTGTAGTATGCATGAAGGGGTTAATGTGTATTGCCACTGGTCACTGATACATTAATGACAAGTGGCAGTTAATTAACCCCTTTGGGCTGCATTAGTGGCAACAGTGTGAGTGTTAATTAACCCCTTCATGCTGCAGCATGAAGGGGTTAATTACCACTGACACCACTAATGCAGCCCAAAGGGGTTAATTAACTGTCACTTGTCACTAATGTATCAGTGACCAGTGGCAATACACATTAACCCCTTCATGCATATTACAAAAATACCATTTGTAATTAATCACTTGCCGACCTGCCGAAGTACATATACTGCGACGGGGTGGCAGCTACAAGCCCTGTGACGTACCCGTACATCACTGCCTGTTTCAGGGTTTCGGGTGCATGCCCCTGCCTGCCTACTTCCCTGTGATTTGACACAGTGGGAGTCTGTCAGCAGATCCCGGCCAATGATTCATGGCTGGGACCTACTGACTTGCTGTGTCAAATTACAGCCCATAGCCCTGTATTGCCATCTTCGCCCTGGGCACCAGATGAGCTTGTGCCGGCACTGGAACCCAGGCTTAAATATGTTCGTGTGAAAGAGGCCTATATTTATGTATAATTTCATGGAATTGTAAATAAAATCATGCTTTTAGAGAAAAGGATGGTTCTTTAATACAAGATACTTTCTCTGATTAGGGTATGACACCTTTTAAAGTCCCAGTATTAGTCCCAGCATTGTTCTTTTTCAGTGGTGTGTGTATATATATATATATATATATATATATATATATAAATGTAATAGTGGGATGCAATTCCTACTATTTATGTAGTACAAATCTTGATACATGTGTAATGTTTTACAAATATTTATATCACTTGAAAAGATGTAATTCTGACCACTAGATGTCTCATGTGAGCTAAAGGCTGATTTTCTTGGTGTTCAAGCAGTATCAAATCCAAAAGCATGCATGTATTATATTGCAACTTATAAACCCTTAGAAGCCATGGCTACATTAATTTTTTTTTTTTTTTGGCTTTCATCCCGTTATCATCATCTGGTGATCTGGCCAGAAAGTCTGATGTTTTTCAACAGTACAAGCTCTCCTGCAAATGTAGCAGTTAGTGTTGAGACAAACCATTTACCACTGACAGGGCTGCTTAGATTGATCAGTTTTTATTCATGTAAAACCTTTATCCCCAAACAAAAAAAACTATTGCTGTAACTGCTTGTGCAACTGCAGTGTGAGCTGAAGTTTGGCTTCAATTTGTTAGTGTATTTAAATCTGCTAGTGCACCTAACACTCCCCTCCCCTAGACTGACAATGCTGCTGTCCAAAGGTGCCCCCTGTGCCCCCTTTGAGGGTAACATTTTTTTTTTTTACAACCGCTTTAACTCTTCTCTTTGAAGACTGGAATTTTAGAGAAAAGCACAGAGAGAGCAGCTCTGAAAGTTCTAAAGTGCAAGAGCTGGGTTAAGAATTTTAACTGATAGTTCACTGTTTATTTTATTGCTCTCAAAGTATTAAATTAAAAAAATGCTGATGGTGTAAACACTACTTTAGGCTAGGTTCACTCACGTAAGCAAAATTGTATGCATTCCCGACCTCTAGAAAACATGTACTGCACTTTGGCAGATGCTGATGGTGCTATTAATTCTTAATGGCAATGCCACGTATGGGAATTGGCGCGCATGCCAAACTGCAGCGCGATTTAAAAAGAAAAGGGTCGGGTTCCCCCCCCCCCAAAATTCTTGCAGACAGAATATAAATGTGACATGCGTGCGCTTGCATGTATCTGAACAGAGCCATAACCCTTGTAGTGCAGGTGCATGCATTTTCACAAGACTTTAGGTGTGTAGTGGTTCTAAATTTATTTATTTATTTTTTTTTTTGCCATTAGTAATACTTTACCAAAAAAAAATTATATATATATATATATACACACACATTAAAAAAAATCATAGCTTGACTTTTTCAAAATAATGAGCAAATACCAGTCTCAAAACCAAACTACCATATGATAAAGTACAGAATGAGGCTACAACATCCTCCATGAAAATGACAGAAAAGGAGGGCTTGAACTATGATCTGATTGGCTCTGTTGTGGAAAGCTCCTCCCACATGGGAAGGTCCTGTGCTTTCCTCTTCCCAGCCTGGGGCTGTGAGCTGAGTGCTGATTGTGGAGTGATGGGAAGAGGTGCTGGAAGGACTGACACTGGAGCACAATGACTAGGACAAGCTGGAGATAACCTTCCTGGATTAGCCTGCTCTGCAATATATGGATACCAGTGAGGATCTTGTTTGACATCTTTCTTTATGGTTTTAACTGGGGAAGAGTGAGCAAAATGATTGGAACACGTGAGTCAGCCACACTTCTTTTCTGCTTAAAGTGCTTTGTGAAGTCCCAGAAATGAGAGCTGTACACTACAGCTTCCCATATCACACATGGATCCATCCCTCTGCTTGGTATATCACAGCACTGACAGCTCCTGTCATCCCCTTCCCTGTCCTGTCCCCTGCCACTCTTCACCCTGTATTTGTTGTTTTACTCTCATATTTTATTTTTATTTCCTTGTAATAGTTATTTTATTCTTTTCATGTTTTGTTTTAATTAGATGTTGGAGTTAGATACAGGTCTACTTACATGATGTGCCATAGGTCAGTGTTTCTCAAATCCAGTCCTCAAGGCTCCCCAACAGGTCATGTTTTCAGGCTCTATTTTATTTTGCACAAGTTATTTGATCAGTTTTAATGCCTTAGTAATTACCACAGCTGTTTCATGTAAGGGAAATCCTGAAAACATGACCTGTTGGGGCGCCTTGAGGACTGCAGTTGAGAAACCCTGCCATAGGCAACCATAAAGCTTCTTGGTTTTAATTTGGCTTATTCCTTGGCTGCGTGATCAATGTTATCACAGCCCAGAGGTGTACCGATGGCTGATACTAAATGTTGTCCCTGGAAAGGTGCCCTTTGCCAGCAGTCTGCATTCATTCAAATTTCCATGCCATTCACATTTATTCACTATTTTTGTCGTTTTTACAAATACAGTTCATTCTCGCACAGTTCTATTCTAGAGATCCATGTCCTATATTAAGTGTTTTAAAGTAAAAAAAAATAAGTGTGTAAAGCGAAGATTGGTTGAAGCACAAATTAAAAAAAAAAAAAAAAAAATTACATTATATCAATAAATTGACTATAAAAAAAGTGTTTTCTCCATTAAGGCTGAATTCACACCTGCCCGTTTCCTAAGCACGAGACAAAAAACGCACACAAAAATGTCTGTTTTGCCGCGTGTTTCGGAAATGCACGGGTTGCGCTTGTGGTGCCATTAATTGGTAATGACATTCCAAGCATGGGTGGCAGATGCGTGTTTTGCCACTTGATTGTTTTGTGACAAAGAGTGCTACAAATGCCTCAAGACGCCCACTGAAAAGGTGCCCAGTGCTCCACGACCGTTAAAGGTTCTGGAGCTACTTTTGGCACAGTGCACTTTAACACTTGAACGCAAACAACAAAAAAAAATATGTTCGTGCTGTTCTCAGGTGTATATGGAGTCTTAAGGCGATAGTAAACCGCAGTTAAAAAAAAAAAAAAAATCCCCTGCAAGGCAATGTCATAATGTGCTAGTATGCATTGCATACTAGCACATTATGAGAAACTTACCTTAAAACAAAGCCCTCCAGCATCGTGCTGTCGCCTGCTGAGAGGACTTCCATCTTCACCCGGTCTTCATTCCGGTTTCGTGGCCCTTGCCTACATGAGTGGCCGGGGGCGCAATGATGTCACTCCCGCGCAGATGCACGGGAGCCGGTGTTTACGGCACGGGCTCTGAAGGTCCGGCATGGGCTGTATGTACTCTGAATATCCCCTAAACAGTGCAAGTGTATTAGTGAAATGTGTTCTAAGTCTGATGAAGTACTCTTGATAACTAGTATGTCTAAGGTTGACAGGATGTCAGGCTGGACACAGTTGAAGCTAGCTATTCCCAAATTGTACACTCCCCCCAACATGGGTATCAGCTGTTACTTGCCCCTATGCCCATTTATCAGCAGAGAACATTGGGTAAAACTTGTAATGCTATGTGCTCTTGTCCAGTTTTCCCATTTTTGTCACAAAGAGATTTTTGCACAAACATTATTTGTAGCTCATGATGTTATTGCTCTGTGTTTATCTACATTTTTATCATCTAACATCTAATGTGGTCAACCTCCTCCACTGTTCCATCAAGCTAAATAATTGCCTGGGTCACAGATGACCTGTTTTATAGTGTATTGTCATTGTTATATCACTTCTGATATATTTAATTGAGGGTTCCACTTTTCACTAATAACGTAGTATTTGGCTCTCTACACCAAACAAGTGGAAAGCCTCTGCACTTTAAGCCTCAGTGATGATTAGTGATTGTCTCACTTGGACTTATGCATGCTTTAAATTGGTTGTAAAGGCTAAAGTGTTTTTTTTTTTTTTTTTTGTTACCTTTTTTATGGATTCTCTGCATAAAGGTAAAAAACCTTCTGTGTGCTGATCCCTCCACAGCCCCCCGAACACCTAAGCCCCCTCTCAGTCCAGTGATGTGCACAAGAGCCTTGGTTGTCCCAGGACTCCCTCTCCTCATTGGCTGAGATAGCGCTGTGAGCCAATGAAGAGAGAGTGGGGGGCTGGGCTGAGCCGTGGCTCTTATGTGTCTTATGAACGCGTAGAGTGGGGCTCGGGAGTGAGCATGCACCAGTGCCCCCATAGCATGCGGTTTGCTGTTGGGGGCACTGGTCAAGGAGGAGGAGCCAGGAGCACCTAGTGTGGACCTCATACGTACACTCATTTAACTCTGTCTTTCCCATACCATATATCTCCATAATGCTAGTCTGCTCCTGGTTGCCACGGGAGATGGACTTCTGGGGAGGGGGCCAGAACATTGACCCTGTTGCTACTGGAGGACCCGCCACCTTACCAGGTACCACGCTGGTTGCTTGTAGTTGTTCCTTCACTTGGTTACCTATAGCAAGTACACTTCTCTTCTTGTGTCTTGCCAAGTTAACCCTTTTGTAGTATTGTTACTTTATACCCCAAAATGCTTTAAAGAGCCAGATTCTTGTTCCTAAACCTAACTAAGATTGCATAGTTGCCCAGGCATACCTCTGTAAGATAAGGGACACCTATTAGCAAAAGTATGTAGGAATAGGACACGCCCTCTGCAAAAAACGCATTTATAACCCATTTGTCCCACCACCCAATTCTATCTTTGCTCTGTTCAAGAGCTATGGCTTACTGAAGAATATTCACATTCAACACTGTAAGGCACCATTCGCACAGGTGTTTGGTCACGCTGTGAATCCCAGTGACAGGAGTCTACTGGTTCCTGTGGCTGGGATTAAGAGCTGTGTGCAGATAGCTGCAGCCTCTATATGCTATACTGGGCTGCCCTGTGCAATGGTTTTACACAGAGCAGTCCTGATCCTCCTCTTCTGGGCTCCCCCACCAGCACTCCTGGCTCCTCCCACCTGCTGAGTGCCCCCATAGCAATAGACTTGCTATGGAGGCACTTGTGGAGGTTTGATCCCAAGCCACGCTCTGTGTGTTCATAGACACACAGAGCGTGGCTAGGTCTGCCCCCCACTCTCTGCTCAAAGGCTGTGATTGACAGTAGCAGGAGCTACTACTGCCTCCCTGTCCAGAGAGGGGGGAGAGAGAGTAGAGAGAGCTGGATCGAGATCGGGTTCAGGTAAGTATATAAGGGGGCCTGGGGGGCAGGGGGAAGAGAATGCATTAAGGTAAGAAAACTTCTTCCTTTACAACCATTTTAAGCTACAGTGTCTTGAAAAAGGATTCATACGCCTTCGCATTTTGTCATGTGAAAAACGTAAATTAAATTTATTGGGATTTTATGTAACAAATCAATACAAAGTGGCACATAATTGTGAAGTAGAAGGAAAATGATAATTGGTTTTCAAATTTTTTTACAAATATGTGGCGTGCATTTGAATTCAGCCCCCCTCAATAATTTGTAGAACCACCTTTCGCTGCAGTTACAGCCGCAGGTGTTTTTGGGGATGTCTCTACCAGATTTGCACATTTTAGAGAGTGACATTTTTGCCCATTCTTATTTGCAAAATAGGTCAAGCTCTGTCAGATTGGATGGAGAGCATATGTAAACAGCAATTTTCAAGTCTTGCACAAATTGTCAGTTGGATGTAGGTCTGGACTTTGACTGGGCCATTGTAACACATGACTATGCTTTGATCTAAACCATTCCATTGCAGCTCTGGCTGTATTTTTAGGGTCATTGTCCTGCTGGAAGGTGAACCTCCGCCCCAGTCTCAAGTCTTTTGCAGACTCTAAACAGGTTTTCTTCTAAGATTGCCCTGTATTTGGCTCCATCCATCTTCCCATCAACTCTGACCAGCTTCCCTGTCCCTGCTGAAGAAAAGCACCCCCACAACATGATGCTGCCACCACCATGTTTCACAGTGGGGATGGTGTGTTCAGGGTGAAGTGCAGTGTTAGTTTTCCGCCACACATAGAGTTTTTTGCTTTTAGGCCAAAAAGTTTCATTTTGGTCTCAACTGACCAGAGCACCACGTGTCTGCTGTGTCCCCAATATGGCTTCTCGCAAACTGCAAATGGGACTTCTTATGGCTTTCTTTCAACAATGGCTTCCTTCTTGCCACTCTTCAATAAAGGCCAGATTTGTGGAGCGCAGGACTAAGGCTACTTTAAGACTCGGGCGGGGGCGGTAAAGCGGCGCTATATTTAGCGCTGCTTTACCGTCATTCTAGCGCCGCTATTTGGTCGCTAGCAAGGGGGTTTTAACCCACGCTAGCGCCCGAAAAAGGGTTAAAACTGCCCGCAAGGCGCAGCAGCAATTTGCTGGCGGGTTTGCGGTGCTGCCCCATTGTTTTCAATGGGAAGGGGCGCTTTAAGAGCGGTGAATACAACACCACTCCTATAGCGCTGCAAAGATGTGGCTTGCAGGACTTTTTTGACCGTCCTGCAAGCGCACCGATCCAGTGTGAAAGCCTTCGGGAGACACTAACCCTGCTTTAAACTTCTCCACAACTTTATCCTTGACCTGTGTGATGTTTTCCTTGACGTTCAAGATGCTGTTTTGTTCACGAAGGTTCTCCAACAAAGCTCTGAGGGCTTCACATAACAGCTGTAATTTAATCTCAGTATAAATACACACAGGTGAACTCTATTTACTTACCAGGTGACTTCTGAAAGCAATTGGTTCCGCTACATTTTAGTTGGGGGTATCAGAGTAAAGGGGGCTGAATACAAATGCACACCACACTTTTCAGATTTTTTTTTTTTTTTTTTTTTAATTTTAAAGCCATTTATCATTTTCCTTCCACTTCACAATTATATGCCACTTTGTATTGGTCTGTTACATAAAATCACAATAAAATACATTTACGATTTCGGTTGTAACATGACAAAATGTGGAAAATTTCAAGGGGTGTGAATGCTTTTTCAAGGCACTGTACGTGCACTTTCTGCAAGGACAAAAAATAACTACTGATCTGCCAGAAATGTGTCCTTATAACTTCTTGCTTAATAAACTTTTAAGTTTCTTCTGTGAACTACACCTCCCACTACCTCCCAATAAAAAAAGGAGCTTCTGAGAATGAAGGCATTTGTAGTACGGATCAGAAGAGCAACCTAGGGTGACAGCATTGCTCCTGGATAGATACAGTGCAACGAGCGAATATTGACATCCCAATGCTGGGTATATAATAGTAAATTTATGTTCGAGAGGTTTTACTTTAAAAAGTTTGTTAGATTTGACTAATTGTTAATGGGTTTAAATCGATGTTCTTTTTCGACCAAAGTGATAAGAATATTTGAAGGAGTAGGATGGAATATTGTTCTCAAACAAACTAACTTTAAATAGTGTATGCGGTTTTTGTTCAATAAAGTACATTCACTCCCAAATTGAATGTTAACTGCAAATTCAATTTTAAACTACTTTTGGAACGACATATGTCAAGCTATCAAATGTACTGAGAATTTCTTTTTACAAATATTTGTATGAACATTTGTTTAAAAATCTACTAATGTATACCCAGCTTAAAGTGTTATTAAACACAGGATTCACTATATCTGGTCTCCCACAGTACACAGAAAATGCAATTATATTAGTAAATATAAACTGCTAAATACCTTTTCTCATCAGCAGTATATAGCAGTCTTGTGACCTCTATCTGTGTCTGGGTAAAGCTTGTAGGAGTAGTTTTTATTCTACTCAGTCCTTTAAAGCTGCAGGACCCCTGACCCTCTGTCTGAACAGTGCTGATTGGCCCTGGGCTGATCACATGCACCCTCCTAAGAAAAACTCTTTAGCAATATACACCAAACTGAGCATGTGCAGAGTGGCTCCAAAGGCTCTGTCTTATCAGGAGATGGATTGGGGACAGTGGAAGAAGGGGAGCATGCCCCCACCACCCGATCTGTGTTGTGAATAGGTACAGCCCAAGTCACTCAACAGTTCCCAGACAATGATTTATGGCTGGGACCTGCTGATCGGCTTAGCAAATTACAGTACAGAGCCCTGTGTTTACTACACGGTACTCTGTACAGGGAGCAGCGATGTGGCTGGCTTTTTTTTTTTCTCCCTTTTTCAGGGAGAAAAATCTGCCAAAATGATTAGTAAAAGTAGCACATAATGCATGCATTACACATTGGCGCACAGTTAACCCCTTGATTGCCTCTAGATGTTAACCTTCCAATCTAGTTTTATTAGTACAGTGTCAGTGTATAGTATTAGCACTGATCACTGTATTAGTGTCACTGGTGACTAATCAGTGTCAGATTGCCTGCAGCACTATCACAGTCTCACTATAAGTCCCCCTCACCGCCATTACGAGTAAGAATGAAAAAAAAAAATTAAAATAAATATATATTATATTTGTATTAATTTTCTCACAAAAGTGAGTACACCCTCACATTTCTGTAAATATTCTATTATATCTTTTCATGTGACAACACTGAAGAAATTACACTTTGCTACAATGTAGCACAATGTACAAGTAGTGAGTGTACAGCTTGTATAACAGTGTAAATTTGCTGTTCCCTCAAAATACCTCAACACACAGCCATTAATGTCTAAACTGCTGGCAACAAAAGTGAGTACACCCCTAAGTGAAAATGTCCAAATTGGGCCCAAAGTGTCAATATTTTGTGTGGCCACCATTATTTTCCAGCACTGCCTTAACCCTCTTGGGCATGGAGTTTACCAGATCTTCACAGGTTGCCACTGGTGTCCTCTTCCACTCCACCATGACGACATCACGAAGTTGATGGATGTTGCGCTCCTCCAGCTTCTGTTCTGAGGATGCCCCATAGATGTTCAATAAGCTTTAGGTCTGGAGACATGCTTGGGCAGTCCATCACCTTTACCCTCAGCTTCTTTAGCAAGGCAGTGGTCATCTTGGAGGTGTGTTTGGGGTCATTATCATGATGCAATACTGCCCTGCGGCCCAGTCTCCAAAGGGAGCGGATCATATTCTGCTTCAGTATGTCACAATAAATGTTGGCATTTATGGTTCCCTCAGTGAACTGTAGCTCCCCAGTGCCGGCAGGACTCATGCAGCCTCAGACCATGACACTCCCACCACCATGCTTGCTTGTAGGCAAGACACGCTTGTCTTTTTACTCACGTGGTTGTTGCCACACACGCTTGACATCATCTGAACCAAGTAAGTTTATCTTGGTCTCATCAGACCACAGGACATGGTTCCCGTAATCCATGTCCTTAGTCTGCTTGTCTTCAGCAAACTGTTTGTGGGCTTTCTTGTGCATCATCTTTAGAAGAGGCTTCCTTCTGGGATGACAGCCATGCAGACCAATTTGATGCAGTGTGCGGTGTATGGTCTGAGCACTGACAGGTTGAGACCCCCCCCCCCCACCACCACCCCTTCAACCTCTGCAGCAATGCTGGCAGCACTCATACGTCTATTTCACAAAGACAACCTCTGGATATGACGCTGAGCACGTGCACTCAACTTCTTTGGTCCACCAGTGCGAGGCCTGTTCTGCGTGGAACCTGTCCTGTTAAACCGCTATATGGTCTTGGCCACCGTGCTGCAGGGTCTTGGCAAACTTCTTATAGCCATGGCCATCTTTATGTAGAGCAACAATTCTTTTTTTTCAGATCCTCAGAGAGTTCTTTGCCATGAGTTGCCATGTTGAACTTCCGGTGTCTGTAGTCCAGTGAGAGCGATATCAAATTTAACACACCTGCTTCCCATTCACACCTGAGACCTTGCAACACTGACGAGTCACATGACACCAGGGAGGGAAAATGGTTAATTGGGCCCAATTTGGACATTTTCACTTAGGGGTGTACTCGCTTTTGTTGCCAGTGATTTAGACATTAATGGCTGTGTGTTGAGTTATTTTGAGGGGACAGAAATTTGACACTGTTATAAAAGCTGTACACTCACTACTTTACTCAGTGTCATTTCTTCAGTGTTGTCACATGAAAAGATATAATAAAATATTCACAAAAATGTGAGGGGTGTACTCCCATTTGCGAGATACTGTGTGTGTGTGTGTGTGTGTGTGTGTGTGTGTGTGTGTGTGTGTATATATATGTCTATCTATCTATCTCTCATCATTTGTAGACGCTATAACTTTCACACAAACCAATTAATATACACTTATTGGTATTTTTTGTAGCAGAATACATTTTGGCCTAAATTAATGCAAAACATTTGATTTATTTTTAATTTTTTTATTAGATATGGTTTTATAGCAGAAATTAAAAAGTAGTTTTTTTCCAACATTTTTGGTCTTTTTTGTTTGTATAATAGAAAATAAAAAAAACAGTGGTGATCAAATACCACCAAAAGAAAGCTCTATTTATGTGAAAAAATTACATAAATGTAATTTGCTTACAGTGTTGCATGGCCCAATTACCAGTTACATAGTAAGGTTGAATAAAGACACCAGTCCATCCAGTTCAACGTGAGTGAGTGTCTACAATTGTCCCTATCCCTGTACATTGTGTCTCATTAAGATGCTCATCTATTATATTATTATTTATTTAAGGTACCCATATAGTGCCGCCCATTTACGCAGCGTTTCACACATCGCACACTCAAATCAATCCCTACCCTCAAGGAGCCCACAATCCAAGGTCCCCAACTCACATTCATATACTAGGGCCAATTTTGGACAGAAGCCAATTAACCTACCAGCATGTCTTTGGAGTGTGGGAGGAAACCCACGCAGGCACAGGGAGAACATGCAAACTCCAGGCAGGTAGTGTAGTCATCGGGGATTCGAACCAGCGACTTTTTACTGCTAGGTGAGAGTGCTACCCACTACACCACTGTGCTACCACTCTCCTAACACATATGCTAACTAACCTGTGTAGAAAAGATGTATATGCTTAACTATTTTTAACCTGATCTGGCTTTCCTGTGTCAGCCAGTGGAGGTTACAGGGAAGAGGGCATTCCCAGCCATTGCTGAGCACTCTCTCCTCTCACATGCAGCTGCCACTGACGCAGGGGAACATGTGACTGGACTGGAGTGGGCTGAGAATAGGTAAATATATCCATCTTTGGGGGGCGTGACCGGATGTGAAGGAAGCAGGACATGTTCACAGTGAGCTCTGCATCTCTCCTGATAATCTATCCTTCAGTAGGAGAAATTTCGACCGATTTTCGGTACTTGGGGTACCGGTCAGTGTGGACTATAATCCGGTCATGAAAAAGGGGGCATCCAGGGCTGGAAAACAGTCTCAGAAGAGCCAACAATGGACCTGCTCTGTACGAGGCCCAGACACGAGTCCCGCCGCCGCCATCTTGCCCTACCCTCACTCTGCAAAGCAGGAGAAGAAGCAAGCCTGGAGGATGGCATTCACGGCCGCTGCAGCTCAGGAATCGGGCTCTGAGGACTCTCCCTCGGTCTCTCCGGACCCAGAGACAACGCAAGATGTCATTACCAGACCTATCCTGGCAGCCATAGATGCAAGCAAGGCGGCTGTAATGGTGAGCATAGAACATCTCACTACAGAATGTACTCTGATTAGACATGATCTAGATAAGATGAGGGGCAGGATTCCAGAGGCTGAAGACAGAATATCAGTAGTGGAGGATACATCTCACTCTCAGGGAAATCAACTAGCTGAACTGCAAGCCATGGTGAAGTCACTGCAAAGCAGAGCTGAGGATGCAGAAGACAGGCAGAGGAGGAATAATGTGAGGGTGGTAGGCCTGCCAGAGGGGGCTGAAGGTTCCCAAACTGTTTCCTTTGCGGAACTGTTCTTTAAGCGGTTGCTGGATCTGGGGGAGCTACCTCCTACATATGTGGTGGAACGGGCCCATCGGGTGCCCACGGGAAGGCGTCCTCCAGGGGAATACCCTCGTCCATTCCTGGTGAGGTTCTTAAATTATAGAGATCGTGACATGATCCTGGCTGCCTCAAGAAAACACGCTGAGCTAAAGTTTGAAAATGCCAAAGTGATGCTCTTCCCTGACTTTTCAGCGGAGACTCAAAGGAAAAGGCGCTCATTTAATGATGTAAGCAAGAGCTTAAGGGAGAAAAATATACAGTACAGTATGCTATATCCCAGCAAGCTGTGGGTTCAACATAAGGGCGCAGTAAAGTTTTTTGACAATCCCAGTGATGCGAACGAATGGCTGGACCGGAATCCTTGAGATCGGCTGGTGCCCGACTAAGAACATAGCTTGCTCTTGTTGCACCTGTTGTGCCTTGAACTGCATCCACATGGCTCAGGTCACTTTTCAATAGTCACGGACATACCGAATGGTAGGGGCTGTTCTCTCGGGATTAACTTTTATTTTTCCGTGGGTTCTTTTTTTCATTTTTTTTTTATATGCCAAATGAAGTATGTGATCGGATGGAACAGGACCTGTGAGGACTGATGCAATATCGGATAAACAAGCAAGATTCATGTGTACACAGGTATGGAAAGTGAAGGACAATCTCCTGACCTAAGAGCCTCTTATTCCAAGATTTATTTATCCTTTTTTCTTTTTCCATGGTTATTTTTATAAATTCTTTTTATTCCCATTGGTATTGGGGCTGACTAACTTTTGAGTTAATCCAAATAGTACAGAATGCTGATGTCTTTGCTTTCAAGATTGTAACAAGGTATATAAAAAGTATCACCACTGGAGGGCCATACATCAGGGTGGTTTACGAACTATAGTTGCTCATATGTGCACATTCACATGTGCCTCAAATTTTTTTTATTTTTGGGGTCTTCAGTGGCTATGGTTTATCTTTTTATCTTTTCTTTTTCTTTTTATGTGTTATTGATCTTAAGTTTCCTACTCCGTTTAATGCTTTTAAGATGTGGAGTACGGTACGGTAGACACAGGAAGGTACTACAAACTCTGTTGGACACTCGCACAGAAGGTTGACTTTCTAAACGTAATTTACTCTTCCCTGTTTTTTGTTGGGAAGTTGATTCGGTTTGGGACTGAAAGCTACATACCGGACTTTGTTTTTGTTTTTCTGGTATAATGGCAGGGGGGGTTGGTATTGTTCGAGTTTCAATGCCGGGGATCTTATTTGCTCAGTTCTCTGCTCTTGGTTAGTATGTAGGGGGCTCATGGCTCCACAGTTCGCGAATATGGGTTTCTGGAGGGGATTGATAGGCCTCTACAGGGTAACTGTGTAGACAAAAGATTATGGCTAATCCTATTAAACTGGTTTCATGGAACGTCCGAGGCCTGAATAGTAAGTTTAAGAGGGCATCGGTGTTCCAATATCTCAAGCGGGTTAGACCACATGTTGTTCTTTTACAGGAGACGCACCTAGATGGAAGCGGGATACTTGCCTTGCGTAGGCCATGGATTCAGCGGGCTTTTCACGCCACATACTCCACATATGCAAGGGGGGTGTCCATACTTTTAAGTAAATCTGTTCCATGCACAGTTCATCAAGTGATCTTAGATCCGGGGGGAAGATATGTGGCCTTTAATACAGGCATACCCCACTTTTAAGTACACAATGGGGTTTATTTACTAAAGCTAGAAAGTGCAACATCAGGCTCACTTCTGCATAAAAACCAATGAACTTCTAACCCCAGCTTGTCCAATGAAGCTTTGGTAATAAAGCCTGGAAGCTCATTGGTTTCTATGCAGAAGTGAGCCTGATTTTTGCACTTTCTAGTGTTAGTAAATAAACCCCTTTGTGTACTTAAAAGTGGGGTATGCCTGTATTAGATATTTGCTCCAGTAAGGTGTTATTAGTGAATGTATACTTGCCGCCTCCTTTCAATGTACAATGCTTATATGATATGTTAGTCAAACTGGCGCCTCATGCACATCTCCCGTTGTTAATTATGGGGGACTTCAACACCACCTTGGGGGCGTTGGAGTCCTTGAATGTGGGAAGGTCTGGTTCGGTGGATCTTGCATCCTGGGTCAACATGGCAGGACTTGCTGAGATATGGAGGGCCAAAAACCCCACTGCCAGGTGTTTCTCACATATATCACAGATGCACCGCTCTTCGGCAAGGATAGACCTTACATTTGGTAGCCTGGTAATGTTGTCATATGTAAACTAAGTTGAGTACCTTGCGGGGGGCTTGTCTGATCATAACCCGCTTTCTGTCTCGCTGACCCTTCCCTCCGGGGGGGGAGCAGTGGGGTGGAGACTTTGGCCAGGATGGCTACAGAATGATCAGATTACTACCCTGCTTGGAGATTCAATTACAAATTATTGGAAATCAAATGAGGGGTCTGTGGACCCTTCCATGGTGTCGGATGCATTTAAGGCAGTAATCGGGGGGGATAGGATAGTATTTCTGCCATAAAAAAGGAAAGATTGGAGCAAAATGCTGAGGTTCAAATGTTACAGGACAGAGAGAGAGGGAATGCGCGGAGAGCAATGCCAACTGTCCCTCGGATTCCTCCTATGTAGCATTGCTAGAGGCTCAGAGGATGCTCAACCTGCATTTCAATAATCTAGCACATACAGAGTCAAAACGTAAGACAGAATCAATGTTTATGGAGGGGGATAAAAATGGGAAGCTTCTAGCCAGGCTGGTGGCAGACTCGCAACAACTAGCAACCACCCCAGTAGTCAAAAATAAAGACGGGAAATTGGTCAGTGATCCAAAGGACATACTGTCTGAATTTCGGGACTATTTTTCGAACCTATATGCTCCCAATATGACCACTCAGCCCTGGAGGACTTGTTGGGGGGACTCCCTCTTCCTAGACTATCAGACGTAGACAGGGAGACATTAGAGGCGGACGTTTCTAACAAAGAGGTGATGTCAGCAATCTTTACCTTTCCTCCTAACAAAGCGCTGGGCCCAGACGGGTTTCCAGAAGACTTCTACAAGACGTATGCTGATCAATTAGAACCCAGACTCACTACACTATTAGCTCACTGTAAGCAAAGTCAGCAATTACCTGCGTCTATGCTAGATGCATATATGATTCTACTTCCCAAGCCTGGTAAGGACCCTCTAGAATGCTCATCTTATAGACCGATCGCGCTACTAAATATGGATTTGAAAATCCTAATGAAAGTGTTAGCAAAGAGACTAGCAGGAATAATTTCTACTTTGGTGGATATCGACCAGACAGGGTTTATGCCAGGTAAATCGACAGACACCAATCTCAGGAGAGTATTTACCCACTTGCAGATAAATAGCTTAGACACACCCACTAGAGTTGTGGTGTCCATTGACATCGAAAAAGCTTTCGACTCTATTGACTGGCACTATATGTTAACTGTACTGGAGAAGATGGGTTTTGGTCCAATTTATTTATTTTTTTTTTTTTTAAGAGGATGGGTTTCAATGCTTTTATAGTAACCCAAGAACAGCAGTTCGCATGGGAGCACACACATCCCCATTCTTCCAAATTGGTAGGGGCACTAGGCAAGGATGTCCCCTGTCGCCCTTTTTGTTTGCCCTCATGATGGAACCTATAGCAATAGCATTGAAGGCGGCGGGGGAAGTTAAGGCAATTAGGGTGAGCAACATGAATGAATGTCTGGCACTGTATGCGGACAATATGTTGCTGTTCCTAAGAGACCCAGGGGAATCGTTAGTGGCTGCACTACGCATTATGAATTAATTTTCTCAGTATTCTGGGTTAAAAGTCAATTGGACCAAATCGTCTATTCTACCTATTGACAATGGTGCGAGGGATGTGGCAGACCCAGATTTGCTGTTGAAATGGGTATCTCAGTTCACATACTTAGGGGTCAAAGTTACAGCAGATGTGGTGGATTATATGTCACTTAATCTGACACCTCTTTTAACATTTCTGAAGCAGAAAGCTCTAGCCTGGCAGAGACTCCCTTTTGTCTCTTATAGGCCGGATAAACCTGTTGAAGATGACCATTCTACCTGTCATATTGTATTTTCTGTGAAACGCGCCCATTTGGGTTCCCAAATCCTTTTTTAAAAAATTAGATAGTCTCACCAGTTCCTTTCTTTGGGCACCTAAACAGCCAAGAATAGGTCTGAAAGTATTACAAGAACCTTGGGGTGAGGGTGGTATGGCCCTCCCGGACTGGAGAAAATATTACATAGCTGGACAACTGGTGGTGGTACATAGATGGCTAACCTCTGAGGATGGGGACTCCGCAAATTTCCTGGAAGCTGCTCATCTGGGCTCCTTTGAGTCTTTGTGGATGGCCATTCATAGAGGAACCAAAATGGATCTTCCGCTGACAGACTCAATGAAGACCACGCTTGGGGGGAAGCGGTAGGAATGGCCTATCCTAGTTATCAGGGTCTATCTCCATCCACCCCCCCTATGGATGAACCCTAAACTGCCTCATTTCTATTCATTTCATGATCCCATGGGTTGGGCAATTAGGGGTATCAAAACTCTTAAGGACATTACTATGGAAGGGGAATTACTGACGTTTAACAAATTAAAAGCTAGGCATGATTTACCTAACGCTTACTATTTCAGATATATCCAATTACGTCATGCTTTTTACTCGCAATTTAAGAATATGACCGTGGAATCATTTCCCTCAGGTCTAGAAATCCTGTTAACCACAGAAGACCTACCCAAGACGCTTTCAGTTTCTTACAAAGAATTGTTTAAGACAATACCAAAAGCGGTGTCTAAATGTAGAGAACATTGGGACGCTGTGGTTCTGGATATTCAGGGCGAGGATTGGGATGACGTGGACTCACCCGTTTCAACATCTAATAGCAGCTAGAGATAAACTAAATCATTTTAAATTCCTGCATAGGATTTATTATACACCAGCTAGGCTGGCTTCTATCTACCCAACAGTGCAAGCGGAATGTTGGAGATGATCCTTCGCTCCAGCAGCGACTGAACATATATTTTGGAGCTGCCCTCAGATCAAACAGTATTGGTCTCGGGTCACCTCCTGTTTATCGGAGGTTTTGATGACTCCGATCCCAATGACGGTAAAGGTGTGTCTGTTAGGATTGGTTGATGAGGTGGTTCCTTCACAAGCTCATAGAACACTTCTCACCATATTGTTGTTTTATGGAAGAAAGGCAATTCTGTTGCAGTGGCACAGACCGGGGGCTCCTGATCTGAGCTTCTGGAAGAGACTGGTTAATACTATGATGCCATATTACAAGGCAACGTATCTATCCAGGGGTTGTGCAAAGAAATTTGACAGGGTTTGGCAATCTTGGTACAACTCTGAGTTAACGGTTGGATAAAATCATTGTATGTGGGTAGGATGATGTGAAACCCTCTGTGTAGATCCAGGGCCTAGCTCTACATTCTGGTCGTGGACTGTGGGGGGCATGGTAAATACAATCTGATTGTTTCATGGTGAGCCGAGGGAGAGAGAACTGAGCAAAGGGGGTGGGTTAAAGGAGGGAGGGGGGAGGAGGATTTTATTTTATAGATAGTCAGATACTGTTGTTAGATAGTATATTGTTGTATGTTGGAAAAAAAAACAATAAAATTTAAAAAAAAAAATATATCCATCTTTTTTACACAGGTTAGTCAGCATAGGTGTTAGGAAGAGAGAGGGGACATTTTTAAGACCAGTTAGGTTGAGCCTGGAATTCTGCTTAATTCCACTGCCCTAACATTTTATGTTTTTCATACAGCTTTTTGAAGCAGCTTATCAGTAGCGATGAGTTAATTAATTTTGTGGGTGCTAGAACTCAGTTAATCTGACTTGTTCTTCACTCTGAGCAGATGTGACAGGGCTTTGGTTTTCCTGTCCACTCGGTGACTTACGATCACGTGCTGGGATGTAATGGGAGCTTTTATCCTTTCTCTACAGGGTCCTGTTCCCTCAACATCTGGCTAAAACATTTTAGCAATTTTTCTGTGTGTGTGTGTGTGTGTGTGTGTGTGTGTGTGTGTGTGTGTGTGTGTGTGTGTGTATATAAATATATATCTATCTCTTATCTCTCATCTCCATCATCCCAGTCTTTTTGCCCCATACACACGGTCGGACTTTCCGACGGAAAATGTGTGATAGGACCTTGTTGTCGGAAATTCCGACCGTGTGTGGGCTCCACCACACATTTTCCATTGGACTTTCCGACACACCGTTTGAGAGCAGGCTATAAAATTTTCCAACAACAAAATCCGTTGTCGGAATTTCCGATTGTGTGTACACAAATCCGACGCACAAAGTGCCACGCATGCTCAGTATAAATAAAGAGATGAAAGCTATTGGCTACTGCCCCGTTTTATAGTCCCAACGTACGTGTTTTACGTCACCACGTTCAGAACGATCGGATTTTCCGACAACTTTGTGTGACCGTGTGTATGCAAGACAAGTTTGAGCCAACATCCGTCTGAAAAATCCTAGGATTTTGTTGTCGGAATGTCCGATCAATGTCCGACCGTGTGTACGGGGTATTTAGTCTGTAGGGTTCAATATTGAGTTGGCCCATGCTTTGCAGCTATAACAGCTTCAACTCTTCTGTGAAGGCTGACCACAAGGTTTATGAGTGTGTCTATGGAAATGTTTGACCATTCTTCCATAAGCGCATTTGTGAGTTTCAGGTACTGAGAAGTCAGAGACCGAGAAGTCACCGCTCTAATTCATCCTAAAGTTGTTCTAACAGGTTGAGGTCAGGACTCTGTGCAGGCCAGTCAAGTTCCTCCAACCAAAACTCGTTCATTCGTGTCTTTTATGGACCTTGCTTTGTGCACTTGTGCGTAGTCATGTTGGATCAGGAAGGGACCATCCCCAAACTGTTCCCATAGCGTTGGGAGCATGAAATTGTCCAAAATGTCTTGGTATGCTGACGCCTTAAGAGTTCCCTTTACTGGAAGTAAGGGGCCAAGCCCAACCCCTGAAGAACAGCCCCACACCATAATCCCCCCCCCCCCCCCCCCCCCTCTACCAAATGATTTGAACCAGTGCACAAAGCCTGGGATGCCATTAAAGTCCATGTAAAGGCAGGTGTCCCAATACTTTTGACAATATAGTGCCATTTACAGCTTTGAATGTTTGTTTCTGAAAGCAGAGGACCCACAGAATAAAAAGGATGGTGCCACGGATTTTCTACAATTCGTGATAGTTGCACAACTGTTTATATTTTCGATAATAATACACTAAAATCATTATTGGAGCAGACACACAACATAAATGACAAGTTTCCTATTAAATTTAAAAGATAAAATTGTATTAAATTAACAAATAAAAAATGTTTGTAAATTTTAAATTGTACAAAAATCAAAGGTACTCCAAAACTAAATAAGCAATTTGCACTTAAAAATTGGAGGCTGGCTCCAAATCTGTGCATTGTGGTAACACTTGATCCACAGTGATGTGTGTGTGTATTGCAACAAATTGATGCAGGCATACACTTTATTGCAACACAGTGCATTACAACACGTGCCAATGAATCGCAATACACTGCTGTGCATAGCGTTAAATGAAGGTCATTTTAAAAAAAGGAAAAAACAAGCACTGCAATGCATTGCAATAACGTAGTGCAGCACATGTGCATAACGAGCAGATCAGCGTACATAGGTTATGGGCACCAGCTGATATGAATAGGTCCTTACTGTTTTGCTGCACCACAGTGATCTAACACACATAATCTGCAACACTGCAGTGTGTGTGTGTGTGTGTGTGTGTGTGTGTGTGTGTGTGTGTTTTACACACAGCTTTTTTTTCTTTTCTCTCCGAGAATAAGTGCCAGGAACGCAACTAGGATTTAACACACCTCCCCCCCTCCCCTCCACATGTACATCGGACAAGTGGAATCAAATAGTGGTTGTGGCCAAATTTGACTAACAGTGGGAGGTTCTTACACAGTGAGTGCAGTGCCTCTCTCGCTTGCAGGGATGTTATATAGTGTGGGCATTGGCATTTTGGCACCACGGAACAAATAGGAGATCACAGTGGGTGCAGCCTACCACGTGAGGCCTCCTGCCTGTTAGTGCACTCTGGGCACCTACATCTTCCTTGTCCCTGTACTGCACTCAGTGGGATCTTCATAGGAGATCTGATCTGTGGGAATCACCGGGAGACAAGCTATCGCTTTTAAACACAGATTTCCACCAAGTTCCAGCTGAAAAAAGTCCTGACTGTACATTATGCATGTGTGTTGGTGGGGGAGGAGGATGTGGTTTTTATAGGTTATATTTACATGGGAAATTGGCCTCTCTTCTGGCAAGAATCATACACATTCTGTGTGAACAGCCACAGCCAAATTTGTATCTTTCACAAATCAGTGGCTGGTGCCATTTTCATTTGCATATAACTGCTTGTGTGAGCAGTTAGAGGTTGTAAACCTTGAGGGGGGGACCCTGCAAGACAAAGGCATACTAGCTCATTATAAAATACTTGCCTTAGAACAATGCCCTGTATCTGTGTCGGCTCTCCGAGTACAGCACGACATCTTTCACCGGAGTTCCAGATTCGCAGCTCCGGCTCTGTGATTGGCCGGAGCTGCGATGACGTCACTCCTGCGCATGTGCGTGGGAACCGCCGGTCACGGCACGACTCCTGAAAAAAAGGCACCAGCAACCTTTGCTTCAGTGCGCATGCGTCAATGACGTGAATATACTGAATATCTCCTAAACTGCAAGTTTAGGAGATATTCAAGGTACCTACAGGCAAGCCTTGTTATAGGCTTACCTGTAGGGGGGGAAAAAAGGTACAACCACTTTTAAGTGCAAATGGAGCCTCTGGCCAGCCCTGGATTCAGATAGTTTGCATCCAGGGAAGGCATTTCTGCATCCAGATGTGGAGTTAAGCCACATCTGAATACAGCAGCAAAATCCCCCGCTGACGTCAGTCGGGAGGAGGAGAAAAGAGAGGCAGGTGGTCACGTGAGCAGAGTGGTGCTCTGAAGTCAGGTATAGACGGTGTTTTTTTTTTTTTAATAAAGCAGACACTGGGGTACACAGGTTTAGGAAACGCATAGGATTATATAAAGCATTAAAAGTTATTTCAGCAGCAGGAGAGGAAGGGGCGAGCACTGTCACGAGCTGACAGGCAGGGAGGGGAGGGGGGAAAGGACGCAGAGAGCAGGGCTGCGGATGACGGAGGCACGTAAATTGACCACTGTGTCAGGGCTCAGCAGCCATGATAAACAATGGTCAGTTTACAGGGGAAGGGCAGAATCAGCCAGGTATTTCAGGTGTTACAGGGGGCCAAATGACACAGCACAAGCACAATGCTGTATAATATGCTTTAAAGGAAGATTATCTTTGTTACCCTAAATAAAAAAAAAAAAAAAAAACTTTTACGCAACCTATATTAAGGCTTACTGGTGGCATAGAGAGGGTTAATGACTAAGGGAATTACATCCTAGTTTGCTTATGTCTTTTGCCTGCTTTAGCCTTCTGTCTCAGATACGACGTTGTCGACAGTATTTTTTCTTTTTTTTGCTTTTTCGTTCCTATGGGTCAGCTGCAGGTATAGGATTGTGCATATAGAGGTTTTCTATTTGTGTTTTGTCGTGTGTTTTTTTTTTTTTTTTTTTTGTTTTTTTTTTTTTCTTTCTATTGGTTAAACTAGATAGGTGTATGTATTTCTTCTTCCTTTTTTTTTTTTTTTCACATTATAATATAGTAATAATACATATCAAAATGAATATTACATTTGTGTTTCTGCAACCTGACCACCCATGTAACTGCAAGTGTTACTAGTTAAAATACTGCTAGTTTATAGAATACGCTCTAACTTTAGAAAGTTTGCCTTGGATTCCCTTGTGGTGGAAGATCATGGCCTAGGTCATGGCCAAAGAATATGATGTGCTTGATTCCAGACCTCCCTTTGGGGGCAGAGAAATGGTATTCTATAGACCTGCACCTTGGGGAAATTCGTGGCAACTTATAACAGATTCACTTTAAGCCCTCATGCACACAGGCTGTTAAAAAAACGTTATGAAAACGCCAGTATCTTTGCAGTGATTTTTTTTTTACTTTTTTCAGCGTTTTTGCAATAGCGTTTTTTAGCGTTTTTTAGCGTTTTTGAGCGTTTTTGAGCGTTTTTCCGCGTGAGCGATTTTTTTTTTTTTTTTTTTTTCAATGGATCAAAAACGCTAAAAAACGTTGGTGAATGACGTTTTTGAGCGTTTTTCAGCGTTAGAGCGTTTTTACAGCTGAAAAACGTCTTTCAGAACCCACTGGTCCTGGGTTTTTTTTACAGCTTAAAAACGCCTATGCCACTTGCAGCTCAAAAACGCCTAGGTGGGCATGAAGCCATAGACTAACATAGACAGGCCTTTTTAAGATGCAAAAAAAGCTCAAAAAAGCAGCTGTAAAAACGTCCGTGTGCATGAGGACTAAGTATACGATGATAGGCGTTTTTTTTTTAATTTTCTAGGTTTTATTTAGAGATGCAGATTAGCCTAGGACAGAAAGTGTGCAACGATGAATGAGAGAATGGAATGTGTCTTGTACTGAAATCAAGCAAACATTAAAACAATAGAATTGCTGTGGAGACATTTGCACAGGATAGACATGAGATTAAAAGGGAACGAGGGCAGGCACCTTGCATTGAGGTGAATCGAAGGAAACCGTGGTTTCCTGTTCCCAAGTGGGCTGTAGTTCAGTTGTATGCATACATTGGCAGCCTTAATTGACAGCATGTTTAAAAAGAAATTTAGCCTTATTTAATGACTCGAACATAATGAAGTTTTACGTAAGAGCTCTGGGAGTGAGAGCCTGAGTGGCTAAAGCAGTTGAATACAGGAACACCATGCAATACAACCATTTTTATGGATGCAGAATAATTCTTCACTTATTGGTCTGTTCAGATAATGTTCAGTATATGTAGGGACCTTTTTATTCATGTCTGAGGTTAGTTTAACTGTATTTTTATGGTTTTCAATTTTAGCCTCAAAATGACCTAGCATTTGTCAATTGTTGGACTAAAGGTCTTTTGTCCTCTTAAGCTGGCCATCGATCAATAGAATTGTGAATGAAAATTCTTAGGAAAAGCCTAAGGAAAATTTTGTACAAAAAATCTCAGAACATTCGTTGGTCATTCAAAAGATTTTTTTTGGTTCTAAAAATTGGTTTTGGAATGAATGGATTTACGAAACCATATACAGTAAAAACTGGGTTTGAGAGTAAACTTGGACTTGATAGAAAAGTGATGTCTTGATATACAAGTAGCGTCATGTCACAACTGAGTATAAAAGAGAAGAGAGGTGCCTCTAGGTGTAGCAATATGGTTACATTTAATGAAGGTACAACATTTAGCAACTCACATGGTTGATTAAAAGAGGCACATCTAAGTATGCAGGCATCTGGCGTAAATCTGCCCACAGACCATCCTCCACACCGCCGGCTCTCACCGCTGGCAGTCTGCTATCATGACTGGAAAGACTACCCTGCAGTAGAGCGATCTGAAAGCATGGCTTGAACCGCTCGTGGAGCGCAGAGTGAAAGGGATGGCAGTAAGGAGGATGGTTTATGTGGGCAGCTTTACCCTGGATGCCTGCATACTTAGATGTGCCTCTTTTAATCATCGACCATCTAAACATGCAGGCATCCGGGGTAAAGCTGTCCACACAAACCATCCTCATCAACGTCATCCCTTCCACTCTGCCCTCCATGCTCTACTGCAGGGTAGTCTTTCCGGGCATGATGGCAGACTTACAGCGGTGAGAGCATGGTTTAGTGTAGGCTGGTGACTCAAGCTAGTTTAACAGAAAAGTTTTTATTTATCAAACCTAATACAATAAAAATGCCATGGTACACATTCCATCAGTCCACATAGCAATAGTTACAGTGGCGAGTGCTTACAGTGGTTCATTGCTCAAACAAAGCATCTAGTCTAACGGTCTAAGGCACTTAGCTTTAGACACTTGAGAGAAAGGGGTCATGTAGGTACATGAAAGGATGTCAATCCAATGTGGGGGGTGAACTCAACAACAGGATAAAGCGAAAGTACAAAACAATACTATACTATAGGGGGTGGTGGGTCCCCGGGGGGGGGGGGGGGGACCGGAAAGGACCAAGGAAAGGGGGGGGGGATAAGCAAGCACCCAGAATGTCACGGTTCAGTTAGACCTGTACTTCTCCAGGCTCCCAACCTCTCTCAGTAATAGTTCTAGAAAGGGCTTGGTTTCATCTTCACCCATTTCCCCCAGATCTTATTGAATTTTTTGGGACATTTACGGCTCATGTACGTTAATTTATATAGGGGTAGTACCTTATCAATCATTGATCTCCATTGGGGCACTGTCGGTGGTTCTGCTAGTTTCCATTGGCACAGAATCTCCTTCCTGGCATAGAAGGCTGCGTAGAACACAAACAGTTGTTTGTGTTTATTGGGTGTGATGGTATCGCTTATTCCCAGGAGAAAGAGGTTGCCCCCAGAGTCTATCTATAGCTCCCCTGTCTCATTAATCTCCGTCACCACTCCTCTCCAGAAGTCTTGTATTAAGGGGCAAGTCCAGACCACATGCATGAAGATTCCCGTCTCATTTAGACATTTGGGGCAATGGTCTGACTGTGTCAGATAGATGCTAGCTAACTTTTGAGGGGTATAATAAGCCTTGTGTAAAAACTTAAGCTGAATATATCTGTCCCTGGCAGATATCATCAATGGTATATATTGTTAAACCCCTTCATCCCAGTCTTCTGAGTTCAGGTTTGGAATGTCGCTCTGCCAGCGATGGAAAAGTTGTGTATCTTGATTCGTATCGCATGAGGAAATTCTAAGAGAGATGAGAGGATTTGGTCTGCATGTCGGGACATTGGGTAGGACTCTATCATATGGAAAGAGGTGGTTGGGGTCTATGGAAATTGTGACTGGATAGCGTGTCACAGCTGCAGGAATCTAAAAAACATCCAGGAGGGTAACTGAAACATAGTTTTGAGGGTATTGTATAGTAGTAGTCTGCCATTTGGTATCACATGTTGAAATTTAATGATTCCAAATCTGGCCTATACATTGGGGTCAGGGATCATCTGTAGGTGTGGAAATCGTGGATTTCCCCAGAGTGGAGCATGTGGGGAGATCATCTGCGAGGGAGATATACACCTGGTTACCTGTACCCATACCTTGACCGTGGTTTGCATGGTCATGGTCATGTTGGCTTGAGCCCTCGGTCCCCTAAGCACAAGGTTGCTCAGTGCACTCACAGCTAGTTTCATCCTTTGGTTATCTCCCTTCTGTTCTAGAGGCTTCTAGAAGGAAGGAGTGGAAGAGAGGTGGAGCTGTCTGGGGTGTTCTAAGGAGCCCTGACCAATTCCCAACCTGGATTGGCAGGGGGCAGGCCTCCTTAAATACCTGGAGTCAGCCCAGCTGGGGAGGAGTTGTTCAGGTGGAAGAACTGGAGAGGGAGTATTAGGCTGTTGGGGCCTTGGCGGGAGCCCCCCAGTTGGGGGGGGTGACCTTTGGCCAGGGGGCTGAACAGGAACCCCACACAACCCAAGGGGTGACCTGAACAGGAGCAGGAGAGGACAGCGGGGAATACTGCCAGGCAAGTCTCCAGGAGGGATTCACCAGGTGTCAGTGAGTGGCAGTCACAGTTGGGAGGGCTGGGAGTGTGCAGTCAGAGGTGAATGCAGAGCCAACGCAAGAGACTAATGTTACTGCCAGTAAAGTCGGGCCACTGAAGTCAGGAGGGCTGTCAGGGCTTGCAAAGGGCTGACTGGGATCAGTTGTCCACCAAAGTCAGCTAGCACTAAAGACTTTCCTATTTTTGTTGCTACACTAAAGGGGCCCGCGGTCCCTGCTTGTAATAAGGAACTTTGCTAAGGCCTGGCTAAATCCAGAGTTAGGCCTGACCATGTGCTAGCCTGAAGAATTGTGCTGGAGAGAGAAGGAGAGAGAGTCTGCAGCAAGTGTTGTGCAGAAGGAGAATATCTGAATTGTCCCATACCATGCAAGAATCCTTTTCTAGGCATCCCATGAATTCCTTAACCCCATCCAAGTTCTAATCCCTCAATAAAATACAAAAGCAAAGCTGATGGACTTGTTCATTGCCGTGGAGTATCTGGAAGTGAATGCCAGGCTGGGCAAGGTGACAGGTGGGCCACATCACTCAGCAGCCCCTACGGGGGTACTGCTACATATGGACTATAAACTGAAGGGCCTATGAATAAATGGTTGTAGAACAAATCATTTGTGATTCCATTGTTTCTGTTGGGGAAATTCATTTTGATATATAAGTGCTTTGGATTACAAGCATGTTTCTGGAACTAATTATGCTCGCAATCCAAGGTTTTACCTGTTAGAAATTAGTTTGAGAGACATGTTCCATCCTGCTCCTTTGAATTTTCCCACCGCTGCAGTTTAAAACTAATATTGATTTGAACCCCACTTATGGATTCGAAAAACGAATGTTAGAACTTTCTTTTCCTAAGAATTTTCATTTGAGATTCTACCCATCTATGGCCATGTTTAGTAGAAGTGAGTTAATATGTAAATGTACTGAGTCCCAGGTTAATGGTTAATAAGGGCACACATTCAAACATACGCGTAAAATGATTTAAATTTTTTTTCCAAAATGACCACCATGATTCCTACTGTATGTATCAAAATTGGGGAAAATCTTATACCGTATGTGGGATAAATACAGTACTTGTTGATACCTGCCACATCAAATATAGTGAATCTGGAAATATCACAAGATGAAAAGGTATTCATTAATGTGTATCTCCAGTTTTTGTCTTTTGTATTATATGCTGAATCCCTACACTGTAAAAAAATATTGTGCTGGGTCTTCTCATAAGAAAATTGAGGCAACTATTTGCATCGTTGTTTTTTTTTTTTTTTTTTTTTTTTTTTTTTTTTTAGTACTGTGTCAACTAAACTTCTTTTTGTCTGACTCATTAGACTTTTTATGTTTTCAACTTAGTAGTTTTAAGTAACGTCAACTCAATTTTTTTTTTCAATTCATATACCATAGTGTTTTAAGTTAGGAATACATATCTTAACTTGTCTGGAACTATATTTTTTAAGTAAAGCCAACTCAATTTTTCCAGTTTATAGACCATAGGTTCAAGTAAAGCCAACTAACTTTTTCCAGTTTCTAGAAAAGTTTGTTAGGAACACATACATTAACTGTTAAAATGTATTTCAAGCACTTGTATAGCGCTGTCAATTTATATAGCGCTTTACATATAAATTGTACATTCACATCAGTTTCTGCCCTCAAGGAGCTTTCAATCTAAGATCACTAATTCACATTCATACTTACACATATTAGGGACAATTTAAACAGGAGCCAATTACCCTACCAGCATGTCTTTGGAGTATGGGAGGAAACCTAAACCTACTAGAACATGTAAACTGCAGGCAGGGAGTGTTGTGGTCAGGATTCGAACCAGCGATCCTTTTGATGCTAGACAAAAGTGCTAACCACTACACCACTGTGCTGCCCTATTACTTAATTTATTTGATATATGCTTGAAGGTTTTTATTTAAAAATAATAAAATGTTTTTAAAAAAAAGGAATAGTCTCATGAAACAGGCTTTCAAAACAAATTAACATTTATTGATTTATAAAGTGTTACAAATGTAATATTATTAAAACAGCATCAAATGTAAACATTTAAAAAAGAAAAAAAAAGCTTCTCTCAGCTTTCAATGGCTTTGTAGTGACTTGGAAAAACTCTTGTCACTGGTGGCGCTCTTTTGTTCTGATGGGCCTCAAACGTATGGGGAACTGCCTTGTGCAGGTTTTCAAAGTTCCAAAAGACTACAAAATATACAGCATCAAAACTCGTGCCGTTGCACATTTGGCAAACGTGTCCCGCAATTTCAGTCATATAATATAATATAATTTTTTTTTTTAAGTAAATGTAACTCAATTTAGAATATGGAAATGCACATACCTTAAAAGTTTCCTCTAGATTACTCAATATTATATATTATTTTCATAAATGTAAAATGTGTGTTTTAAGAACTAATGAAAATTAAGTAAGGTACTTAAAATATCAAAGTAAATTAATAAATTAACGTTTTATTTTTATGTTGAAAATTATACAATTTTTATATTTAAAATTACAAGCCAGTAGAATCATTTCTATCAGTTTAACATAACAAAAAAATTAGACAGTTTGGTCTCTGTGACTGTTCAGTTTCTGTGAGAAAGTAAAAAAAATTAGGAGAGTGCATACCCTTAATCATATATTGAACCAGTATAAGCCAGTTTCTGTGGGTGCTGTAACTAAAAAATCGGGTTTTCAAGGAAACCCCAAATCCAAGGTAAGAATATAGATCAACCCACGAAACATGTTAGTTTTGTATTTGGGAATTTCATGATATTAAAAAAAAAAAAATTACATGCTACATTAGATTTTTATGTATAAGGGATCACTTCACAATGACCGTTTGAATAATGCAATAGTGGGAGATAACAAAACCAAACATACTAATATAAAGTATATACAGCAAAGGATTTAATAACAAAAGCAGAGTAGCAAGCAAAACCTCACATCGAGCAGCAAAGGTGGAAGTGAAAAAACTTTATTTTGAGGTGAAAACTTCTTTATTAAAAGTGGTTTAGCAGGTATTCCTTTCGAATGGTTGACAGCCTGTCTTTTTAACATGCATTTCAAAGATGTAGTTTTCAACCTAAAGGTAAGACATCTTTATGTGCTTTCCAAAAGTAGAGTGATGGATTGCAGAGCTCTCGTTTTTCTGGAAATACAGAATACATTGGTCCAATAAGTGATGTCTGGAATCCTTTTTTAAGAAGACATAGATTTAAAATCAAATGGCATGTTCTTGAACATTCTAGGGCTAATGAGAAAACCAAAAGGCATGATCTGACCATAAAAATTGATCAGTATCACAGTACACTATATTCCTTAACAGTCAGCATAATCAGTCGCATTATAATTAGTCATAAGCTACTATGAAGAGTGACAAAAGTCACACCACATTAGGTGTAACCCCCAACAGAATTAAGTAACAACTTCAGCAAGATTAACTAAGCTGGCCATATATGGATCTAAATTTGGCGGGTTTAGCAGGGGCCAGCCAAGTTTCGATCTATGCATGGGCAGACTGGTTGTATACAAGTCTATAGATTAGAAAATTTTCTGTCAATCAGCACCACCAGCTGTAGCCAGCAATGTTGACCAGTGTGTTCTGACGGTGGGGAAGTCTCCCTGCTGTCAGAATACAATAATTTAATGGGAGGGATCCTCCCATCGAGTGTATGGATGGGGGAATTTAGTTATTTTCTTTCATTCAGCTGGCTGGTTTAATGAGAGAAAAAATTTTCTTTTCTTTGAAGTACATCACGGGACACAGAGCCATAGTAGTTACTATGTGGGTTATAGGCCACCTTCAGGTGATGGACACTGGCACACCCTAAACAGGAAGTCCACTCCCTATATACCCCTCCCACTACTGGGAGTACCTCAGTTTTGTAGCAAAGCAATACACGTGTATACCAAAAAAGAAGGGAGGGACCTCTGTGTCCCGTGATGTACTTCAAAGAAAAGGACTTTACAGGTAAGCTGTTTTAAAAATCCTATTTTCTTATTGTACATCACGGGACACAGAGCCATAGTAGTTACTATGTGGGATGTCCCATTGCAATGCCAACTGAAGGGAGGGAGACACAACAAAAGTAGGGCACTAAGAGACTAAAGGACTTATACTGCAGCCTGCAGTACTCTGCGCTCAAAGGCGATATCCTCATGACCTTTTACATCCTATTTGATAGAACCTGTTAAATGTATGGACTGAAGACCAAGTTGCGGCCTTGCAGATTTGAGCCATGGAGGCTTGGTGATGCACTGCCCAGGAAGCACTAACAGCCCTGGTGGAGCGCGCTTTTAATATAAAAAGGTGGAATTTTCCTCTTTAACTACTTCCATACTGGGCATTTTCACCCCCTTCCTGCCCAAGCCAATTTTCAGCTTTCAGCGCTGTTGCACTTTGAATAACAATTGCGCGGTCATACTACACTGTACCCAAATGAAATTTTTATCATTTTTTTCCCCACTAATAGAGCTTTCTTTTGGTGGTATTTGATCACCCCTGCGTTTTTTATTTCTTGTGCTATAAACAAAACAAAAGTGACAAGTTTGAAAAAACACAATATTTTTTACTTTTTGCTATAATAAGTATCCAATTTTTTTCCTCATTTTAGGCCGATACGTATTCTTCTACATATTTTTGGTAAAAAATATCGCAATAAGCGTATATTTATTGGTTTGCGCAAAAGTAAAATAAGGGGATAGATTTATAGCATTTTTATTATTATTATTATTATTATTATTATTATTATTATTATTATATTTTTTTTTTTTTTATCGTGACTGCGATATTGCGGCGGACACATCGGACAATTTTGACACATTTTTGGGACCATTCACATTTATACAGCGATCCGTGCTATAGAAATGCATTGATTACTGTATAAATGTGACTTGCGATGAAGGGGTTAACCAGGAGGGGGCGCTGTAGGGGTTAATGTGTTGCTAGGGAGTGATTCTAACTGTGGGGGGAGGGGATTCACAAGGGGAGGAGACCGATCGTTGTTCCTCTGTACAAGGAACACACCATCGGTCTCCTCCCATCTGACAGGACGTGGATCTGTGTGTTTACACACACAGATCCACGGTCCTGCTCGGTTAGCGAGCAATCGCGGGTGCCTGGCGGGCACGCGCACCGGGATCCGAGCGATGCGTAGGGCGCGCGCGCCCCCTGGGCTGCCTGGAAAGCTGCGCCGTCATATGACGGCGGCCCAGAACAACAGCTGCACCGTCCCAGCAGCAAGTGGTTAAACCATAAGCTTGAACAATCACTTGACAAATTCATTTAGAGATAGTAGATTTCGATGCTGCCTGTCTTCTCTTAGGACCTTCTGGCAACACAAACAAAACATCTGTTTTACGAATCTGAGCGGTCACCTTCAAAGAGACCTTGACTGCTCTCACCACATCAAGAGAATGTAATGACCTTTCTTCCGCAGAACGAGGTTCTAGAAAAAATGAAGGTGGAACAATATCCTGGTTTAAATAAAAACCTGACACTATCTTCGGTAGGAAATTAGGATGAGGACGCAATACAACCTTATCCTTATGAATAATCAAATATGGCTCTTTACAAGAAAGCGCAGCCAACTCTGATACTCTTCTTGCAGAAGATATGGCAACCAAAAAAAAAAAAATGTTCTTGTCAAAAGGACCAAGGGAATATCTCGTATCGGCTCAAAAGGCGGTTTCTGTAATGCCGACAGGACTAAATTCAAGTCCCAAGGGTTCAGGGGTGACCTAACCGGAGGATTAATCCGTGTTACCCCCTAAATAAAACTATGAACCAGAGAGTGTGAAGCAAGTGGTCATTGAAAAAACACAGATAAGGCTGACAACTGGCCTTTGATAGTACTCAAGGCCAGCTTCATTTCTAATCCCATCTGTAGAAATTTAAGGATCCTACCTATGACATGTTTCCTGGGGTGCCAACCCCTGGATTCACACCAGGAGACATATGCCTTCCAGACTCTATAATATATGACTCTGGAGGCCGGCTTCCTAGCATTAACCAAAGTAGAAACTACTGAACCTGACAGCCCACGGTCTTTCAGAATATGGGTCTCAATAGCCAAACCGTTAAATTTAGCATTTGTAAGGTAGGATGGAATACCGGACCTTGCGAGAGAAGGTCTGGTTGCGGTGGTAGGATCCCCTACCGCCATCTTTACGATCTCTGCATACCTCCTTCCCTTCCTGCTTGATCCTGCAAAGAAGCAGCAGAACAGGAGGGAACGCGTAGGTCAGTGAAAACTGATCCCACGGAAAACCCAAGGCATCTGTTCTGCATGCCAGCGGATCCTTTGTCCTTGACACAAAGTTGTTGATCCTTTTTGTTGAACCTGGATGTAAACAGATCCACGTCCGGAATTCCCCATCTTTGACATATTGACAGAAAGATGTCGGGGTGAAGAGACCATTCTCTTGGGAACAACTGTTGGTGACTCAAGTAGTCCGCCTGCCAGTTCTCTATTCCTGGAATGAAGACTGCTGATAGGCAAAGAATGTTGTCTTCTTCCCAGGATAGGATATGGTTTGCCTCTCTGAGCCGCACGACTTCTCATGCCCCCTTGGTGATTGATATAGGCCACTGTTGTGGCATTGTAAGATTGGATCTTGACCGGATTATTGATGGACAAGGTCCTTTCTGTTTTGGACCATTTTCCTTGGACAGATGCTTCTTCCAGGACTGCTCCCCAGCCCAGAAGGCTGGCATCTGTTGTCGCCACGTTTCGGGTAACTGGTAGGAAGGACTTTTCTTTCTGAAGATTCTTTGATATCAACCACCAACTGAGGCTTTGACGCACTTTGGGGGATAAACGCATTGCGAAGTCTAGAGCTTGGACCTTCTTGTTCCAAGTTGACAGGATACTGTTTTGCAGCAGTCTCGAATGAAACTGCGCATAAGGAACGGCCTTGAAAGAAGCTACCATCTTTCCCAACAATCTCATGCAAAGTCGAATAGAAGGATTCTTCTTTGCTTTGACCAGCTGAATCGGTTCCCTTATGGAACCGATCTTTGCCTGGGGCAAAAACACCCTCTTCTGTGCAGTACTTGGGCCCGATCATAGATACAGCTATCTCCTTGATGGTTTTAAGGAGGATCCAACCTAGGTATTCCAGGTAGCTGACTGTTGTGACCAAACTCTGGTTAAAGGGGGGAGCCAGAACCTTTGTAAACACTTGAGGTACAGTAGCTAGACCGAAAGGCAAGCTACAAACTGAAAATGAAGATTTTCTATCTCGAAGCGTAGATATTTCTGATGAGCGGGGAAAATGGGTACATGTAGATGAGCATCCTTGATGTCAATTGACGCTAGCAGTTCTCCACCTTGTAGAATGGAGACCACTGATCGGATTGATTCCATGTAAAAAGAGCGGATATTCAAAAACCGGTTTAGATCTTTGAGATCTAAAATGGGTCTGACATCCCTGTTTGGTTTTGGTACCGTAAAAAGGTTTGAATAAAACCCTAACCCTCGCTCTTTCATGGGGACCACCGATGTCACTTTTTGAGAAAAGAGATGATCCAAAGCCAGAAAGGGAGACTTTTTTTTTTCTGGGTCTCTGGGAACGTTTGATCTGAGAAAACGAGGAGACGAGAACTCTCGGAACTCTAGTCTGTACCCTAGAGATATTGAGGAAGCCATCCATTTGTCTCGACACTGTTCCTGCCAGACCCTTGAGAACTGCAGAAGCCCCCCCCCCACTCAAGCGAGCAGGGGCGCCCCTTCATAAGGAGGTTTTAGTATTTTGTTTAGTGGGTTTCCTCCTCCAGGGCCTCTTTTGACCCTGAGGTTTACCTCTTGAATTTACAGAGAAGGATATATTGGCAAGGAGGGTGTGACTTTAAATGAAGCATCAGGCAGCAAGAGAGTACTTAGATGAATAGAAAGGAATCTTATTAAAAGGCTAGATAAAAAGCATACATAATACTGGTAACAATGGTACAAAATAGTGATGGCCGAAATTGTTGGCACCCCAGAAATTTTTTCAGAAAATCAAGTATTTCTCACAGAAAAGTACTGCAGTTACACATGTTTTGCTATACACATGTTTATTCCCTTTGTGTGTATTGGAACAAAACAAAAAAAGGAGGAAAAAAAAAACAAATTGCACATAATGTCACACAAAATTCCAAAAATGGGCTGGTCAAAATTCTTGGCACCCTTTCAAAATTGTGGATAAATAAGATTTCAAGCATGTGATGCTCCTTTAAACTCACCTGGTGCAAGTAACAGGTGTGGGCAATATAAAAATCACACCTGAAAGCAGATAAAAAGGAGAGAAGTTCACTGAGACCCCATTCACACAGGGGCAACACGACTTGCAGGTCGCCTCAGTGAGGCGACCTGCAAACGACTGCCCGGGCGACTTGCAAAACGACTTCTGTATAGAAGTCTATGCAAGTCGCCCCAAGTCGTACAGGAACCTTTTTCTAAGTCGGAGCGACTTGCGTCGCTCCCCTTAGAACGGTTCCATAGCACAGAACGGGAGGCGACTTGTCAGGCGACTAGGTCGCCTGACAAGTCGTCCCTGTGTGAATGGGCTCTTAGCCCCGGTTCACACAGGGGCGGCACGACTTGCAGGTTGCCTCACCGAGGCGACCTGCACACGACTGCCACGGCGACTTGCAAAAAGACTTCTGTATAGAAGTCTATGCAAGTCGCCCCAAGTCACCCCCAAAGTAGTACAGGAACCTTTTTCTAAGTCGGAGTGACTTGCGTCGCTCCTATTAGAACGGTTCCATTGTACAGAACAGGAGGCGACTTGTCAGGCGGCTAGGTCGCCTGACAAGTCGCCCATGTGTGAACCGGCACTCAGTCTTTGCATTGTGTCTATGTGTGCCACACTAAGCATGGACAGCAGAAAGAACTGTCTGAGGACTTGAGAACCAAAATTGTGGAAAAATATTAACAATCTCAAGGTTACAAGTCCATCTCCAGAGATCTAGATTTGCCTTTGTCCGCAGTGTGCAACATTATCAAGAAGTTTGCAACCCATGGCACTGTAGCTAATCTCTGTGGGCGTGGACGGAAGAGAAAAATTGATGAAATGTTGCAACGCAGGATAGTCCGGATGGTGGATAAGCAGCCCCAAACAAGTTCCAAAGAAATTCAAGCTGTCCTGCAGGCTCAGGGAGCTTCAGTGTCAGTGTGAACTATCCGTCGACATTTAAATGAAATGAAACGCTATGGCAGGAGACCCAGGAGGACCCCACTGCTGACCCAGAGACATAAAAAGCAACACTACAGTTTGCCAAAATCCTTCTGGGAAAATGTCTTGTGGACAGATGAGACCAAAATAGAACTTTTTGGTAAAGCACCTCATTCTACTGTTTACTGAAAACTGAATGAGGCCTACAAAGAAAAGAACACAGTACCTACAGTAAAATATGGTGGAGGTTCAATGATGTTTTGCTGGCTCTGGCACTGGGTGCCTTGAATGTGTGCAAGGCATCATGAAATCTGAGGATTACCAAAGGATTTTGGGTCACACTGTAGAGCCCAGTGTCAGAAAGCTGGGTTTGCGTCCGAGGATCTTGGGTCTTCCAGCAGGACAATGACCCCAAACATATGTCCAAAAAGCACCCAGAAATGGATGGCAACAAAGCGCTGGACAGTTCTAAAGTGGCCAGCAATGAGTCCAGATCTAAATCCCATTGAACACCTGTGGAGAGATCTTAAAATTGCTGTTGGGAAAAGGTGCCCTTCCAATAAGAGACCTGGAGCAGTTTGCAAAGGAAGAGTGGTTCAAAATTCCAGGTGAGAAGTGTAAGAAGCTTATTGATGGTTATAGGAAGCGACTGATTTCAGTTATATTTTCCAAAGGGTGTGCAACTAAATATTAAGTTAAAGGTGCCAATAATTTTGACCAGCCCATTTTTGGAGTTTTGTGTAACATTATGTCCAATTTTGCTTTTTTTTTTTTTTTTTTTATTCCTCCCCTTTTATTTGTTTTTTTTTTTGTTTGTTTTGTTAAACATGTGTATAGCAGAGCATTGTGTTACTGCAATACTTTTCTGTGAGAAATACTTGATTTTCTGGAAAAATTTCTGGGGTGCCAACAATTTCGGCCATGACTGTAACATACATATACTAATTAGACCATTATGTACAGTCCATGTAAACATGTAATGATAACAATGATAAACACGGAACAACATGCTGAAATTGATGGTGATCTCTCATGATATGAACACATTTAATTCCTCAATTCATCTCAAAAGAAGGGGTATATACAATAGTAAAAGTGGTATAACCTGCAGGACCTATGGCCTCACTAAGCCTGAAAAGGTAAAAATGCATAATATCTTGAAGGAACTTGGTGGATAGGTAAGGACACGGCAACCGGTAGCTCTATGCGATTTGTGGATTTGCGCCACTCGTCAGGAGCAAGCACGTGTAATGACTAGAAAAATTAATATAGAGGTAAGGGAAAAGATAGCAAATATAAAGAAAGACAAGGTTGGGGGTAGAGTATTATCCCCCATAACCAGGGCTTACTTGCTGAGGTTTGATGTATTGCCGATATGGTGGTAGGGCCACACAGGCAGTCCGGAAGTAACTCCCAAGCTGAAGTGGAAGGTTCCGCGGACAGGGAAGGGGCGATACCAGGGGCAGGCATGGCAATTGAGGACAAACTGGGGGGGAAAAAAAGGGTGTAGTGTGTGAGCAAGGGTAATGGAAAAGGAGGAGGCAATTGTAAAAAAGGGTGGGGGGAGGGAGGAAGGACCGGGGGGAGGGGGTGGAAAAGAAGGGAGAGGGAAGATGGGGATGAGAGGGAAGGGGGAATTGGAGAGGTGAAGGGAGTGGTGTAGGGAATGGGAATAGTAGTGGTTAGATAGTAAGTGAAGGTGAGTAAAACATTAGTATAACAAAATAGTGAAGGTGATAAAACCAAATAGGTGATAATGAATGTAACAAATATACCTTGTGAGGATAAGGAACCATGAGGGTTGGGAACAGCCAAATCATGTGGATATCTAGGTGAAAGAGGCCCCAAGTGCTGAGACCACCCGAGGAACGCCCTTAAATAGGCTAGCCGCGGAAGAGTCCACCAATGTCACGCCGTATAACGGGGGAGGAGCACCGTGCGCCGGATGACCGGAACTCCGGCACCGACACACAGGCAGTTCCCCCATTTTTATTCCCAATTGATCCCATTGTTCACCTATGTCCCATTATGGTTTATGGTAGGTTTTTGACATTGCCAATGGAGGGCCCATTTGGGCTGTATTGCATCTGGTCCTTCACCTGTTTCGGGAGCTGTGAACGCGCCTTCCGGGCATCCCCCCCTCCCCCTCTCTCTTCAGACTGTCAGGGAGGACGGATGCGCCATTACTCTGTGTCGCTGCTAAGCACATCACGCTGGGCGTGCGGCGTCCTTGTTTCGCCGCCGCGCACAGGCTGTGTTTACCACGCTCGTGCACAATGGGGCAACTGCCTGTGTGTTGGTGTCGGAGATCCAGCGCACGGTGCCCCCCCCCCCCATTACACGGCGTGACATTGGTGGACTCTTCCGTGGCTGGCCTATTTAGGGGCATTCCTCGGGTGGTCTCGGCACTTGGGGCTTCTTTCACCTCGATCCCCACACGATTTGACTGGTCCCAACCCTCATGGTTCCCTCCTAAATAATAGGGTTCCTCCTCCTCACAAGGTATATTTGTTACATTCATTATCACCTATTTGGTTTTATCGCCTTCACTATTTTGTTATCCTGATGTTTTACTCACCTTCACTCACTATCCATCCACTTCTTCTATTCCCATTCCCTACACAACTCCCTTCACCCCCTCACCTCTCCAATCCCCCCCATCTCCCCCCCCCCCCCCTTCTCCCTGGTCCTACCTCTTCCCCTCCCCTTTCTCCCAATTGCCTCCTCCTTTTCCATTACCCTTGCTCACACACTACACCCCCCCCTCCAGTTTGTCCTCAATTGCTGTTCCTGCCCCTGGTATTGCCCCTTCCCTGTCCACGGGACCTTCCACTTCAGCTCCCGGTTGGGAGTTACTTCCAGACTGCCTGTGTGGCCCTACCACCATATCAGCAATACATCAAACCTCAGCAAATAAGCCTGGTTATGGGAGATAATACTCTACCCCCAACCTTGTCTTTCTTTTATATTTGCTATCTTTTCCCTTACGTCTATATTAATTTTTCTAGACCTTACACGTGCTTGCTCCTGACGAGTGGCGCAAAGCCACGAAATGTGTAGAGCTACCGGTTGCCGTGTCCTTACCTATCCACCAAGAGTCTTCAAGATATTATGCATTTTTACCTTTTCAGGCTTAGTGAGGCCATAGGTCCTGCAGGTTATACCACTTGTACTATTTTATATACTCCTTCTTTTGAGATGAATTGAGGAATTAAATGTGTTCATATCATGAGATCACCATCAATTTCAGCATGTTGTTCAGTGCTTCATTGTTATCATTACATGTTTACATGGACTATACATAATGGTAATCAGTATATGTATGATGTTTTGTACCATTGTTACCAGTATTATGTATGCTTTTTAATAAAATTCCTTTCTATTCATCTAAGTACTCTCTCTCTCTTGCTGCCCGTTGCTTCATTTAAAGTCCCACCCTCCTTGCCAATATATCCTCCTCTCTAGATGCATATGGGATGGATACTCATGACCTCACCAGATCATGATATCATTCAAAGTCCCTAGGGATGGAAACACATAACCTTACCATGTCATGGATTCCTGAAAGTCCCTACCCCTCCAAAACCTTTCTCTTTTTACCTCTTGAATTTGACGGTGGAAGCCGTCGAGACTGCCTGGAGGCAGATGCCCCTGGCACTGGAGAAGCCCATTTTAAAAGACAAATGCTTAAACTTCTTAACTGGTAAAAGGGAACTTTTTCCATTAGAAATTCTTTCGATGCATTTATCCAGATCGTCTCCGAACAACTGTTCACCAAGAAACGGAAAACTAGCCAAGAGCTTTTTGCATGGCGCTTCAGCTGACCAATTTTTCAACTACAGAACTCTACGCACATGTACCAGCCCGAGCATAAGCCGTGAGGCTTTGAGACTAGGATCTTTCATAGTGTCTACTGTAAAACATAACACTTCTTTTAAGGACTGACCTACCCCGATCGCTGCCAGTGCAGGCTGAACCTGCCAGAGAAATATTGTTTTTAAATAGGCGATTCAGTTCGCATAGGTAGCACTATACAAGTCAGTCAGTCAGTCAGTCATTCATTCATTCATTCATTCATTCATTCAAGGGTTAGGAATTCCAACTTCTTATCTGATGGATCCTTCAGCATTTGAGCATTGTCTACAGGACAAGTCAAGTTTTTGTTCACAGAACAATATAGCAGTGTCAATTGCTGGAATCCCCCATTTCTTATTAAATTCTTCCTCCATAGGATAAAGCATTGAAAACTTTTTGGGAGGAAATAACTGTTTATCTGGGTGCTCCCACTCAGAATACATAAACTTTTTCAGTAATGAATGGATAAGAAAAGCATGAATAGCTTGGGGAGGCTTTAGCAAACCCAAACAAGAAGTGGGCTCATCGACTGACTCCGCTACTGGCAGCAAAAATGTGGAGCGGACCAATTCAGTGAGAGATTGTAACAATAACCTTTCCTGTGAACCCGATCCATCTGTATTAGACTCTTCAGAAGAAGTCATCAGCCTCTTCCTCGTCCCCCTGAGAGAAAAGTGTCATCTCTCGCCCCTTGTTCCTCAGTTTGAGGGTCCTGGGTAATGGACGGGGACCTATTGCGCTCTGGGATGCGATTAAGGCATGAATTTTTTGTTCCAAGCCTAAAATGGTTGAGGAAAAAACCTCTTCAGTAATATATACAGGGGCTGCAGTGCTAAAAGCAGCTGCAACACCCGACGTCCCTGATGTCTCACTCTGACCAGCCAAAGCACTCAGGGGAGGATGCCATTTTTTTTTTTTTTTTTTTTTTTTTTTTTTTTTTTTTAGATGGTTCTAGGCTTCCTGGTGGCTGTAGAAGTCTTTCTAGAGCCCTTTTTTGAGGTGTTTTTACCCCCCTTCTGACCATAGCCTGATGCACAAAGCAGAGGTACTACCAGAAGGAACGCATCCACTGCTTGAACAATAGTCCAGCCCTGCCACTGCTATTAATGCTCAGCCTGATGCAATAGTAAATGTGTCAAAAGGAATGCCTGTGTCACCAAATCTCTTTCATGCCCCTCTTGCTCTTGTGTCCTTTTTTTCAGCTTGCCGCAGTAAAAATGGTGCTTTAAAACACACATTCCCGTGCTGGACGTTGGAGGATGCCAACGCCATGCTAAGCCCTGCCCCCTCTATTGCCTTCGCCCCCCATCTCTTTTTTCTAAAAAGAGCTTGCCTGTGCTTCTGATCCTATGGGATCACTCTGAGAGGGGGGGGGGGGAATGGCGAGGAGAGAGCCTAGAAGCCACTGAGTAGGGCGGCGTGCCAATCGTGTGTGGGGTTTTTTTTTTTTCTTCTTCTTTTTTCGCTTTTTTTCTCCTAACGCTCTTCCTCGAGAAGAGGGGGAGAATAAAGCACAGGTGGGGGGTGTCTGGTGAGGAGGACCCCCCCCCCCAGACTTACCGGAGGTCTGCTGCTGACTGAAGAGAAGGAAGCCTGCTTCTCCGAACACATCGTGATATTTTGAGCAAAGCATGAGAAGGTATGTGCTCCAAACCACCCCCAGTGGTGACACATAGGCATGACAACATCTACTAATTTAAAGGAGACATAAGAAAATTAAAACATTTCTGAGAAAACTCCACTTACCTGATCCACCGCAGGGTTCTCTGTGGTAAAACCAACAGACCCAATCTTCACACTTCATGGTGGGTTCCATAAATAAACCTTCAGGAACTGGGGAGCCTCGGGGGAACCCACAATCTTGGGCCTGTAATAGCATCCCCGCCAGTAAAACTTTATGGCTTTAATACCAAAAGTACTGGATCCCAGGGTCCAGCTCTCTAAAAAGAGAAGCGTTTACAGGCAAAACCTTGTTTCTTCGGACACGAGACCGGGGTACCATTCAGTTCGGCCTAAAAGACACTTTAAATGGATCCGGCTACATAGCTAACCCCAGCAAGGATTGCTCCAGTGGAGCTCAGCACAGCACATCTTTACTTGTGACCAACACCTTAGACACTGTCGAAAAAAACTGAGGTACTCCCAGTAGTGGGAGGGGTTATATAGGGAGTGGACTACTTGTCTTAGGGTGTGCCAGTGTCCATCACCTGAAGGTGGCCTATAACCCAAATAGTAACTATTATGGCTCTGTGTCCCATGATGTACGATAAGAAAAAAACGACTCGTGTATGGCCATCCTTAGAAGTGCATAGATCCAGATTTGTTTTTGGGTGACCGTATTCCAGATCACTGGTTGTATGCTAAGTTTAAACATGGAATATGCAAGCCGTTGCAGAAAGCGAGGAGATCTTCTTTTAAGAACTGTCGTTTTTCCATCCTTTCTAGCTGACAAAGTAAATGTGTGAATCTCCCTGCAATGCATGGTATTGTCTCTAAATAGAGAGAGAGATTGTAGAAGTTCATTCTGACAGTAGGACTCGCCGCTGTCAGAATACACTGATCAAATGCTGATCGATACGTTTTCCAGCATTCCTATTCAACAGAAGTTAATCTAGCTTAAGGCCGTATGCAGATGGGAGCATTCGCTCGTACAGCGTAAACACATTGGCGTATAGTTGTGCTCAGGATGTCCTGCAGCAGGAGGGATACAACTACCCATAGATATGAATGGGTGAAGTCCGCTGTATGCAGCTATGCCCTGCTACTTGTGTAAAGTGGCACATGCACACAGACATAATGGGTGTTATTTACGAAAGGCAAATCCACTTTGCACTGCAAGTGCACTTGGAAGTGCAGTCGCTCTAAATCTAAGGGGTAGATCTGAAATGAGTGGAAGCTCTGCTGATTTTATCATCCAATCATGTGCAAGCTAAAATTATGATTTTTTATTTTCCTTGCATGTCCCCCTCGGATCTACAGCGACTGCACCTCCAAGTGCACTTGCAGTGCAAAGTGGATTTTCCTTTAGTAAATAACCCCCATTGTCCTGAACACGGGTAATACACATGCGCCCCTTATGCAAGTAGTATGCAGCCACTGGACATCCCAAGCACCAAAATACACCAACGTTTACACTGTACGGGTGAATGTGCTCATCTGCATGAAGCTTAATAGCTTTAACCCCCTCCCCAGGCACCTTTTTGTATGCATACCCTGTTCACATGTTCTAATAGAATAAGAAAAATGGCAAGAAAATGTTTTCACTTCAGGAAATTTACTTACTTTTTTACTACTTTATTACCTGTGGATTGTTAACTCTTTCATCTTCTATGTCTCTCCTTATGCCCTAATAGATGTGTAGCACTAACTCACGGTGGAGCTGCTGATTTTTAGCGGGCTGTTTACCATCACCTTTTTCCCCTGTAATTTCACCAGTACCGGGTCTACGGTCCCGTTGAGCTTACTGTCAGACAATGTAGGCAACAGTCACTTGAATATTTTTTCAATGCTTTAATGGGAGGTAACTGGAAGAAGTAGCAGGAAAGAGGTAGAAGAATAGTTGCAGGGAAGTTCAAATACCTTTTTTCTTGGGGTAGCATCAAGGAATTTAAATCTTTAGGATGGATGTATCCTCTGCTTAGGATTAAATCTTTGCCCGCCCGGATAGGTTTCTCTCACTAACCTAGCAGCTGGTACGCAGCACAAACAAAAAGAAAAGTCTCTGCCACAGACTTGGGTGAAACCAAACTGTACGATCCGCTGCCACAGGATGTAGTAGTTTCTTTGATGAACAGCAAACACAGTACCAGAACATTTAAGCCGACCCAGCAGTACTTGTGCGGTAGTGTAGTTTAGGATATGTCCTCCAACCGCGTCACCAGGCCCTTCTTAAGACCACCCTTGCATGGTCTCTTCCAAGATGGGTCCTCCCCTGGATCTTCCCGATTGTCTGGCTTCTTCCCGCAGGACAGACAGCACAGGACCATCCCAGCTTTAGCAGGCCCCAGACAGGCTTCTAGGCTCACCTGCACGGCTGCCGCAACGCAACCCTCCAAGCTGGAGGGCTACGAGGTAGAACTCACTGACACATACCTCTAGGCCTGGAGGGCCACAAGGAAAGAAGACTCCCCGCAACATGGCATCTGTCCCATAAATACCACCTCCGCCGAGTTGTCTCCGGGACAGAAGAGCACTAATACACTTCAGCCTGCTGCTTTTCCAACACCGGTCCATGATAACGACACCCACAGGCACAACGTGGAACAGAGGCCAATCTAACACTAAATTGAATCTGAACTATGTACAGAACAGATGACCCACTAAATTTACTTATTAGCGGTAGATTGAAAAATCTACCAGCGCTACAGATGGTAAACGTTTATCATCTATATTTTCTCTTGTACCCTAATAGACTATAAGCTCTTCTGTCTACCTCTGCCTCAGTGGTGATGCGTTGATCATTGAATCCACTCTTCTCAGCTCTACCTTTCACTGCTTTGGCCTGCCAGAGTGAGGTAGTGGCAGTAAAAGGTGACTCTGGACAAGAATAGTAAATTGCGACTGCACTGCAGGTCATTTGATGTACGATCATACTAAATACCAGTATATCTATCCACAGAATGGGTTGACTTGCTAAACCGAAAACTACAATGATCAAAACTGTAACTGGGTAATTTGTTAAAAACTTTTATAGCAAATCAATTAATTGCCTTGTGGGTGGTCTGGATCCAGAATAGTACAATCCTAAAATAAATTTATTGTATATGTAAACCCAATCTTTAAATGGAAATGTTTAAATGTTTACATAATTTTAACTGCCCTCCTCAATATTTCTGTCCATTGATCAATCCGAGCCGGATATGTTTGATTGTGAAATAAAGTTAGGTCATTCATGTCTACAGTAAATATTTTAAGGTGCAGGGCAGTGTCAGAGGTGGCTGTACTGAGTGGCGCAGCATCCTGGCTGGAGAAAAGCCCATTCTACAGTATATGTAAGCTGAAGTCAGCATAGTAATCACTTTGTTGCACCTAAAGTGTTTGTAAAGGCTGCTACCTCATTTAAAGTGATTGTAAAGCTTCGGGGCTTTTTTTTTTTTTTTTTTTTTTTAATAACAAACATGTCATACTTGTCAGCTCCTCCCCGCATCGTATAACTCCCTGAGAGAAGCACTCTCCCGCGGGGGGGGGGATGCAGAATGTAGGACTCGGGCCCTGACCTGCATCATAGGATGCATTAAGGTGAAAAAACACAAGGGATTACATCCCCTTTTAAGGCTCACCAAGCATTTGTATTCTATTTTTTTAACAAGTTTGTCTTGTTATAATGTGCATTATGATTTATCTAATTGGGTTTTTTAGTGGTGTTACATTCACACAGGGCTTTGACATCAGCACATGTTTGAATTTCTGATAAGATGTGGTAATTTTATATTGTGCATTAAAGGAGAACTGCAGTGACAGCATACACTTAGAATTACTGAAAACTGTCTCCTTAACTTTGGTATGCTCTTACAGCTGCGACTCCAGCTAGAATCGCATTACTGAAAACTGTCTCCTAAGTCTCTTAACTTTGGTATGCTCTTTTGCTTAAAAATCTGTAGATTGTCCACTGCTATTGTTTTTGTTTCCCTCCTATGCCTTTCCTTTAAATTATGGCCTTCTTATCTTTATTAGCTATGCACCTATAAGTCTGTTTCTGAAGTGAGAATTTTTCTCAGCATAGCCAGCTTTAACTCCCTGATTGGCTATTAAGCACCCTACCCCCATTGCTAGCAGTATATAACTAAGCATCTCTTGGGAAAGGCATGTTTGCCAAGGGGTGGCACGTTTGCAGATGAGGTTCTTTCTCAAAGTGGGGGTATTTCTCTAAGTGGGAGCACTTCTGACTCTGCACTTCAGCGAATGCACAAAGCGAAGGAACACAAGAAAACACCTTGAAACATACAATACAGGTGACCTTGTTTACACTTTCAGCTCTTCCTCCCCCTTCTAAAATGCAATGTCTACCACTCCTTCTGACAGCTGTGTCTTCTATCCTTAAACTATCTCTCCTGCACCCCTCTTCTCCACCCCACACCTTATATCACCCTCACTTCTGTCCGCTCCATATTACTGCACTCACCAACTCTGGCTAATTCTAAAACCACACGCCCAATACTCCAAACCACTGGGGCATGTCCCTCATATAAATCACACTCCCACATTACCTCCCTCACCCTTCTGCTTCTCCTATCCCCTGGTGATGTAGCTCCAAACCCTGGGTCTCCTTCATCTAACTGTACTCAACGCACCCATTATCGTACACCCTCTGGCTGCAGCCGCAATGCACACAATCTAGTTCCCATTTCTCTTCTTCCCAAGACCAGACTCCCTTTCTCTTGCGCCCTTTGGAATGCTTACTCTGTCTGTAACAAACTCGCCTCCCTCCACGATCTCTTTATCACTAACTCATTTAACCACTTCAATACAGGGCACTTAGACACCTTCCTGCCCAGACCAATTTTCAGCTTTCAGCGCTGTCGCAGTTTGACAATTGCGCGGTCATGCTACACTGTACCCAAACTAAATTTTTATCATTTTGTTCCCACAAATAGAGCTTTCTTTTGGTGGTATTTGATCACCTCTGCGGTTTTTATTTTTTGCTAAACAAATAAAAAAAAGACAGAAAATTTTGAAAAAAAATAAGTTTTGCTTTTGTTTCTGTTAAAAAAAAATTTGTAAATAAGTTTTCTCTTTCACTGATGGGCACAGACAAGGCGGCACTGACAGGCACTGATACGGAGACACCGATGAGGTGGCACTGACGATGGGCACTGATATGTGGCACTGATGGGCACTGGTAGGCGGCATTGATGGGTGGCACTGATATGCAGCACTGATGGGCATTGATAGGCGGCACTGATGGGCACTTATGGGTGGCACTGGTTGGCACTGATAGGCGACACTGGGCACTGATAGGGTGGCACTGATAGGCGGCACTGGACACTGATATGGGGCACTGATACGCGGCACTGATATGAGGCACTGATGGGCATCCCTGGTGGCACTGGCAGTGGTAGGCACTGGAGTGGGCACAGATTGGCAGCTGCCTGGGCACAGATTGGCAGCTGCCTGGGCACAGATTGGCATTTCCCTGGGGGTCTAGGGGCATACCTGGTGGTCCAGTGTGGATGGCTTCCCTGGTGGTCCTGGGCGGCTTCCCTGGTTGTCCTGGGCGGGATCGGAGGGGGGGCTGTGCTGATAATCAATCAGCACAGAGCCCCCCTGTCAGGAGAGCAGCCGATCGGCTCTCCTCTACTCGCGTCTGTCAGACGCAAGTGAGGAAAAGCCGATCACCAGCTCTTTCTATTTACATCGTGATCAGCCGTGATTGGACACGGCTGATCACTTGGTAAAGAGTCTCCGTCAGAGACTCTTTACCTAGATCTGTGTGGCAGGGTGTCAGACTGACACCCCGCAACAACGATCGCAGCGATGCGTGCCCCCGGAGGCGCGCAGCGGCTCGATATTCCTGATCGCGTCATATGACGTCCGGTCAGAAATATCAAACCACTTTGCCGCCATCATTTGGTAATAGGGCGGGCGGCAAGTGGTTAATCTACTTGCCATTACCGAAACCTGGCTTCACGAATCGGACACTGTGTCCTCTGCTGCTCTATCCCAAGGTGGTCTTCTTTGGACTTTCTCCCCCAGACCCAGTGGACGCAAAGGAGGGGGTGTTGGAATCCTTTTTAGACCCACATAGCACCTTTCAAGTACTTCGCCCACCTCACTCTCTGTCTCTTCATTTAAGGCACACTGCATTTGTCTCTTCTCCCCAGTTTCTCTAAGGATAGCTGTGATTTACCGGCCCCCTGGTCCAGTATCATCCTTTATTGATGACTTCTCTGCCTGGCTATCCTACTTTCTCTCTTCTGAAATCCCCACAATCATTCTAGGGGGCTTTAACATCCCTATTAATACTAACATTCCTGCAACTTCCAAACTTCTCAGTCTAACCTCCTCCTCCTTTGACCTGGAGCAAGGGATACATGCTCCTACTCACTCTGAAGGCAACATCCTTGACCTTGTCTTTTTCCACCTATGCACTCCATGCAACCTCTCCAACTATCCTTACCCTCTCTCCGATCACTACCTTATTAAATTCACTCTCTCCCTCACCTCTGCCTCTTCACCCTCCATACACCTATCGGTTACCCATAGAAACCTTCGCCATCTCAACCCTTCTCTTCTCTACTCTACCGACCACCTCTATGACAAAATCACACCTCTGTCCTGCACCAACCTAGCCACTTCTGTCTACAACATTTCACTTCTAGCCTCACTGCACACACTGCCCCTCCTCACTACACACAGAGTCAGGCCCCGCCCCCTCCAACCCTGGCAAACAGATCACACTAGAAGTCTGAAAAAACACAGCCGTGCTCTCGAGCGCCTGTGGCCTAAGACGAAGTCCCAGAAAGATTTCAGCCAGTATAAATCTGCCCTCCAAAAATACAATTCCATCCTCCTCACTGCCAAGCAGACCTATTTCCTCACCGTCATTAAAAACTTATCATCCCATCCCTGTCAACTCTTCTCTACCTTCAACTCTCTACTTCCCCCTCCACTGCCTCCACCCACTAACTCGCTCACTGATCAGAAGATTGATACAATTCGCGAGAAGATCTCTACTGTTCAGACACCCTCAATGCCTTACAATCATTACTTCCCTCTTTCAACCCCACCACTATAGAAGAGGTTGCTAAACTACTTGCTAACGATCTTACCACCTGCCCTCTGAATCCTGTTCCCTCACAAATGCTACAGTCGCCCTCTTGCGCTATTCTACACTCTCTAACCCACATCTTCAATTTCTCCCTCTCTTCTGGCATCTTCCCCAATTCCTTAAAACATGCACTTGTCCGCCCCATACTTAAAAAGCCCTCACTGGACCCATCCAATCTTAACAACCTACGCCCCATCTCCTTGCTTCCCTTTTTATCCAAACTCCTTGAACGACTAGTCTACAACTGACTGAGCATCCATCTTGCTGATGATGGCCTTCTTGATCCCCTTCAGTCTGGATTTCATCCAACATTCCACAGAAACTGCTCTCCTAAGGGATACTATTCTCTACTCCTACTTCTGGACCTCTCTGCTGCCCCTCCTCCTCAAACTCCGTGCCTTTGGTCTCCGTGACTATATTCTTCGCTGGTTTTCTACCTACTTATTTAACCGCACCTTTAGCGTTACCTACAATTCTACTGCCTCCTCTCCTCTTCCTTTCTCTGTTGGGGTCCCCCAAGGTTCTGTTCTTGGATCTCCTATTTTCAATCTACAGTGGGGACGGAAAGTATTCGGACCCCCTTAAATTTTTCACTCTGTTATATTACAGCCATTTGCTAAAATCATTTAAGTTAATTTTTTTCCCTCATTAATGTACACACAGCACCCCATATTGACAGAAAAACACAGAATTGTTGACATTTTTTGCAGATTTATTAAAAAAGAAAAACAAATATCACATGGTCCTAAGTATTCAGACCTTTTGCTCAGTATTTAGTAGGAAAAATGGGAAAAAAATTGGGAAAAATGCAACAAGTTTTTCACACCTTTGCCATTCCTCCTTGCAGATCCTCTCCAGTTCTATCAGGTTGGATGGTAAACGTTGGTGGACAGCTATTTTTAGTTCTCTCCAGAGATGCTCAATTGGGTTTAAGTCAGGGCTCTGGCTGGGCCATTCAAGGACAGTCACGGAGTTGTTGTGAAGCCACTCCTTCGTTATTTTAGCTGTGTGCTTAGGGTCATTGTCTTGTTGGAAGGTAAACCTTCGGCCCAGTCTGAGGTCCTGAGCACTCTGGAGAAGGTTTTCGTCCAGGATATCCCTGTACTTGGCCACATTCATCTTTCTCTCAATTGCAACCAGTCGTCTTGTCCCTGCAGCTGAAAAACACCCCCACAGCATGATGCTGTCATCACCATGCTTCACTGATGGGACTGTATTGGACAGGTGATGAGCAGTGCCTGGTTTTCTCCACACATACCACGCTTAGAATTAAGGCCAAAAAGTTCTATCTTCTCATCAGACCAGAGAATCTTATTTCTCACCATCTTGGAGTCCTTCAGGTGTTTTTTTAAGCAAACTCCATGCAGGCTTTCATGTGTCTTGCACCGAGGAGAGGCTTCCGTTGGGCCACTCAGCCATAAAGCCCCGACTGATAGAATGCTGCAGTGATGGTTGACTTTCTACAACTTTCTCCCATCTCCCGACTGCATCTCTGTAGCTCAGCCACAGTGATTTTTGGGTTCTTCTTTACCTCTCTCACCAAGGCTCTTCTCCCCCGATAGCTCAGTTTGGCTGGACGGCCAGCTCTAGGAAGGGTTCTGGTCTTCCCAAACATCTTCCATTTAAGGATTATAGAGGCCACTGTGCTCTTAGGAACTTTAAGTGCAGCAGAATTTTTTTTTTTTTTTTTTGTAACCTTGGCCAGATCTGTGCTTTGCCACAAATCTGTCTCTGAGCTCTTCAGGCAGTTCCTTTTTGACCTCATGATTCTCATTTGCTCTGACATGCACTGTGAGCTGTAAGGTCTTATATAGACAGGTGTGTGGCTTTTATAATCTAGTCCAATCAGTATAATCAAACACCGCTGGATCAAATGAAGGTGTAGAACCATCTCAAGGATGATCAGAAGAAATGGACAGCACTTGAGTTAAATATGAGTGTCACAGCAAAGGGTCTGAACACTTGGGACCATGTGATATTTCAGTTTTTCTTTTTTAATAAATCTGCAAAAATGTCAACAATTCTGTGTTTTCTGTTAATATGGGGTGCTGTGTGTACAATAATTAGGAAAAAAATGAACTTAAATGATTTTAGCAAATGGCTGCAATATAACAGAGTGAAAAATTTAAGGGGGTCTGAATACTTTCCGTCCCCACTGTACACCTCCCTGGGTCAGCTGATAGCTTCCCACGGCTTCCAATACCATCTCTACGCTGACAACACTCAAATCTATTTCTCTACCCCTCAACTCACTTTTTCAGTCTTCTCACGTATCGCTATTTTACTATCAGATATATCAGTCTGGATGTCACACCACTTCCTCAAACTTAATCTATCCAAAACCGAACTTATCATTTTTCCTCCCCCACGTGCCTCTTCCCCTGATCTCTCTGTCAAAATTGATGGCACAACTATCAGCCCATCCCCACATGCCAAGGTATTTGGAGTATTTCTGGACTCTGAACTCTCCTTTTTAAGCCCCATGTCCAATCACTGTCCAAATCTTGCCACCTCAACCTCCGGAACATCTCCAAAATACGCCCCTTTCTAACCAATGACACAACAAAGCTCGTAATTCACTCCCTGGTCATCTCTCGCCTCGATTACTGCAACTCCCTCCTCATTGGCCTACCTCTGCATAATGAATGAATGAATGAATGAATAATTTGTAGAGCGCTGCAAATGCGAACTGAATCGCCTCAAGGCGCTTGATGCCTTCTCTGTTGTCAGCTTCTTAGAAAAGGAAGGTCTTTAGTTTTTTCCTGAAGGCCTGGTGGTTTGCTTCCATGTGGATGTTGGTTGGAAGAGCATTCCATAGTCGAGGTCCTTGGACTGCGAATCTTCGTTCTCCCTTTGCTTTTTAGCAGTATTTGGGAATGATGAGGAGGTTTTGGTTAGCTGATCGAAGACTGCGATTCGGTGTTTGTAGTGTTTTATTTTCTCCTTGAGATATAGCGGAGCGTTTCCTTGTACGCATTTGTGGGTGAGGCAGAGGGTCTTGAATATGATCCGATTCTTCACGGTTAGCCAGTGTAGGCTCTTTAGGGGTGGGGAAATGGATTCCCAGGGTTTTTTTCCTGTTAACAGTCTTGCCGCCATGTTTTGGATGAGTTGCAAGCGCGCAAGCTGATATTGGGGTAATCCTACGTAGAGCGAATTTGCGTAGTCGAGTCGGGAATTGATTGTTCCCACAACTGCCACTTTGTCCTCTTCTGGGATGAAGGGGGTGAGTCTGCGTAGCAGGCGGAGAAGATGGTCGGATCCGCTAACTACTGACCCTATTTGTGCATCCATTGTCATTCCTGAGTCAAAGATGACTCCGAGACTCTTGGCTTTGGTGCTTGTAGAGATGGTCTGTCCGAGGATGGTGGGAGGTGTCCATGGAGTCTTTATTTTGGAATTTTTGTTAGCTTGTAGGAGAAGAAGTTCTGTTTTTGATCTGTTGAGTTTAAGGGAGCTAATGGTCATCCAGTCATCTATTAAAGTGAGGCATTTCTGTAATTGCTGATGAGGGGTTTTTTTTGCCTTTTGATGCGAAGGTAGAGTTGGGTGTCGTCAGCGTATGAGTGGAAGCAGAGGTCGGTTTTCCTGATGATATTGAGAAGTGGGCGGATGTAGATGTTAAATAGCACTGGTGACAAGGGTGAGCCCTGAGGGACTCCACAGGAGATTGCCCGGGTTTCCGAGGTGAATGTTCCTAGTTTCACTATCTGGGAGCGATTCTCTAAGAAGGATGCAAACCATTTTAGAGCAGAATCTGTAGCTCCTGCAACTTCTGCGAGGCGGACAAGTAAAGTATTGTGATCCACTGTATCGAAGGAAGGGTGTTCTGATGATGGTACTGATGTAGCGATGATGAGCTTGCAAGGGAATGGAGGGATCAGATGGCTAACCACTGCTTCTGGAGTGGTGTGGGTGACGGGCTAAGTGTTGGTGTGGAGGTACTAGAGGAGGTGAGGCTGCCTACCAACCTCTTGTTGATCCAGAGGAAGGCGAAAAACCCCTAGCTGCGTTGCCAATTGTGCAGCAGAGGAAAAAATTCCTTCCTGACTCCCCGAGGGGCGATCGGACTTGAGCCCCTGGATCAACTGCTAGAGTACCCCCAGTGGCTTACCTGTACGGATGGTCCAGAGGAAGAAGGGAGGAGGATCTGACTCTACTTACTGGTAGGTGGTGCGGTGGCTGCGTCTAGGACGATTTAAGGTGGACTGAACCAGTGCCCCTGCGGTGAGGTCCAGTAGCGGGAGGGGTGATTCCAGGTGTGGAGGGGCACGGGGCTCTGTTGGACAAGAGTGGGAGGGGGTATGGGTGGCTGGCTGGAGCTAGGCCGCAGCCGTGGTCTGTCCCACTGAATCTAGCAGCTAGAGCGGGGTGATTTGACCGTGGCTGCAGTGGTGTCCCGGGGGGGTGGACAGAGGGACCTGAGGGATGGTGGGTCCAACCGGGAGGTGACGCGGCTGGGGGCTAGTGGCCTCGGAGAGGGGTCCTAGGATGCTGCACCGTTCAGCACAGGGTGTGCCAATATGGCCGCCGGCTAGGCCCGAGCCACGGGCTGGCCGGTGATGGGAGTACCAAGATGGCCGCCGGCCAGCCGCCGGCTAGCCCGTGGGTCCCACCCGAAGGTAGGCCGGTGCAGGCCTGGGAGGGACCAGGTCCCGGTACTAACTGGTGCTGGGGTGGCGGTCCGGGGATTAGCTCCCGGTGGAAGGTGGTGCTAGCGGCCGCCCTGGGTGGACCAAGATGGCCGATGGGCTAGGCCCGAGCTGCAGGCTGTCCTGATGCTCGGGCTCCCGGGGCGGCTGTGGTCCGGTCCGTGGATGGTGAGTTGGGCCCGGTAGGATGGAGCGCGCGGGCCTGCCGATGGAAGCTGGGGGGTGAGCGGTGGGCCGGCGTTGGCCGGAGCTGGCTGGAGCCGCGGTGTGTCCTGTGCGACTGCTCCAGGAGGCTGACGGCTGGGATCAGCGTTCCTAAGGCCGTGACGGCGTAGTGGAGCGGTGAGAGTGGGCTAGGCGGAGCTGGCGGGAAGGGTCCGGGATCCAGTTCCTGTTTCTGGTCCACGTAGCTAGGTGGGGGGGGTCCCGGTAACAATGCAGCTAGGGAGTCCAGGGTTAGTCCTGGATGAATGGAAGGCTGGGTGGCCGGATGGCCGGAGCTACTAGAAGCCGGAGCTTCACACGCACGTCTGCTCTCTCGCACGTCTGCTCCTGTATATTCTATCCCCCCCTTCAGTCCATTATGAATGCTGCTGTCAGACTCATCCACCTTACCAGCCGCTCTGTCTCTGCTACTCCTCTCTGTCAATCCCTCTACTGGCTTCCGCTCACCCAACGAATTAAATTCAAAATATTAACAACTACCTACAAAGCAATCCACAACTCTGCCCCCAGCTACATCACTGACCTAGTCTCAAAATACCAACTTAATCATTCTCTTCGGTCTTCTCAAGACTTCCTGCTCTCTAGCTCTCATCACCTCCTCCCATGCTAGTCTGCAGGAGAAGCCTATCCTACTCACACCTAACTGTATTTTTATTTTGTCCATCTGATCATCCCCCACAGCTACTCCCTTTTGTTCCACTTGACCCTTCCTTCTAGATTGTAAGCTCTAACGAGCAGGACCCTCTGATCCCTCCTTATTGAATTGTAATTGTACTGTCTTCCCCGATGTTGTAAAGCGCTGTGCAAACTGTTGGTGCTATATAAATCCTGTATAATAATATTATTAATAATAATATCATTAGCAATGCAATAGAAATACTAAAGTTATTTATGGTAATCCAATTTAAACGCACTTGAAAAAGCTTCAATCATATGACCACTGCCTGTCTTCTGGCCACCTCTTTCAACAACTTCCTAGATTCTCTGTAGGCTTTAAAGCAGGGGTGTTGCAGTAGAATTTCATATTAACCAATATATTTTATAGGTGTGTGTGTGTGTGTGTGTGTGTGTGTGTGTGTGTTATTTTTGTGAAACCAATATATGAATACATGCATATAAGATTGTATAGTGAAAAACAATAAGACATAACACATAGAGGTGGGGTTGTTGCAAGTTCATTTTCCCAAAGTCGTAAATCTGTTATCCTTGAGTTGAAGTCTTATCAGGACAAGGAGGGTTTGATTTAACATGACTGGGTGCCATACCATCTCTATACACAAGTATTTTTTAATGGGTAAAACCATAGGCAAAACCAGTTCTAAATTATTTTAATAAATGTATAGGAATTCTGGGAATGCATAAGTTTGTCTGGTTGTAGGACAGGTTTCAGATTTATGGTTGGTTACATTGATGTAGATCTTGGAAACAATGTTGTACTTAATATGCTTGCATTGTAAGAAATTGTAAAAATTAGATGCGACTCTGTGTATATCTTGCGGCATGTATGTGCTCCTTGATCATGCGATCAAGGGCGTATACTGCAGTGCAAAATGTAAGCAGATTGTTTCCCTGGAAGCCCAGGTTCTGAATCTGGGAAAGCAACTGTCAGCACTGAGAAGTCCCTCCATACTAAAGGAGAGCTAGGAACGTACACAGCAGGGGCCAACAAAGGTGCAGGCACTAGGAAAGTGTAGAAGGGTGACAGTCAGGAAGGGTAGAGGGGGGGGGGGGGGGGGAGTGCCAGGGAGGCCGATCCAGGGCTGGCGCTTCCCAATAAGTATGCTCCATTGATTGATTGACATTGGTAAAACCAGTCAGGGACCAGCACTGCTGGAGCTGAGGGACTTTCCTAGCTGCCGGGGGAAGAACTCCTCCTCCCGTGAGAGTGGGGGGGAAGCGAAGGGAAAGGAAAGACAGATTCTGGTGGTAGGGGACTCAGTTCTTAGAATGACAGAGAGGGCAATCTGTAACAAAGACCTGAAGTGCCGAACTGTGTTGTCTACCGGGCCCTCGGGTTCGGCACATCACGGATCTGGTGGACAGATTACTGGGAGGGGCTTGGGAAGACCCAGCTGTCATGGTGCACGTTGGCACCAATGACAAAGTCAGAGGCAGATGGAGTGTTCTAAAGAACAATTTTAGGGACTTGGGAGCTAAATTGAGGAAAAGGACCTCCAAGGTAGTATTTTTAGGAATACTACCGGTACATCAAACCACACCAGAAAGGCAGAGGGAGATTGGGGAAGTTAAACAAGTGGCTGAGGAGTGTGTATAGTAAGGAGGGGTTTGGGTTCCTGGAGGACTGGGCCGAATTCTCAGTCGGTCACCAGTATTATAGAAGGGACGTACAGCTGGGAGTAAAGATGGGCAAAAAGTTCGAGAGGGTTTTTAAACTAGGCTAAGGGGGGGAGGGGCCCAGAGGTAGAGATAATCAGCATGGAACATATTTCAGAGGGTAGTATTGGGGGCATTGTTGGTAGGTTGACTAAAGCACATAAACCCAAAGTAAGTATAGTAAGTCCTAGTTGCAATCTCAGAACACCCAATAAGAGGATAGTATGCGACCGGTCTAAACTACGTGGCATGTTCACCAATGTCAGGAGCCTGGCAGACCTGATGGGTGAACTAGAGATACTGTTGTACAAGGAGGATTTGGCTTTTGTGGGAACTTCAGAGACCTGGTTCAACAGCTCTCATGATTGACTGGCAACCATGCAAGGGTTTACCCTTTTTGGCTATAGGGATAGAGAGGGTAAAATGGGGGAGGGGTATGTCTATATATCAAGAATAATGTACAAGTGAATGTGAGAGATGACATCACTAAGGGAGCTAGGGAGGAATCCTTATGGGTAGAGCTCCAAAATATTACTGGGAGTATGCTATAGGCCCCCAAACCTGAGGGACGAGGGGGAGACAGGTCTCCTATCATGTTGGGATAACAGAAAGGCTGGGAAGTGTTATAATGGGGGATTTTAATTATCCAGACATAGACGAATGTGTGGTTTCCTCTGCCCAGTCTAAGGCTCGCCAGTTCCTAAATGTCTTGCAGGACAATTTCATGGATCAGATGGTAGACACACCAACTAGAAATAAAGCGTTACTGGATCTACTGATTACCAACAATACAGACCTGATCACGGATGTGGAAATACGGGGCAATTTAGAAAACGGTGATCACAGGTCAATTGGCTTCAGTATAAATCGCACAAATAGGAAATATAAGGGGAATACAAAGACACTGAATTTCAAATGAGCCAACTTCCCTAAACTACGAACCTTGTTAGAAGGCATGAATTGGGATAAAATCTTAGCAACAAAGAACACGGAGGAAAGATGGCTATTAGCCAATGCATCCCATTGGGTAATACATTTAAAAGGGCGAACAAAAGTCCTGGATGGCTTAACTCCAATGTAAAAATGCATATAAACGCAAAGGAGAAGGCCTTTAAAAAATACTAGTTTGAGGGATCATCATCAGCATTCAGACTTCATAAAGAATGCAACAAGAAATGTAAAGGTGCAATTGGGGTGGCTAAGATAGAACATGAAAGACACATAGCGGAGGAGAGCAAAAAAAAAATCCCAAGAAATTCTTTAAGTATGACCATATTGGCCCCATAAAGAATGAGGAAGGACATCTGATTACAAAGGATGCGGAGATGGCGAAGGTATTGAATTTATTTTCCTCAGTCTTCACGAAGGAATCGGGGGGGCTTCAATAACCAAAACTGCAGTGTTTATCCTTCTGACACACCACAGGAAGCACCTCCATGGTTAACAGAGGACAGAATTAAAATTAGACTTGGGAAACGTAACATTAATAAATCTCTGGGACCAGGTGGCTTGCATCCGAGGGTACTTGGGGAACTCAGTCAAGGCTACTGACTGGAATGGTACCAGGTGATTGGGGAAAAGCCAATGTAGCACCAATATTTTAAAAAGGCCCCAAAATACATCCCTGGAAATTAGACCAGTTAGCCTAACGTCAATAGTATGCAAGCTCTTGGAGGGGATAAGGGACTATATATACAAGATTTTAGTAATGAGAATGGTATCATTAGCAGTAATCAGCATGGATTCATGGAGCATCGTTCTTGCCAAACCAATTAACCTTCTATGAGGAGGTGAGTTGCCATCTAGATAAAGGAAGGCTCGTAGACATGGTGTGTCTGGATTTTTTCAAAAGCATTTGACACAGTTCCCCATAAGCGTTTACTGTACAAAATAAGGTCCATTGGCATGGACCATAGGGTGAGTACATGGATTGAAAACTGGCTACAAGGGCTAGTTCAGAGGTTGGTGATAAATGGGGAGTACTCGGAATGGTCAGAGGTGGGTAGTGGGGTCCCCCAGAGTTCTGTGCTGGGACCAATCCTATTTATTTTGTTCATAGATGACCTGGAGGATGGGGTAAACAGTTCAATCTCTGTATTTGCAGATGATACTAAGCTAAGCTGGGCAATAACTTCTCTGCAGAATGTGGAAACCTTGCAAGAAGATCTGAACAAATTAATGGGGTGGGCAACTACATGGCAAATGAGGTTTAATGTAGAAAAATGTAAAATAATGCATTTGGTTGGCAAAAATATGAATGCAGTCTATACACTGGGGAGAGAACCTCTGGGGAATCTAGGATGGAAAAGGACCTGGGGGTCGTAGTAGATAGCAGCAGCTTGGAATTCCATGCCATTGCTGAACCTAACAAAGCAAACAGAATATTGGCGTGCATTAAAAAGGGGATCAACTCCAGAGATAAAACTATGATTCCCCCACTCTACAAGACTCTGGTCCGGCCACACCTAGAGTATGCTGTCTAGTTCTGGGCACCAGTCCTCAGGAAGGATGTACTGGAAATAGAGTGAGTACAAAGAAGGGCGACTAAGCTAATAAAGGGTCTGGAGGCTATTAATTATGAGGAAAGGTTGCAAGCACTGAACTTCTCTCTGGAGAAGAGACTCTTGAGAGGGGATATGATTTCAGTTTATAAATACCATACTGGTGACCCCACAATAGAGAGGGAACTTTCACGGAAGGGAGTTTAACAAGACACATGGCCATTCTTTAAAATTAGAAGAAAGGAGATCTAACCTTAAATTACGTAGAGGGTTCTTTACTGGTAAGAGCGGCAAGGAGTGGAATTCCCTTCCACAGGCGTTGATCTCAGCGGGGAGCTTCGATAGTTTCAAAAAACTATTAGATAAGCACCGACCACGATTTACAATGTAATACTGACATATAATCATTCACATAGGTTGGACTTGATGGACTTGTGTCTTTTTTTTTCAACCTCACCTACATGTAACCTGCATCTTGTATTACTTTGAACATAAACCTGTATGTTCCCAGCTGTTAATAAACCTGCATCACTGAGGTCCTGCCTGGTTCGATACGTTATTATTCTACTTCAGTGGCCAAAGACTGCTATGAATGTGGCCCAACACAATCGTAGACTTAAATTTATTTATTTATTTTTTTTTAAATGTGCAGACACATGTGGCCGAAGAAAACTTGACAGTGTCTCTTTACTGGACTTTTATAAGTTTTATCTTCCCAAAGAAACATATCCTACTATTCACAAACATGCCCTATTCAGGTCATCAGTTTTCAGCAGCACCTATATTTGTGAGCAATTATTTTGAATGATGAAGCGCAGAAAGGGCAAAATTTAGAATCAAAATATCTGAATTCATTGGAGAATTGCTACTACATCCATCGAACAAGATATTGATGCATTCATTTGTCAGAAACCATGTCAAATATTGCACTAGTTTTTATTTTGCCCTTTTAGAATAAAAAAAAAATTTACAAAAAATTTTTATTGCACTGATGGGTACATTATCTATATCAGTGATTGTTAACTTCTAATCTTCCCGAGTTTTTCTGCTTATCAGTTATCCTTATTGTTAGTGTATTTATGTGTGTCCCAAGACAATTCCTCTTCTTCCAATGCAGCCCAGGAAGGTCAAAGGGTTGGACCCCCCCCACATTAAAGCTTCTCTTCTGCTTGTGTCTTTGGTTTACTTTTGATTGCTAAGGACTACATATCCCATAGTACCTTGCTGCTTTCAAGCAATGATTTCTGAATTGACTATGCCAAGTGAAAGTTTTTTTCCTAGAACCCCTGTAGTTCAGAAAGCAGCCTCTGTAAAATGTGTGTCGCAGCAGTGCCTATTCACAGAACTTAATGAATATGTGTCACACAATTTAGGGAACTAAATGTGTGCGGTTCTTCCAAAGGTATGTTTTTAAACTTCAATATGGTTCAGATCAACAGGAGTAGGCTACAAATAATATTAAATACTATGTGGAAATATAGCATTTTGCATTTGGACCATAAATTTACTTAAGTAGTAGTAGACCAACAGTATAATTACTCCAGCCTTAGTGTCAGGTGCCAACAGATTCATGTACATGCCTTTTGATGGGTATGAATTGGGCACAAGTGCCAACACTTTAGGTGCAGTGATCCAACAGAATTTTAAAGGCTGTCTACAGGCCGTCCCCGTGTTACAAACATCCGACTTACAAACAGCTCCTACTTGCAAACGGAGGGAGACAACAGGAAGTGAGAGGAAATCTACTCCTAGGAAGGGAAATTCACTCCTGTAAGAGTTATCATAGGAAAAAAGTGTCTCCACTGAAGCTTTATCACAAATGCTTGCTTCCACATCAACCCAAAATTTTCAAAATCCAGTTGTCATAGGGACAGAAAGTGAGGTGAATCTTCTGAACAGGGACAGCAAAACAAATGTTACAGGGGTGTTAACCCTTCTGTATGCTATCCAAAATCTTAAATTTTTTTTGGCTGAAGCTGCACTTAAAAAATGTACATGGTATGACTTGCATACAAATTCAACTTAAGAACAAACCTACAGAACCTTGTTTGTAACCTGGGGAATGTCTGTAAATGTCTCCTTGCTGCTGGAGAGTAGTAGTTGTGATTGTGCATGAGGGCATGTTGAATCGTTGTAGTTAGAGCTGTGGTACTTTTAGCCTGCTGTGAGAAGTATGAATCTTGAACCGGCATTGGGAGCAAATAAAAAAAAAAATATATATATATATATATATATATATATATATATAAAACAATGTTTTTATGCATCCTGCCTTGGTTTATTATGATTGGCAGCAGGCTCAAATAACAATTCAAGTGCCATTAATGCATATTCCTGTCAGTTACATAGTAATCAGGTTGAAAAAGACACAGGTCCACTTAGTTTAGCCAATCGAAAAATATAAATAGAAACCTCCATATGCAGAACATGCTAAGCAAAATGGCTGTTTTTGCAGAGCACATTGCTGAGGTTGCCTTAAATTGAGTTATTTTGCTGTGATAAGCCTTTTTGTTAAACAAATTACCCCTTGACAGATGTGTGATAAGCATGGAAAAGGCTGTACATAGGATTGTGATTTGTAAACACTCTTATATTTCCTGACAACTTTCCAAAAGAGTCTGTATTTAAGGAAGGGGTTTCTTGTCACCACCCTGCAAATGATTTGACAAGTTATCTATACACCATCTTTCTGTAAACACATCTTATGTTCTAAAGACAAAGCATAATAGAGAGGCTTTCCTATGGTTACTTAAGGCACAATTACAGTATAACATTGAGTGGGAAAAATGTTGGCTTTTTGGCCCTTGCATTTTTCGAACTCCAGCCTTTGGTTTTCATATTCTGTAGACATTACAGAAAGTCTGTCAGTGAGTATAAAAGTGTGTTAAAAAGACCATTTGTGCAGCCGATGCTACTACTAGGAGCATACCCAAGAACATGTACGGCCTCTGAGGCTACGCAATTAGTGTTCACCAATGTGCATTGTCAAATTTTAAAGAAGGTAAGGAACAGGAAATATTTCTACCTCTCCAAGAATATTTATAAAAATTAGATTATGGGCAAAGTCAAAAAGTACATAGTTGTGCTCATAAGTTTACATACCCTGGCAGAATTTGATTTCTTGGCCATTTTGAATGAGAATCTGAATAACACTTTTTTCACTCATGGTTAGTGTTTAGCTGAAGCCATTTATTATCAATCAACGGTGTTTGCTCTTTTTAAATCATAATCACAACAGAAACTACCCAAATGATCCTGATCAAAAGTTTACATACCCTGGTGATTTTGACCTGATAACATGCTAACAAGTTGACACACAGGGGTTTGAATGGCTATTAAAATTTACCATCCTCACCTGTGATCTGTTTGCTTGTAATTAGTGTGAGTGTATAAAAGGTTAATGAGTTTTTGGACTCCTGACAGACCTTTGCATCTTTCATCCAGTGCTGCACTGACGTTTCTGGATTCTGAGTCATGGAGAAAGCAAAAGAATTGTCAAAGGATCTGCTGGAAAAGGTAGTTGAACTGTATAAAACAGGAAAGGTATATAAAAAGATATCCAAGGAATTGAGAATGCCAAACTCTAATCAAGAAGTGGAAAATGAAGGGCTCTGTTGAAACCAAACCATGGTCAGGTAGACCAACTAAAATTTCAGCCACAACTTCTAGGAAAATACTGTAGGTTGGGATGCAAAGAAAACCCCACAAATAACTTCAGGTGAAATACAGGGCTCTCTGAAAACATGCGGCGTGGCTGTTTCAAGATGCACAATAAGGAGGTACTTGAAGAAAGAGGGGAGAGGAGATTTGGAGAGGAGTCAAAAAGGCCTATAATGAAAGGTACACCATTCCTACTGTGAAACACGGTGGTGGATTGCTGATGGTTTGGGGATGTTTGAGCTACAAAGGCACAGGAAATTTGGTCAAAATGATGGCAAGATGAATGCAGTATGTTATCAAAAAATACTGGAGGAACATTTGCATTCATCAGCCATGAAGCTGCGCATGGGACGTACTTGGACATTCCAACATGACAATGATCCAAAACACAAGGCCAAGTTGACCTGCCATTGGCTACAGCAGAATAAAGTGAAGGTTCTGGAGTGGCCATCTCAGTCTCCTGACCTCAATATCATTGAGCCGCTCTGGGGAAATCTCAAACATGCAGTTTATGCAAGAATTTACAGGAACTGGAGGCTTTTTGCCAAGAGGAATGAGCAGCTTTACCATCTGAGAAGATAAAGAGCCTCATCCACAAATACCACAAAAGACTTCAAGCTGTCATTGATGTTAAAGGGGGCAATACACGGTATTAAGAACTGGGTTATGTAAACTTTTGATCAGGGTCATTTGGGTAGTTTTTGTTGTGATTATGATTTTAAAGAGTAAACACAGTTGATTGATTGTGTTTGGCTGAAGCCATTTATTAATCATGAGTGAAAAACGTTTGTGTTTTATCATTCATATGAAAAATTACCAAGAAATCATAAATTCTGCCAGGGTATGTAAACTTATGAGCACAATTTTATGTATAATGAAGTCAGTAATTAGCATGACCTACATGTAAAATAGATTTATTGCTTGTTGATCCTGCCAGTAAATACATTATTTTTCCATCTTCCTTCTACAGTCCAAGCTGTCCAGCAAAAGTGTCAGGTACAGGGGTTGGTACAAACCATTCAACCAGTTCATGAGTGCTTACCACAATTAGTCTTTAGTAGCTGAATCCTTTTTTTTCCAAAAAACGTTGCAACTGTTCAAAAGGTGTTAACGTGCACCCTGCAGTAAAATACAAGGTTTTCCTATATTGTTTTTTTTCCTGAAACTTCCCTCTTAAATTGGGGTGCATGTTGTACGCCGATAAATACAGTATTTGATGTAAAGGTGTGTGTGTGTGTGTGTGGTTTTTTTTTTTTTGTATGGAAAAAGACAGAAAATATAGAAAAAAAAAAGACAACTTTTTTTAATATCTGCTATAAAACATATCCAATAAAAAGTTTAAAAAAATCTAATTTCTTCATAAATTTTAAGCCAGGATGTATTCTGCTACATGTCTTTTTTGGTAAGGAAAAAATCCTAATGTATATTTGGCTTGCGTGAAAGTTATAGCATCTGGTATAACTACTGGAATTTTTATTTATTTGTATACTATTAGTGGTGGTGATCAGCAACTTAAAGTGGGACTGTGATAGTCTGGCGGGCAATCTGACACTAGCTGACGCTGGCTGGGAGGTACACTAACTGGGTTAACATCTCAGTGATAACATCACCATTAGTGATGCCCCTCACTAAAGGCATTTGTGGTCAGTGATGTTTTTACCCTCTCCCCCTAAAGGCAAGGCATTGGTGGTCATTGGTGTTTTTCCCTCTCTTCACCTAAAGGCATTGGTGGTCAGCTGTGTTTTTCTCTCTCTCCCCCTAAAGGCATTGGTCGTCAATGATGTTCCCCCTTGTTCCCTTACTTGTATTGGTGGTCAGTGATGTCCCCCCATTCCCTAAATGGCAGGTGGTAAATTATAAAAATATGTAAACCTTGCGTCAAAAATTAATGTGAATGGTTAAATAAAAGCTGCTAACCCCCAAATTAGATGAAAATTCCAGTGCAAATGAAAAATTGTATATGGTGGGGGGCGCTAGGTCTATATTTACTGTTAGCTATAATGTATAGAAAATGTCATACCCAACAAATTATTACATACACATCAATTTGCCATACAAAAATGCTGAAAATACACAGAAAACCATGGGGATTTATTCACCTGCAAACATCCATGTGCATAAGCCCTTAATCACCAAATGCAAGTGCTCTCACAGAGAGTCACATGATCCAATCAGATGCAGGCACTATTAGGGTATTCTGGTTAAACATGCTGGATGTCATCATGCTGTTTAGGGTGGATAGAGGAATTTTAGATTTTTTCATTTTTTATTTTTTTTCAGTCCACAGGCTGAATGAAAGATCAATGTGTGTACGGCCAGCTGTAGGGAGAGATGCATGCTGTCAACATGTGTGCATGGATACATGCTGTGGGAAAGTAAAGTTTTTGAGATTGAAAAAAAAAAAAACAAACCATTATACTCACCTAAATGGATGCATCTGTCCCCTGCTGGCTCTGCAGTGAGAACTGAGTAATCAAACGCCTCAGTTCTCCGCCTCCACTCTGAGCAGAGAGCCATGACTGTTTAATCAGTGGTTCTCTGCTTACCCCTCCATTACTCGGAGCGCTGGGCTGTGGAGGGGGGCAGGATGGGCTGGCTCAGGCTTTCAGCGGATCGCTAAGGCTGCATTCACACCTGAGCGTTCTGTTTTTAAGGCAGAAAGTTGCACGAATTTGCTGTGATTTTGTACAGGTCAAAAGGTCACCAATGTAAAAAGCAGAATAACGCTTGGTAGCCAGTTTTGATCTGGTGAGCGTTATAGCGATAGCTAGCTTCCTTTTTTTTTAACGATCAACTATCTACTTTTGAAAATTTCTATTTTCCCTCTTTCATCTTCACACGAGAGACCTCGGCTCCTCCCCTCTTAGGAAACACCGCCTCCACCAGACTTAAGTCGCCCCTTCCCTTTAGCCCGTCAGTTTTGGTGTTTCCTCCAGAAGGGAGACATCACTAGGAACCTGGGCCATATCAGCTGGTGAGGCTGAGGCCGTTCGTTAGAAAGGAGAGACAGAGGTCTCTCATTCACAGCAGTTCGGATGGGGAGTCTGGTTACCTGCTGTGGCATTGCGCTCCCTGTCCTCCCTTGGGGAATGCGAAGGCCTGGGATTTCGTTTTTTCCGCTGCCTGGGGAAGGCGATACGAAGGTGTCCAGATTCCCCTCATCTTGAGAGTCAGCATGGAGCAAACGCTGAGCCGGATGACAGGCGACGTCATTTCCGACGGGAAGGGCACTTCCGTTTGGACCGCGGCTTCCGGTTCCGGCTGCGGGACGGATAAACGAACGGCGCAAGGGCTGGTGCGGGCTCTATTAAAGCTGAAGTGTTAGACAGAGGAGCATTCTGAGGCAGACCACTCCCCTGGCCAGAGGGATGTCAGAGACGGATGGTTCCCGTTCTGTGCCGGGTGACGCCAGCACCAGCCACACTAAGGTAAGTGGAACCCTGGGGTGGTGTTCCCTTACCTTATTTCCACTTAGCTCCATGGGATAAACCCCCCTCTTAGTGGTCAGAGGGGAGGAGAGGCACGTCTGGGACCCTGGTGGTGGTTGGTCCTGCGGGGGTGCACTCCTGGTGTTGGTCACTTGGTTCTTTGTTTTTAAAAAAAAAAAGACTGTTGCTGATCCCGACGCCTGTTTTGTCATTCCAGGACAAACCTGCGGAAAAGACCAAGCCCTTACATGTGTCCAAAAGAAAGTGCCCATCATGTAGAAGTACTTTGGGAGAGTCCTGGGGGAAGGTTTTGTGCAAAAAATGCATTGAAGACTTAGTTAAAGAACACTCTATGGAACAGAGCTCTGACCTGGCAGCTTCTGTTAAGGAGCTTTCCAGCACTTTTCAATCTTTCAAAACATTGTTTGAAAATTTTCAGCCTATACAGCCCCCAGCAGGTCCTCTGCCAGCACAGCAAGATGTCGCACCTGGTCCTTCGGGTCCCTCCAGTCAGTGAGGAGTTACCGGGGGTTTCCAGAGAGGCTTTAGAGGATGAATCGGATGGTGCATCCTCACATTCCTCAAGCGAATCAGATGGAGAGAAGGTGGATGGCGAGTCCTCCAGAACCTCCCGATATAAACTCTCCTTGGAGGAGGTGGAGGAGCTCTTGGGAGCAATCCACAATACCCTAGGTATCCAGGAGGAGAGAAAATCTGTCTCTACATGACCGAATGTACGTGGGTCTTGGAGGGCAGAAGAAAAGGGTCTTTCCGGTGCATGAGGTCCTAGTAGATACCATTTAAAAGGGAATGGCGGGACCCAGAAAGGAAACCTTTCTTTTCCAGAGCATTAAAGCGCAGATTCCCTTTTTCAAAGGATGAAGCTGCTGTATGGAACAAGTCACCTAAACTGGATGCAGCCTTCTCTCAGGTATCCAGAAAAACAGACTTGGCGTTTTGAAGATATGGGGGTGTTAACAGATCCCATTGACAAACTGATGGATTCTCTACTTAGAAAATCCTGGGATTCCTCTTTAGGCAACCTTAAGCCGGCCATGGCCGTCACAATGGTGGCACGAAACATGGAGCACTGGCTTACACATATAAAAGCTCATATTGAAGCCGGAACCGCTAAGGAGACGATTCTCTCCTTCTTCCCAATGCACTTGAAGGGAATCGCATACATTGCTGACGCCTCGGCGGAGTCGGTCCGCATGTCTGCTAGATCTTCTGCCTTGGCCAACTCAGCCAGGAGAGCCCTTTGGTTAAAGACCTGGCAGGGGGACAACGCTTTAAAAATAAAACTTTGCGGGGTCCCTTTCACTGGGGACTTGCTGTTCGGTCCGGATCTGGAGGCGGTTCTTGATCGAACGGGCAAAAAAAAGAAGGCCTTCCCCTTGAAGAAAAAGTTGGGGGAACAGCCTAGAAAGAAGACTCGTTCGCAAAGGAAGTTTAATTTTCCTAGAGCAGAGTCTCAGAAAAGAGTCTGGACCAACAAGGGCAGAGGGCGCGGGGGAGCGATTTTTTTTTTTTTTTTTTTTTTTTTTTTTTTTTTTTTTTGCCCTCCTGAACAGCCCCGAAAGCCCCAATGACGGGCTAACCCCAGTGGGAGGAAGACTGGGGGCCTTCCTCCCACAGTGGGAGTCAGTGACCTCCAATCGGTTTATTCTGGGGATCGTAAGGAGGGGTTACAGATTAGAATTCTCAAGTCCCCCCCCCCCCCACACAGGTGGCTGGTTACGGACTTGCCAAAGTGTGTGGAGAAGGCAGCGGCATTAATAGCCTCACTGGAGGATCTAGAGCGGCAGGATGTGATGTCATATGTCCCATCCGGAGAAATAGGCAGGGGTTACTACTCCCACATCTTTGTGGTTCGGAAACCTTCAGGGAAATTCAGGCTCATCCTGAACTACTCCCTCCGAATTGCTACATGGCGTCCATAGATCTAAGGGACGCCTATCTGCACATTCCGATTACAGAGGACAGTCGGAAGTTCCTCAGGCTGGCGGTAGGGTCCGGGAGGAAGTAGTGTTCCAGGCCCTCCCCTTTGGGCTCTCCTCTTCGCCCCGGATATTCACCAAAGTTTTGGCGGAAGTTCTGACGTTTATGCGCCTGCGGGGAATTTCGGTAGTAGCATACCTGGACGACCTGCTCCTTTTTGCTCCCTCCCCAGAGCAGCTGGTCCAGGATCTACAAGTAGCGAGAGGTATACTGGAACATCTGGGATGGCTCCTAAACTTGGAGAAATCCCAGCCTGGTTCCAATCCAGAGGATTACATTCCTAGGTTACATCTTGGACTCAATCCAACGGAGAGTTTTTCTTCCCGAAGAGAAAATTGCCAAAATAGACAGAGCTTTGGCAGTTCTACAGGGCAATCACCAAATCACCATAAGAAGGGCCATGTCAGCCTTGGGATTGCTGACAGCTGCCCTCCCAGCAGTAAGGTGGGCAGGAGTGCACTTCCGCCCTTTACAGTGGTTCAGTCTGAAAGTTTGGGACCACACTCAGAAGTCCTTGGACTCGGCAGTCTTCATTCCTGTACGAGTGAAGAGGTCCCTGTGGTGGTGGAGAAAGGCAGCAAACCTATCGCAGGGTCTGGAATGGGTTCTGCCTGTGTCCAAAATTGTGACAACGGATGCAAGTGGCACCGGTTGGGGCGCACACCTGGGAGGTCGAGGATGCAGTACAGTCCTCGAACTGGAGAGAACTAAGGGCCATTTTTCTGGCTCTCAGAGCCTTCCAACAGGATCTCCGGGGACATCATGTACAGATCCATTTAGACAATTCCTCAGCGGTTGCTTATGTGAACCGACAGGAGGGCACCAGGAGCAGCTCCCTTTGGGGTCTGACGGAGATCATTTTCAGTTGGGCTGAGGTCACGGTACTCTCACTATCGGCGGTTCACCTGAAAGGGGAGTTAAACCAGAGAGCAGACTTCCTCAGCCGGAGGAAGTTGAAGGAAGGCGATTGGGTCCTCAATCAGGTAATTTACAAGATGATGATTGAAAAATGGGGGATCCTATGTGTGGACCTATTCGCTTCAGGGGAAAACACGAAGGCCCCTCTTTTTCTCCCTGAACCGCTGGGACGGGGCGATAGGGGTGGATGCTCTGTCTCAGAGCTGGCATTTTGCCAAATGCTATGCCTTCCCCCCTCCGGTTCTGTTGCCTGCGGTCTTGAGAAAATTCCAGTTAGAGGACACGACCCTGATCCTGATAGCTCCACACTGGCCCAGGAGGCCATGGTTCTCAGGTCCTAAGGAAGCTGGCGGTGGAACCACCCTGGATTCTACCATTCAGGGAGGATCTGCTCTATCAAGGCCCAGTCTGCTGCCCTCAGGTGGAGAGGTGGAATCTGGCTGCCTGGCTACTGAAGAGGACTTGCTGAGAAGTAAGGGGTTTTCCGAAGGACTGATAACAACTCTTCTGAATTCTAGAAAAGAAGAGACGCGCAAAATCTATTTGAGGGTCTGGAAGAAATTCAGTTCTTGGTGCGCAGAGAGCTCCTTTAATGTTCGCAGTCCAGTAGCAGTGCTAGAGTTCCTACAGAGTGGGGCAGATAAGGGATTGGCACTTAGTACCCTTAAGAGTCAGGTGTTGGCTTTAAGTGTATTCCTTGAACAACAGCTAGCAGTGAATCCCTGGATATCCAGGTTCTTTAGAGCTTTAAGAAGGCAGAGACCAGTCAGCCCCTGCCCTTTTCCAGTATGGGACTTATCCTTAGTACTACAGGCCCTTACAGAGGGTCCTTTTGAACCTATTGAGTCTTGTACGGTAAAGTTTTTAACCCTCAAGGCGGTTTTCTTAGTAGCTATCACTACTGCAAGGAGGGTTAGTGAGCTACAAGCCCTCTCTAGGAGGGCACCTTTCTTTCAAGTTTCTCCGGATAGGATTATTTTTAAAACCGATCCGGCCTTTTTTCCAAAGGTGGTTTCGGAATTTCATAGAAGCCAGGAAATTTGTTTACCCACCTTTTGTTCAAATCCTGTGAGGCAACAGGAGCAAGTCTTCCACAAGTTAGATGTCAGAAGATGTGCATTAAGGTACCTGGAGGTTACGGAGCAGTTTAAGAAATCCGACTCCTTTTTTTTTTCTTTCTTTTTCAGGGGCAAGGATGGGTTCCAAAGCCTCTAGACACACTATAGCCAGATGGCTAAGATTGGCTATTGGTCAGGCCTATATAACAAAGGGGGTGGAAGTCCCGGAAGGTATTAGGGCTCATTCCACTAGGGCTATGGCAACGTCACAAGCAGGGTGGGCTGGTGCTACACCCGATCAGATCTGCAGAGCAGCAACGTGGTCAAGTTTTAAGACTTTCGTTAAGCACTACAGACTGGACCTATTGTCTGCCCAGGACCAGGCTTTTGGGCGAAAGGTTCTGCAGGCAGTAGTCCCACCCTAGGGTAAGTGCTCGCTTATCCTCTCAAGTGTGCTGTCCTGAAAGACGAAAGAGGGAAAATCGAAGCTACTTACCGGTAACGTTTTTTCCAGGAGTCTTTCAGGACAGCACCGGTACCCACCCAGATATTGTCTTGCCACTAGGACGTGAGAGCATCAGGAATATAAATGTTATGATGTATTCTTGTGTCTCCCTAGACTGGCCGGAGGTTCTCGTGCAAAAACTGACGGGCTACAGGGAAGGGGCGACTTAAAAGTCTGGTGGAGGCGGTGTTTCCTAAAAGGGGAGGAGCCAGGTCTCTCAAGTGTGCTGTCCTGAAAGACTCCTGGAAAAAACGGTAAGTAACTTCGATTTTTTTTTTTTTTCCTAGTAGCTTTCTCTGCTCTCTATTCTACCCTCACCCCCTCCCTCCCCCCCACCCTCCTAAACAACCCCCCGCCCTCCTAAACAACCCCCCATTCCACTCATGGAGGTTCTCAATGTGATTTCGCTCAACGCTAAGTGACTTGATGTACCAGAAAAAAGACTGATGCTCCTACAAGACTTACATCTCCTCAAATCAGATGTGGCCTTTATACAGGAGACCCATTTTAGGGATGATAAATTGCCCATACTCAAGAACCGGTCTTTTCCGATGGTCTATCACTCCACCAATATGTCGGCTAAGTCAAAGGGGGTTTCTATACTCCTCTCAGGCAAGGTACTATGGTCCCACATAGAGTCAATTACGGACACTGCTGGTTGCTTTTTGTTTCTAAAGGGCATGATTTGCGGCGTCAAGGTCACACTGGCAAATCTATACGCCCCCAACGATCACCAAGATGTCTTCATAACTAAGACACTTGCATGCTTGACTAAATTTACTGAAGGGCAATTAATTGTGGGGGGAGATCTAAATGTACCCTTAATCCCAGCCGAGGACACTTCCTGTGGTTTGTCCTCCGTTCCTCTTGGCTCCCGTAAACGCATCACCCAGTCCCTACACAAGAGCCAACTAATAGACTAATGGCACTTACTACATCCTACAGAAAGGGACTTTACTTTCTATTCCCTACCCCACAAGGCATACTCGCTCATGGACTCCTTACTCTTACCCAATGCACAGCTACACGCAGTACGCAACACTACCATAGGATCCATCACTTGGTCTGACCATTCCCCGGTGTTATTGACGTATGCTCTCAATTACTCCATGACATCCAGATTCAAAAGCTGGAGACTAAATGAAAGCCTCCAAGATAATGATGTACTTGTACACGTCACTAGAGAACTTGACTCTTCAGAATCAATGACACACCCGACTGTGACCCTGGTATTGTTTGGGAGGCACACAAAGCGGTTATTCGCTGTGTGCTTAACATGGAGCAAGGCTCAAATTGAAACGTTCCGAACAACTACTGATGCTACTGGACGACCTGAAATCCCTAGAAGTCCATCAAAAATGTACACTGTCTCCCTCCCTAAAGAGAGACCTCCTCTCCAAACGCACGCAAATCACAGACCTGCTGCAATTCAAGGCCAAGGCGGCAATGCAGATATGCCGGAAAAAGTCGTATGAATGCGGTAATAAATGTGGTAAGATGCTAGCTAGAACCCTAAGAGAACATAAATTAGCGACTTCTGTACCTTTTATCTAGTGCCGCCACGTAAGCCCAAGGCCACAAAACCGCATGACATAGCAAGGGAATTTCAGGAATTTTACAACTCTATATAAATTGACAACCAAACCACCCCCCACCCCCCCCCAAAAAAAATATAGATTCCTATTTGTCCTCCTCACATATGCCTCAATTATTGACCGCAGACAGGGGCACCTTGGAAGAACCCATTGCTATGAAGGAACTCCAGGGTGCCGTGGGAGCCACCAAACCAGGGAAAGCACCTGGTCTGGATGGTTTTACTATCCAATACTATAAGGCCCTATTGCCCTCACTTGCCCCCTATATGACTAAATTGTTTAACACACTAGAATCTTCTGCGACATTTTGCGGCAGGCACCCTGCAAGCCCACATATTGGTGATCCCCCAAGGAGGGAAAAGACACTTACTTACACTTGTTACTTAATCTAGATCTCAAACTCTTTACAAAAATTTGGGCAAACAGGATTCAACACCTCCTCCTGAACCTAGTCCACTTAGATCAAGTGGGCTTCATTCCCACCAGAGACAACACCACAAAATTTCTAAATTTACTCCAGGTAGTCAACAAAACCCGCACCCAATGTATATTCCTTAGTACCAACGCAGAGAAGACCTTTGACAGGGTGAACTGGAAATTCATGCTCTCAGTTTTAAAGTATACAGGATTAAGAAACAATATGCTTAAGTGGATTTCCACAATTTATTCCCACCCAACGACTCGTGTTCGGGCCAATGGAGTACTGTCAGAACCTTTTAAGATTACCAACGGGACGTAACAGGGTTGTTTATTGTCGCCCCTCTTCGCCCTGTCATTGGAACCTTTTCTATGCTCAGTCCAGTTAAGCCCAGATATCACTGGAATTGAAGTCGGTGGTACCCAACAAAAATTTCAGCTTATGCAGCTGAAATGTTCTCTCTCACGAATCCCCTGATATCACTCCCTAACTTGATGAAGAAGTTCGAGAGATATGGAGCCCTCTCCAATCTCCTGATTAATCTCTCCAAATCTGAAGCAATGGGGAATTAATCTTCCGCAACAGACTCTTACAACTGCAGAACAACTTTAAATTGAAATGGATTAACACAGCACTGACGAACTTGGGTACCCTTATCCCCCACAACATAGCCAATATTTTTGAACTAACCTTTTCCCCTCTACTGAAAGTCAGAACACTCCTAGACAAATGGAATACTGGACTCCACTCGTGGTTCGGGCGCTGCAACAACCTTAAAATGAGCACCTTCCCCAAGTTTCTATACCTCCTACAAGCCCTGCCAATCCGTATCCCATCTAACTATTTTAAACAGATCCAGGCAGTATTTTTCGCTTTCATCTGGGCCCATAAACGTCCACGACTGAAACGCAGCCAACTTATGTTACCTAAACAATACGGGGGACTGGCCGTCCTGGATATGCGTAAATATTACCAAGCCATACATCTGAGTAGACTGTTGATTGGAACAGACGTGGAGACTTACAATTGTGGGTTCGCATTGAACAAGCCCAATCTCCTATACCTCGCGGTAGGGCACCGTGGTGCTATGCCTCCCTGCCAAAAGAGGTGAAAGATCTCCCCCTAGTAGGCCGAACAGCAATGTCATCAGGATGCGAACTTCCAGAACCTAAAGAGATCAGGCTATTCACAAGCCTCCCAGTTCCTTGCCATGGGGATCTGGCTGACAGTCTCGACGTTGGACAACCCAAATGGTACTTTCTGTCTGGGATTTTGGAGAGCCCTCCAACTTACCCACTTTCTTCGATCTCTCCCACCCCCGGGGCAATTCAGTAGACCCCTCACAATTTTTGAGGAATATTGCTTATACACAGGTGCGATGCCCCACACGCTCTCAGCCACCTATAACTTACTAATTACACCCCCAAACCTCACACTCTAAGTTGCATCAGTGAATGGGAACGAGACCTAGGTAAACCACTCAGCACACAACGACAGCACATCCTCAGGTTTATATACAAATCCTCTATCTGCACGAAAGTGCAAGAAAGTAACTTTAAAATTCACACTAGATGGTATAGAACGCCGGTGAGATTGCATAAAATCTTCCCTACAATTTCTGATCAATGTTGGAGATGCCAGGAGGGGCGGGGTACCATCCTCCATATTTTTTGGACTTGTCCCAAACCAGAACATTTGTGGAAGGAGATAAAATGCATTGCCCAAAAATTTACGGAACGCCCAATACCAGATAACCCGGCCTTTTTTCTTCTCCATGCCTCCCAAACCCCTGGGGAAGTATAAAAAAAAAATCCATCATACGCCACCTATTAGATGCCGCTAAAGCATGCATTCCTCTTAAATGGAGATCCCCACAATGCCAGACCGTAGGAATGTGGCTTTGAAAAGTGGGAGAAATAAACAAACAAGCTGGAAGACCTTGTTCTTCCAGCACGGCATCAACAAGAACGCTACTCCACGGCTTGGTCACTCTGGAACCTTTTCATCTTCTCTGATGAGGTTCACTTCTGGGTCTCGCTGTGGCACCGGGAGCCATTGGCTCCCAGTGCTGTCAATTAAAGCCGGTGATGAGGAAGCGGGGGCGGGCAGAGTCCCACTGTCTGTCAATGGACGCGGCAGAGGGAGCCGGGTGCGAGCACGAACGTGTGCCCACGTGGGAAGCGGCTTCCCATGGGGGCACTGGCCAGAGAGGAGGGGCCAGGAGCGCAGGTGGGTGGACCCAAAAAAGAGGTGGTTTCCGCCCACTCTGTGCGATTCCATTGCACAGAGTAGGTAAGTATAGAGATGTTTGTTTAAAAAAAAAAAAAAATAACTTTACAACACTTAAGGTTTTTTTACCTTCATGCATTATGCATGAAGGTAAATAAACCTTTTGTGTTCAGCAGCGCCCCCAGCCCCTCCTAAAACTTACCTGAGCCCCATCCTGATCCAGCGATGTGCAGAAGCGCCTCAGTTATCCCGGGTCTCTCCCTCCACATTAACTAAGATAGCATCTTTTGCAATTGGCTCCCTCTACTGTCAATCACAGCCAGTGAGCCAATGGGAAGAGAGCGGGGGCAGTGCCAAGTCACGCTCTGTGTGTGAATTGACACACAGAATAGCGGCTTGGGTGCCCCCATAGCATGCTGCTTGCTGTGGGGGCACTCGGCAGGAGGAAGGAGCCAGGAGATTTGGCGAGGGACCCTAGAAGAGGAGGATCTGGGCTTCTCTGTGCAAAAACACTGCATAGGGCAGTTAAGTATACCATGTTTGTTATTTTAAAAAAATAGCCTTTAATATCACTTTTAAATGTGGTGGCTTCATTAGTTTACTTTTTTTTGGGCATTATTTTCAGCTGGTGATCCGACCAGTAAGTCTGCTATTTTTCAACAACCTTTTAACAGACCAAATTATCCAGCAAAAGTGGCACTTAGAGTTGTGACAAGCTATATTAAAAGTAGAATTCCAGGATATTCCTAACTAGCAGGGCTTTTTTTTTTTTTCTCAGAGAATAGGTGCAGGAACTTGCCCTCCCCACCCAACTCCACGCCCAAACTCCACCCCCAGAGAAGTACTGTGGCACCAAATAACTGTAATAAGCTAAGGATTAGAACTGCATATCACACAAGGTACAAGGTTTAGTACTGTGTATTGTGCAGTGGTGAGAAGTGCGTATCGCACAAGGCACAGAAAAAAAAATCAGCAAAAAACGACGACAGTACTTGCATTCAATCCAAAGCATCCCTTGTGCTTGGGTATATGCAGCATATAGCCCTGAGTGCAGGGGTCAGGAATATGTAACAGAGGTTATCACACAGAGTTAAGTGGTAAAGCGTATGTAATATGCAGACCAGCATACAGAATGCAGGGCTCAGGAGAATGTAACGCAAAACCCATTGTACAGAATACAGCATGCAGTAGGCCTTTAATATGTGACATGCAGCCATGCATTACATACTCTTGCTCACTGAACGCTGCATGTGTTCCTGTCCCCCATCCCTGGTCTTCCCCAAGCAAAAATCCCCCTTCCTTCAAGTATCCTACCTCTGTGTCCCCTCTTCCACAGCTTACACCCCCAGTCCACAACTCACCTCTGCACCCCCATTAGGGCTGCAAATAACGATCATTTTCATAATCGATTAGTTGGCCGATTTATTGTTTTAATTGATTCATCGGTTAATAACCTTAAAAAATAGTGTGGTGTATAATTTAGTTAATATATAAAGTTTAAAAAAAAACGCAATTTATTCTTAAATATCTATATGCAATGGTAAATATAAATAACCAACTATATGGTTAGAGAGCAAAATCCCTAATCCACTCTGAGCATAACAGACGGAAGAGATATACTGTATATACTATTAGAGGTTGAATATGGTAAATATGGTTTCTTCTTTCTTCCTTCTTCCTTCTTCCTTCTCTCTTCTCTCTTCTCTCTTCTCCCTTCTCCCTTCTCCCTTCTCCCTTCTCCCTTCTCCCTTCTCCCTTCTCCCTTCTCCCTTCTCCCTTCTCCCTTCTCCCTTCTCCCTTCTCCCTTCTCCCTTCTCCCTTCTCCCTTCTCCCTTCTCCCTTCTCCCTTCTCCCTTCTCCCTTCTTTCTTCTCCCCTTTCCTCCTCCTTCCTCCTCGTCAAATCGCCCTTCATTTTCAACCACAGTGACAGGAAAATTTAGAAATAGAAAACTGTTTTGTCAAGGGATTTTTCATTCAGAAACGACATTCATTTTAAAACAGAAATGTTTGCAGCAAGTGAACATTTCAAACAACATTCTTTCATTCAGCTAATGTACAAAGATTTTTTTCATATGAATATTCTCATCTGAAAATTGATCCACATGGCCGGCATAAGGCTCGGTACACACCTATGTAGTTTGCTTTTGATCTGTTTCTACACTGCTTTTTTCTGTGCGTTAAGTACAGTATAGAGTGCTCCAATAGCATGGTGAAGAAAACTTCTGCCTTTAGAACCACTCACTTCCTGCCCAGGACTACATGTCCCATGAGGCATTGCTCCTCACACATTCACAAGTTCTCAGGCACTTACTGACACGTATAGATGATGTACTGAGCTGTATGTGTCCTGCAATGTATTTCCTGATATGTAAACAAATAATGCATTCTGTATGCAGGCCAACTAATCGGCTAGCTGATTAATCCATTATGAGAATAGTAATCGATTATGAAATCAATTTAGTTGTTGTTTCAGCCCTAACCCCATCCACATATTATCTCTGCACCTCCATCTAAAGCTCACCCTAATCCACAGCTCTTACCTTTGCCACCCCCCATGTTTCACTTCTGCACCCCCAGCTTCCCCCATGGCTCTCACCTCTGCACAACCTGCCTTCTGTAGCTCTCCTCTGTGCACAGAGCTCCCTCTTCCCAGTTCTCATCTCCCTCTGCACAGATCCACCTCCACCCACACTTTACCAGTTCTCTTCTCTGCACACATCCCCCCCCCCCGATCTCCTTCATGTACAAATGCCCCCTAGCTCTCCTCCATGTACATATGCCCCCCAGCTCTCCTCCATGTACAACTCCACCCCAGATCCCCTCTCTGCACACATCTCCCCCCCGAGCTCTCCTCAATGTAGAAATCCCTTCTGCACACAAATCCCCCCCCCCCTCAGCTCTCCTCCATGTAGAAATCCCCCCTCCCCAGATCCCCTCTCTGCACGCATCCCCCTCCCCCCAGCTCTCCTCCATGTACAAATTTCCCAGATCCCCTCTCTGCACACAAATCCCCCCAGCTCTCCTTCATGTAGCGATCCCCTCTCTGCACACAAATCCCCCCCCAGCTCTCCTCCATTTAGCAATTCCCTCTCTGCACACAAATCCCCCCCCCCCCAGCTCTCCTCCATGTAGAAATCCCCCCTCCTCAGATCCCCTCTCTGCACACAAATCCCCTCCAGCTCTCCTCCATGTAGAAATCCCCTCTCTGCACACAAATCCCCTCCAGCTCTCCTCCATGTAGCAATCCCCTCTCTGCACACAAATCCCCCCCCAGCTCTCCTCCATGTAGCAATCCCCCCTCCTCAGATCCCCTATCTGCACACAAATTCCCCCCCCCCCCCCCCAGCTCTCCTCCATGTAGAATTCACCCCCTCGCCAGATCCCCTTTCTGCACACAAATCCCCCCAGCTCTCCTTCATGTAGAGATCCCCTCTCTGCACGCAAATCCCCCCCCAGCTCTCCTCTCTGCTAACCCCCCCCCTTCACCTTGTTACCTCTGCACAAATTGCTACCTGCTCTTCTCTCAGCACATATTCCCCCTTCCCCCACACCTTTGCAGTGAACTCCTCTCTGCACAACTTCAGGCTTTGGCAATTCCTCACCTCTTCCCACGGCCCCTGCTCTCTATGGTATGCACTGGCTTTTTTTTTTTTTTTTAATTCAGCAGAATACAGAGAGCTCCGCCTGCTGTAGCACAGAGCCGAGAAGGAGTTTCAGAGCTCCTCGGCTCCGTGCTACAAGATCTCAGTAGCAGCAGCAAGCGGGGACAAGCCGTCTTTGGAATCACTGCAGCTGTAGTTTACAATGCTGGGAGCAGAAGCATGCACAAGGGCTCGAGGGCAGCAGCACTGAGTGCCCAGAGCTAACACAGAAAAGCCAGCAGAAGTGAGCTGTGTAGAAAACTTCCTCTACTGGCTATGTGTTACATGACAGGTCGGAGAGGAGAGGGCTGCCAGAGGTTCTGGAACGCAGTTCTGGCTGAAAAAAAGCCCATCCAATCCAGTATACAGAGTGACTACAGATCTAGATTGCTTTTTGTTGAAACCTCTAAGGCTCCATTCACACTAGCGCGTTTTTTGATGCATTTTGCATTTTGCAGAAATGCACGGGAATTTTTTAACATGGGTTCCTATGGAACATGTTCACATCAATGCCTTTTTGTTTCTCTGCATTTTTGGAAAGGGTCGGGGACTTTTTTTCATGCAAAAAGCAACGTTTTGCATGTAATGGATTTCAATGGACAAGCATCAAAAACGCAAGTGCACCGTTTTTTGCACCGTTTTTTGCACCGTTTTTTGCACCGTTTTTTGCACCGTTTTTTGCACCGTTTTTTGCACCGTTTTTTGCACCGTTTTTTGCACCGTTTTTGATGCGTTTTTGCCGTTTTTTTTTTTTTTTTTTTTTTAGACTGTAAAAAAAAACTGTAAAAAAAAAAAAAAAAAAAAACGCAAAACGCAAAAACGCTGCTCAAAAACGTGGCAAGCATGAAAAAAAAACCTCCAAAAACGCTCAAAAGCAACATGCATAGGTGTGAATCGAGCCTAAAGGGCTGGGTATCTCCACTATTTCAGCATGGATGTCTGTGAATGCATTTCCTGGATGCACATCTTTGATGTGTTCTAGGGATAGTCCCGATGTTCGAGACGAACGCAAGTTCGACTCAAACATATGGGGCACTCATGGCAAGTGCGCCTGCCGTGGAGCGCCCCATAATGCACTGCGAGATCGCAGTGCTTTGACGGCTGCCAATTGGCCAAAGCATGCACCTAACCTGCATGCTTTGGCCAATCGCAACATGTGCTGCTGCTTACACGACGGCTGTATATAGTGAATGAATGGAGATTAAGCAGGTAGTTCGTGTAGTGTGTAGATAGATAGATAGATGGATAGATAATGGGGATGGAAAGTATTCAGACCCACTTAAATTTTTCACTCTTTGTTATATTGCAGCCATTTGCTAAAATCATTTAAAGCGGGAGTCCACCTAAAAAAAAAAATATATTAAAAGCCAGCAGCTACAAATACTGCAGCTGCTGACTTTTAATAAATGGACACTTACCTGTCCCAGGGTCCAGTGATGTCAGCAGCCGACGCCGATCACTCGCTCGACTCTCGGCAGCTGCCGCCGCCATTTTAGGTGAGGAAATCAGGAAGTGAAGCGTTGCGGCATCACTTCCCGGTTCCATACTGCGCATAGACGAGTTACGCTGCGCGTCGTAACTGGTCCCCGCTATCTCCTGTTGACCTGTGTGTTTCCCAGGAGACAGCGTGGAGGGACGGGAAGAGGCGTAGACTCCCGTGGGAGTCTATGCCAGGAAGTCTATGACAGGTATTTGCACCCCCCCTCCCCCCTCAAATGTGACACCGGAGGGGGGAGGGTTCTGAAAAGCGGAAGTTCCATTTTTGTGTGGAACTCCGCTTTTAAGTTCATATTTTTTTTCCCTCATTAATGTACATACAGCACCCCATATTGACAGGAAAAACACAGAATTGTTGACATTTTTGCAGATTTATTAAAAAAGAAAAACTGAAATATCACATGGTCCTAAGTATTCAGACCCTTTGCTGTGACACTCATATATTTAACTCAGGTGCTGTCCATTTCTTCTGATCATCCTTGAGATGGTTCTACACCTTCATTTGATTCCAGCTGTGTTTTGATTATACTGATTGGACATGATTAGGAAAGCCACACACCTGTCTATATAAGACCTTACAGCTCACAGTGCACGTCAGAGCAAATGAGAATCGTGAGATCAAAGGAACTGCCTGAAGAGCTCAGAGACAGAATTGTGGCAAGGCACAGATCTGGCCAGGGTTACAAAAAAATTTCTGCTGCACTTAAGGTTCCTAAGAGCACAGTGGCCTCCATATTTCTTAAATGGAAGACGTTTGGAATGACCAGAACCCTTCCTAGAGCTGGCTGTCTGGCCAAACTGAGCTATCGGGGAAGAAGATACTTGGTGAGAGAGGTAAAGAAGAACCTAAAGATCACTGTGGCTGAGCTCCAAGGCTTTATGGCAGAGTGGCCCGACAGAAGCCTCTCCTCAGTGCAAGATACATGAAAACCCGCATGGAGTTTGCTAAGAAACACCTGAATGACTCCAAGATGGTGAGAAATAAGATTCTCTGATCTGATGAGACCAAGATGGAACGTTTGGCCTTAATTCTAAGTGGTATGTGTGGAGAAAACCAGGCACTGCTCATCACCTGTCCAATACAGTCCCAACAGTGAAGCATGGTGGTGGCATCATCATGCTGTGGGGCTGATTTTCAGCTGCAGGGACAGGATGACTATTTGCAATCGAGGGAAAGATGAATGTAGTACAGGGATATCCTGGAAGAAAACCTTCTCCAGAGTGCTCAGGACCTCAGACTGGGCCAAAGGTTTACCTTCCAACAAGACAATGACCCTAAGCACACAGCTAAAATAACGAAGGGATGGCTTCACAACAACTCCGTGACTGTTCTTGAATGGCCCAGCCAGGGCCCTGACTTAAACCCAATTGAGTATCTCTGGAGAGAACTAAAAATGGCTGTCCACCAACGTTTACCATCCAACCTGACAGAACTGGAGAGGATCTGCAAGGAGGAATGGCAGAGGATCCCCAAATCCAGGCGTGAAAAACTTGTTGCATATTTCCCAAAAAGACTCATGGCTGTATTAGATCAAAAGGGTGTTTCTACTAAATACTGAGCAAAGGTCTGAATACTTAGGACCATGTGATATTTCAGGTTTTCTTTTTTTTTGAATAAATCTACAAAAATGTCAACAATTCTGTTTTTCTGTCAATATGGGGTGCTGTGTGTACATTTAATGAGGAAAAAAAATGAACTTAAATGATTTTAGCAAATGGATGCCATATAACAGAGTAAAAAATGTAAGGGGTTCTGAATATTATAATAGTGGGGACGGAAATATTTACGTTGTTGTAAATATTATATCTTTTCATGTGACAACACTGAAAAAATGACACTTTGCTACAATGTAAAGTAGTGAGTGTACAGCTTGTATAACAGTGTACATTTTTGTGTTCCCTCAAAATAACTCAGCACACAGAAATAAATGTCTCAACCACTGGCAACAAAAGTGAGTACACCCCTAAGTGAAAATGTCCAAATTGGGCCCAAAGTGTCAATATTTTGTGTGGCCACCATTTTTTTCCAGCACTGTCTTAACCTTCTTGGGCATGGTGTTCACCAGAGCTTCACAGGCTGCCACGAGTCCTCTTTCACTCTTCCATAATGACATCACGGAGCTGGTGGATGTTAGAGACCTTGCGCTCCTCCACCTTCCATTTGAGTATGTCCCACAGATGCTCAGTAGGGTTTAGATCTGGAGACATGCTTGGCCAGTCCATCACCTACACCCTCAGCTTCTTTAGCAAGGCAGTGGTCATCTTGGAGGTGTGTTTGAGGTTGTTATCATGTACATGCACATTTTTCACTTAGGGGTGTACTCGCTTTTGTTGCCAGTGGTTTAGACATTTATGGCTGCGCGTTGAGTTATTTTGAGGGGACAACAAATTTACACGGTTATACAAGCTGTACACTCACTACTTTACATGGTAGCAAAGTGTAATTTCTTCAGTGTTGTCACATGAAATGGTATACTAAAATATTTATAAAAATGTGAGGGTGTACTCACTTTTGTGAGATACTGTATATAGTGCAGTCCGTGTAGTGTATGTATGTGTGTGCATATGTATGTATGTATATGTATGTGTGTGTGTGTGTATGTATGTGTGTGTGTGTGTGTGTGTGTGTATGTATGTATGTATATATATATATATATATATATATATATATATATATATATATATATATATATATATATATATATATATATATATATATATATATATATATATATATATATATATATAATTTTCTCTCATACGGATATGAACAAATAGACTTACCATAAGACTTGCAACATGAAATGGACCTGAAGTGTGCCCTGGTCTGATGGTCGGTATACCAAAATAAGGGGGCAAAAACAGGGTGTAATTTTATTAGTTTTAGCTTTTATTGAGCAAGTTTGGTGAATGCTTGTGCCGTTTCCATCTGAGGATTGGGGATGTACCGGGCGAGGTAGGCAGAGTTCCACCTGCTAAGTCTCTTAATGACATGATCTAGGACCCATGCCGAGATGCTGTCAAGGCTGCCCCAATACTAAAGAGTGACCAGAGTACTGACTGGGGTCGAGGTGTAGGCTGCGTAGAAGAATCCCCATGTGTTTGAACTGGCAGGCACTCAAGGGTTTGCCCGAAAAGGCAATGGGGGACTAGAATTTGAGTGTTCCAGTAGGAGTGGCAGTATGCGGTCGAGTATGGTTACTGGACACCGGATGTTGTTTATTTTATAGAGATGGATGTCCATCCTGGAGCTTGATTGCTGGGTTTTAGACACTGCAAGATGGAGGATGAAATGGTGTTGGTAGCGAGCCTACTACACAGAACTTGGCCTGCGGGATTGCTGCGGGTGAACTCGCTGGACCACCAGAACCCGTAGTAGGCTAAGTAAATGGCTGCTTGTATGAGCAGACTGGGGAGAAGGCCAAATGGCGAACTAGTAAAGATAGTAGACATGTCCCAGAAAATGGCAGCCTGGAATGAACGTACAGTGGACATTAAACTGGTGCTGCCAAGATAATTGCACCAGCTTGCGCAGGAAGGACATAACAGAGCAATGCGGATCTGGCTTCATCAACAAGATCGGCCTTGGACCGGTTGTCGGTGGCGAAAGCCACGGCCTGTCCTGTCCAGATATGACCTTAGAGTTGAGCGGCTGCCATGACCGCGTATAGCTTGAAGAGGGAGGAAGTCTGGGTAAACCCGGGGTTTAGGAGTATCTCTGGAGGCCATGTTCCTGTAAACCAATGGTGGCCAAAAATTGCAGCGAAGCCTGTGGAGGCTGCAGCATCTGTCACTACCTGGGGTGATAGGGGCGACATAGAGAAGGTATAAACATTAATATACCGATCCACGTAGTACGGAACCTTCCGACATTGATAGGTCTGCTACCGCCGCAGTGTCTAAATTTAAGGATCTAAAAGGGGTCCTGTGTCTGGGAGAGGAAGACCAGGAAGCATAACACAGAAGATCGACCCTGGGGAATGACCCGTATTGCAAAATTGAGCATTCCCTAGAAAGACTGAAGCTGTTTCTTGGTACACTCCCGTGTATGGGTGAAGTCTTGGGGAACTGGCCTGATGCGGGTCAGCTTGTCAAGGGGGAGGCTGGCCTGCGTGGAGTTGTTAGTTCGAAAGAGGTTATTGTAGACCTCGATTCCGGATTGTTAAGTTTTGGGACCGCCAGCTGAAGGATGTAATGATTTTATCAGCGAGTCAAGTGGTGTCTACATAGCACCTGGCTGCCGGTGCCACTAAAAGTGAATTTGTTAGGCTGTAGAAAACCGTAGAGTGCCAGGTAGGCGGCTGCTTGGATGACTAGACTGGGGAACGTGTGAGGATTTTTGACATGTTCCTAAAGATGGCAGTTGTGATGGACAAGCGTTTGCCATTAGCTATGGGCTGATGCTTCTGGATGCCACGTAGAAGCGATCTTGCTGTATGGGCTGTAAAGACAGACCGCTCTCTGGGGTCCTGTAAGGACAGGAAATGCTGGATGCTGACTAGGTATAGCCTGATAGTGTTATGAGAAGGAGTCAGCTGCATGTGGCAATACGATACCTGGTGCGGGATGGAACCTGAACTCAACTGACCTAAGCGAGAAATGATACAGAAAATGTTGAGTGGCTCGTATGAAGATGCCCCTGGAGACAATTGGCCGATTAAGTGCCACTGAAGAATGATGTGTGGCTGATTGTGTGCCACTGGGAATGTGTTTGCAATGATTGCAAGAAGTCATGCTAAGATGCGAGCCCTGCCATGATTGCAAGAGTTGTGCTAAAATACGTGCTTGCAATGAAGGGAGTTTGTTAATGGAGTTGTATTTGCAGTGACTGTCCGTATTACTGCATGTGCTTGCTATACGAATCATTCGTAAGCTGTATACAATGAATCCGAATACGAATCAGTTTTTAAAGTGTATGAAATGAAACCAAACATAAATCGGATTGTGCGACTATGAGTGGGAATAGTAGTGAGGCGAAGGTTTTAATGAATCGGGACCATGACTGTGACAGACTCACCCGGGGCAGAGGCTATTGGAGGGGACTGAACGCAAGCCTCTTGCCCACCGATTATGGGCCCTAGCATTTGGGGGAATGGTGCTCTCTGTGAGCTGTATGCCTGGGGACCCTGGTTTGGTGTTACTTTTGGATTCAGCTCCATGTCCCCCCAAAACACACAGACTCTGGAACCCGTTGTATGCCATATTAGAATGATAAGACTGAATTATACTGTTGGGACACATCCTGTGAGGAGATGCTAATGTCATCAACTCCACTCACCTGTCTGATGTCAGCTATAATGTGTTTAATGTAAATAAGTTTAGTCTAGGTTCTAAGGGTATTCAACTTATTGTTGTTTGTTCTAATTAACCCTATGTTGATGTTTATGGTAATGTATGTTAATTGAATGAGCTGATCACATTGTCCTCTATACAATGTAGGAGACGGGACGACTCCTATTGGAGCTCATGTTAATTAGGTTAATTAGGTTTTGTTTGTATTGTTAATTGTAATTCGCTCCAGCTATTGTGTTTATACTACTGTGTGAAGCTCGGTGCCCACAAGTCTGTCATCTGGTCTGGGTAAATGTTTTAGTAAATTAGCTCATGTTAATTAGGTTAGCTTTGAGTCAGCCTGGTGTATAAATGTGTGTGAGATCTCAAATAAAGAGTTAGTTCTGATGTACTCCAAGACTGGTGTTGTCTAGTTCTTGGGGGTTCCTATAGCCAGATCCATTGGACTTGTGTTCCAGAACTTAGGAAGCGATATACTGACAGAAGCACTCAAGCGGAGTGTGGGACGTTCCGTGACATTGGTGGCAAGCAGCGGGAAAGCTTCCTGCAGTCTGGGACATCCAAACCTCCAACTGGATCCAAGATCAGCATAGCAGACGTCAGTCACCCCAGTGGAGATATGGACCTGGCATCAGAGTTCCCGGGGCTGCTGCGGATCATCCTTTCAACATACACCAGAACGGTGTCTGAGGATGAATACCTGGAGCTCAGGCAGCTGATTCGGGTGAAGCTCTGGATTGGAGCCCTTCAGCTCGCTGGTATAAAACAGGGCAAGTGTTTTCCAACCCAAGAGCAACGGGCCAGTGACCAACGGGCATTGCGGATGGCATTCCTGGGAGAGCGGCCCCAGGAGCAATGGGTGACTGAGTTGGACAGGCTGGTCCAGCAGGAGATAGAGCTGGACAATCGTTAACGGGCTCTGCAATGGCACGCAGAGGAGGGATATTTAGGGGAGACAACAGAATGCTCTCCGGAGGGATATGACTTTGGCGGCCCTGGATTGCTGTGGGAGAGCCTTACAGATCATTTTATGTTTGGTGATGAAGGGGAACCTGACCTTGAGGACCTGAGAGAATATAGAGAGTCTGTGCTCAGTCTTGCAGGGGTCTCAGAGCTCAAACCTGATCTGGACCATTTGCTAAGGAAGGAACAGCATCTGGAAAGGGCATACAGGAAACTGCTAGAACAAGTTCAGCAGCATGCCAGAGAATCGGCAGTGGAAAATCCGGAGATTGCCGTCCCCAAACCTGAAGTGCTGACAACAGGGCAGAGCTCTGTTAACCTCTGCCCAGAAATGATAGCATCTTCTGGGTTCCATGGACAGGAGATGGTGAACCTCTATCCCCAGACATCAGTTGCAGAGACATGGGATTTGATAGACTTTTCTGCTGAGGAAGAACAACCTGATGAGCCTCCAGCAGAAGAGCTGCTATCAGGGCCAAAGTTCACTGTGTTCTGCCCAGCACCAACAGTGGCTTCGGCCTTCTTGAGAGAAGAGGTAGTCGGCCTTTCTCCCACAACACTGACAGGGACATGTGATTTTCTGCCAGCAGCATCTATGGAGTTAAAACAAACTTCTCCAGCAGAAGATCTGGTAACTGAACAGAGGGTCCAAGACCTCTGTCCCACACTTTTACCAATTCCAGAGACTGGGGATTTAATAGACCTTTCTGTAGAGGAGGACTGGAGCTACTTACTAACTTCGGAGTCAACCCGTCTGGGGTCTCCTCCTGTGTTAGTCTCCTGCCGAAAGGGGAGAAATGTGACAGACTCACCCGGGACAGAGGCTATTGGAGGGGACTGAACGCAAGCCTCTTGCCCACCGATTATGGGCCCTAGCATTTGGGGGAATGGTGCTCTCTGTGAGCTGTATGCCTGGGGACCCTGGGGTTGGTGTTCCTTTTGGATTCAGCTCCATGTCCCCCAAAACACACAGACACTGGAACCCGTTATATGCCATATTAGAATGATAAGACTGAATTATACTGTTGGGACACATCCTGTGAGGAGATGCTAATGTCATCAACTCCACTCACCTGTCTGATGTCAGCTATAATGAGTTTAATGTAAATAAGTTTAGTCTAGGTTCTAAGGGTATTCAACTCATTGTTGTTTGATCTAATTAACCCTGTGTTGATGTTTATGGTAATGTATGTTAATTGAATGAGCTGATCACATTGTCCTCTATACAATGTATGAGACGGGACGTTCCGTGACAATGACTGAACTTCGAAGGAAGACGGGGTGTGGCTTTTTTTTATTTATTTGTGTTTTTTTGTTTTTTTGTTTTTTTTTTAAACTTGACTGACCTGGAGGAAATTGACAGATGACAACCGGTGAAGGTTTTGACTACCTGACTTGAAAAAGTGACTTGTAATGTGTTTTAAGCGACAGGTGCATGAAATTAAATAAAATGAGTGAAATGTTTATGCCATGATAGAGGCACGAATCGGCTTGGCCTCATTGGCGTAGTCGCGGCACAACTGGGGCTTGCTGGGATGAATCGATGCCTGACGGATACCCTGGACTCGAATCGGGGCACAGCATGTGACAAAGGAATGAATTAAATGTTTGCCTTAGAGAAATGAAATGAATGAAAATGTTTCGCCATGACAGAGGCACGAATCGGTCATACTACGACTGACAACGAACCGGAATCTGGAGCATGTACTAAAATGTGGCCGAAAATACCTGGGGCACGCCGGAACAAATCGTTGCATCATGGATGCGACTGGATTCGAATCGTAACGTGATACGTGACATATCTCATATATCTCATGACAGAGGCACGAATCGGTGAGCCGTAAACTGCAACGGACAACGAACCGGACTCTGGATCATGTACTGAAATGAGGCCAAATAACTGGGCACACCAGGATGAATCGGTGCATTACGGATGCGACTAGATTCGAATCGGAGCGCAGTACATGACGGTGAAATGATCAGCCATGACAGAGGCACGAATCTGTGTGCCGTAATTGCTACTGATAACGAACTGGACTGTGGAGCATGGTATAAAGCATGAGACAAGAACAACTGAGACACGGCTGGACAAACGGGTGCGAAGCGGACGCAACTAGATTCGAATCAGAGTGATGTACGTAAAAATGAATTAAAAAATGTTTTAGAAATGATAGAGGCACGAATCGGTGGCTGAGTGCTACGGCTACGTGCAGGGTTTTTAACTAATGACTCGTAAGTTCCGTACCGGGGTTTGAGCGACACACGGTATCTAGCAAATGGTGATACATGAAAAGAAGAAATGTCAACGAAACCCTACCTGCGACAGCCGAGCCAGACACGTTTGTACGAAAAACTACGAACGGGAACGGAAGCCTCTCAGAAACTGCAAACGGGAACCGAAAGCCGCTAAAATTTGGAACGCGCAACTCACGAACGCCAAGGAGTTGGAAGAGTCTGCCTAGTGACGTAACGTACCGCGCACAGGAAACCGACAAAGACCACAAGCGAGCGGGCTAATTAAATACCCCCCCCTCGGGCTCCTCCTATAAATTCAGGACACCATACTGATATATATATATATATATATATATATATATATATATATATATATATATACAGTATGTGTGTGTGTATATATAATAATTAGATTATTACACTACTGAGGGTATATATACAGTGTATTAAGTGGTTAAAGAGAACCCTATGTCAATTAAGAAGCTTTCTTTTGGTGGTATTTGATCACCTCTGCAATTTTAATAAAATCCTCTCTCTCTCCCTCTCCCTCTCCCTCTCCCTCTCCCTCCCCCTCCCCCCCCCCTCTCTCTCTCTCTCTCTCTCTCTCTCTCTCTCTCTCTCTCTCTCTCTCTCTCTCTCTCTCTCTCCCTCTCCCTCCCTCCCTCTCTCTCTCTCTCTCTCTCTCTCTCTCTCTCTCTCTCTCCCTCTCCCTCCCTCCCTCCCTCCCTCCCTCTCCTCTCCCTCTCCCTCTCCCTCTCCCTCTCCCTCTCCCTCTCCCTCTCCCTCTCCCTCTCCCTCTCCCTCTCCCTCTCCCTCTCCCTCTCCCTCTCCCTCTCCCTCTCCTCTCTCTCTCTCTCTCTCTCTCTCTCTCTCTCTCTCTCTCTCTCTCTCTCTCTCTCTCTCTCTCTCTCCCCCTCCCTCCCCCTCCCTCTCTCTCTCTCTCCCCCTCCCTCTCTCTCTCTCCCCCTCCCTCTCTCTCTCTCCCCCTCCCTCTCCCCCTCTCTCTCCCCCTTTCTCTCTCTCTTCTCTCTCTCTTCTCTCTCTCTTCTCTCTCTCTTCTCTCTCTCTTCTCTCTCTCTCCTGACATTTTTTCTCTTCTGAGTGAGGCAAGACTGTGAGTACAAACCGAAGTGTGGGTGGACTGCTGAACGTCCAGGCATGTCCTGAGGAGACGATTTTGACGGTTCAGTAATCCTTCATCGAGGCTGCCCAGATGTGTTGAAAATGTAGTAACCGAGCCCCAACTTGCTCTGCCTGGACAGGCCCTATATTAAAAGGACTTTGAGGCTTCCCGTCCACCGGAAGATGCTCCCTTTAAAGAATTTTGGCCTGAAGGCTGGTTTCTCTTCCAGTTCTTCCTGAACTCACAACCTAGCCTATAGTGGCGAGCGTCTCTTGCACGATCCGGATCTTGCCTGGGATGAGCTCTCCTCTGACCTAGCAGGTGACGATCCTGGGGCAAGAACCCTGTCTTGCTGCCCATGGCACAGGTTTTGGCACTGTCCAGCTTGTTACCAAAGAGGGATGAACCCTCAAAGGGAATCCTGCACCATGCCTGCTTGGAGGCAGGGTCGGCTACCCATGGGCGCAGCCACAAGGCACGCTTAGCTGTGACGGATGAGAGCATGACTTGTGCCACCAGGCGAATTATGTCAAGGGAGGCTTCCACTAGAAAAACTGACACCAGCTTTAGCTCATTTACCAGTGAACTCCTGGCCACTTCTTCAGAGACGCTTCCCAAGGATGCATCCACACCATCCTCCCAGGCCTCCATCGCTTTGGACAGGGCTGCAAGGGCCAAGGCTGGTTTACAGGCCATACCTGCTGTAATATAAATGCGTTTTGAGGCCAGTATCAATCTTCCTCTCCAAGCCATCCCTGAATGAAACAGTGTCCTTCAGGGGGAGTGTGACATGCCTCCCTAACCTCATTAGGGCTGCGTCCGTGAGAGGAGCCGACCCTAGATGCTTCACATCCTCGCTCTTGAATGGGTACATTTTTGCTATTTTAATAAGTAGCAAATTTTTTCTCTCAACGCCACCCCATTCATCTGTAATAATCTCGCCCAGTTCACCCAGTAAGTGGATGTTTGGGTGCTCTTTCTTGAGGTATTTGAAACACTCTGCTTAGAGGGTGCTTTCACTGGCTCTTCCCACCTCAAAGCTTCCTTGACTGCTTTGACCAGCTGTGGTACTAGGGAAAAATCAAAACCCGCACCAGGGCTATCCACCTCCACCTCATTGTCCGAGGTTTCACTTAATGACTATGATGAGAAGGACCTGGAGCCTCAGCATTGTCCCCCGCAGGGACTAATGCTGTGTCAACAGAAGGATTGATTGATGGTACGGCCGGAGTTCGTTCTGCTCAGAGGGATTCCTGAACCACCTTTCTGAATAGTGCTTCCACTTGTTGGTCTCCACCTTCTTTTTCCCACACAGCTCGGGTATAGCATGGCTGACAGAGGGATTTACCCTGAGCCCCACATCCTCAGCAAGCTTTCTTATCAGAGTGGCTGGAATGGCAGTGAGATTGGTGCCCAGACATAGTTTTAGGCTCTTCCCTGTGACGTCCAGATCTAGAGGATGATCTATGGCGTCTGGAACTTGATGAGTGACGATGTTGTGACCTAGGATGGTCTTTATCTTAGTGTGCCGCATGATGGTGTTCAGACCTAGAAAGGCTGAGAGGGAAAGAAAACCTAACGTGCTCCTGGTGAATAACCCCAAACAGGCAAGATAACCAAAAGAAAAACTTTCTCTTCCCTTTTTTTTTTTTTTTTTTTTTAAATTCTGCCTGCTGTGTAAGGGTTGGCCACACACAGGGGGCGATGACACACCCATGGCAGAAGGTAACAGGACTGTACTGTAATGTAATGTAATAAAACAGACCAACAATAAATATAGAGCAGGCAGCAGCAGCTAAGCCTGCAGCCTGGTCACCTACCTTAGCTGTAGAGTAAGCGATGCCCAGGGAAACCGCCGCCAAAGCCCGCAGTCTATCCCAGGGATCAGCTTCTCTGACAGCTGTTTTAAATCTGCCGCCTGAATATTATGTCATCACGCCCCGCAGCGTACCAGCACCGGGATCATCACCGCCCGGCCGCCATATTGCCAATACCGCACATGCGCGAACCAAGCCTCAATCCCACTCTTGGCCAGCGGCTGCACAGAGGGCTAGGAGGACTCAGGAATGGCAAATTGAAATGTAGATGCCTTCCAGCCGCCATAGCAATGGGCACCAGCATTACTCCTGCAAGGCAGACAACACAGATAACAGCTGCCATGATGATATCTTATACTTTACCACCATCAGCAGTATCGCAAGCAGACTTGGAACCGGGATCTGATGCTGTACCCACTGCACGACCGGGGCGTGTGGTAAGGAGGCCTCCCGCTAATAGCTGGGGCGTTTGGCCATATTGCCGCTTGCCTGCCAATGGCCAGACTAGTAAGCTCTGTGGCATTGCAGATATTGCCCATATCCACCCTTCTAATAGCTAGGGATTGCTGGACTCAAGAGAAGGCACCGCCATAAAGAGATCGTGTGCACACCACCAAGCCTGAATCGTAGAGACTTCATAAAAGGTAAGGATTCGTTATGGTCCTAGGAGGACAAAAAAGGAACATGGCCTCTGGCTCGGAGCTAAGATTTATGGAAGAGGGGTCCTATGAGGTATGAGAGGTGGGATTAACCCATATGTAGGCTGCCATGGAGTCTGTCAGGAAAACTGCAGTATATGAGATGCAATAGAATTTTTGAGGTGAATGACAGAATAGGGTAGACAGAGACCGATTTACAACATAAGAGACACAACACAGGTAATAGTTTGTCATGTTTACACTTTCCTACAGAGCTTAGTACTCTGTAATGTTAGCATGTCATTTTTCATGGATAGTCGGCAAGAATGAACCACTGCAACTTTATGTGAACGCATTGGCTAACACTGTGCGTACACAAACAGATCGATAAGTGATTTCCTAACCCTCTTAAATTAGCTACAGACTTTAGTGAATGGTTCCATGTGTTCAGTCATTTATAGTACTGTACAGGCTGGCTACAGATATAACCAAGAGTTGCACGGGGTAGGTGGCCACCTCATCTGTAATAGATTCTATCACTGAGTTGTTTGGTGTATATTTCTTAAATGCTTTTAATGTGTTTTGAAAATGCAGTGCCTGCACAAGTTGCATAGAACAGCAGTTTAGAAAAAGGTTTGAGACTTGGTTCCTCCTTTTCCACTCTTTCTGGCCCCTGTGAAACAGATGGCCTATGTGAAACATCTTAAAATTTGTGTTACTGGTTAGATTTTACTGCTGTTCTATGCTTCTAAAACCTACTAAAGTTGTTTACATTTTTCAGGCATCTGGTGTGTGTAATTGTGGAAGGTTAGAGCCTGACCCCGCTCCTGTGGGAATGTAAAAGCATTGCCTCTAGAGTTGTATTAATTGCTGCAAAATGAGCAGTTAAATCTCCACATCTGTTGCCTGTAGGCCGGAAAGAAAGTATAAGAATGAGGTGATATTTTTGGCTAAAAAGAAATTGTAGGAAAAAGCTAACAATTTATTTTATATTCTATGTATTTTTAATTTTAATTTACAGCTGATAGAATAGCCAAATGGAAATAAATCCTACGTACAGTAATTCCAAGGTATGATGTTTGTATTTCCTGTTTAACTTCTAACATTGCCCTCTCCACAGCTACATAGTTATCAGAGGACGTGATCAGCCTGAGGTTTTCAAAATAACCTAAAAATCACATTAAAAAATGTATACTGTAAGTTTCCAGAAAAAAGACAAGTGAAAACAATAAAGACATACAGTATGTTGATACTAATAACTATATGAACCTGAAACTGGATAATAACTGTGCAGCACTATCCTTGAAGGGGCCACTCGTAATAGCTGGTTCTTTCCAAATAGTACAGAGGCTGCCCACCCCCACAAGCACCAGTCCATACATTTTGGCTCCAATAACAGTCTAGGGGATATTTTTTTCTATAGCTTTATTGCTTGAAGAAACTTTAATGGGAGAGGGCATGGAATACTCCAAAATTCTCAGCACTTAATGTTTAGAGGATGCTCTTTTCCTTGAGTAATATTAGGTCTTGACATTCTAAAGCATCATAGCTGAAGACCATGGGGCAAGTCTTTTTGGCATTTGGTTACCTTGCGCTGATGCACAAATTCTTGGTTTCCAAGATGCTACACAGTCACAGGGATCAGTTTAGGGACTTTACTCAAGTCCCCAGGACAGCTGCCACCTTCCAACTTCCTCTGGTCACAGTCCAGTGAGTGAGACGGCACCTTTCAAGACCAGATCCTTGAGGTGAGCTTCTGAGATTGGCTCCAAGCAAAGTCCATCCAAGCCTTCAGCCCTGACACCCTTGAGGCCTCTAGAGCAAATGTATAGTCTATGGGCTGCCCAAGAACAGCAGCCCCTCTAACGCTGAAACCTGCTGGGGAGAAGGAGCCCAGTGTTTCTGACTATTTTATAGCCATTAGCCCCCTTCTGAACACCCCTCCCCAGGGATTGGCTGGAACCTGGTAAATATTCTGGCTGGTTATTTGTATCTCTTGCCCTATGTTCTGGAAGTGTATTTCAGAGGCAGGGGAAGCAATCAAACTCCCAAATTTTGATTCAGTCTTAGGACTAAAATGGCATTTTAGTTTTAGTCTCATTTTAGTCTTCTGCAATTGTTTTAGTCGTATTTAGTCGACTAAATCTCCAGTACATTTTAGTCGACTAAAATGGCCTATGTTTTTTTGGGGCGTGGCCTGGCAAGCGATGGTGTAAGACGCAGCTAGTGGGAGCTCCTCTTGCCAAACTCTCCTGTTTACCAGCCTGACTGCTAATTGGCCCTCACAAGAGCCCGAACGGACGCTACATTAACCCGGGATCGGGATCCACTATGTCGCCAACGAAAAAGGCACCAACAGTGGTGGATAAGCTAGCCAAATACCGGCATTAAGGTACAGAAGAGCAGGCCAAAGATGGCGCCGCCGCGTGTTCGGGAGAAGACCGCCAGGCCGCAGAAACAGCAAAAGTACTGGAGGCAATAGCGGCTCTTCAAAGTAATCTCACTACCAAAATAGATGAAGTAAAAACCAAAGTAAAAACCTCAGACAAGATCTATCCAAGGTGAGAGACAGGGTTACAGAAGCTGAAGCACGCATCAGTAGTGTGGAGGATATCCTGCATCTATTACAGCATACAATGGAAGACATGCAGCGACAGATCCAGCAGCTTCACTCCCACCAAGATGATCTGGAGAACAGAAGTCGTAGATGTAATCTTAGATTTATTGGATTGCCTGAAAGAATCGAAGGAAAAGACCCTGCAGAGTATCTGGAGAATCTCCTTATTACCACATACGGCCGGGAGGCCTTTTCGGTGATGTTTGCGGTGGAGAGGGCACACCGAATACCTTCTAAACCACCACCTACAGGTGCACCTCCCCGCACTCTTATTGCTAAATTTCTGAACCTTAAGGACCGTGACAAGATCATGCGACTTACAAGGGAGAAAGGCAATATGCGACTAGAAAATGGCCATGTGGCAGTATACCCGGACTTCTCTAGTGAAGTGCAGCGCAAAAGATCCCAATTCCAAGATGCCAAGCGTCGCCTGAGGGTACTGCACCTTAAATATGCCATGCTTTTCCCAGCTAGGCTCAGGGTGGAAGAGGATGACCGGGTGCAATTTTTTGAGACCCTCACCGCAGCAATGGCATGGCTGGACCGCCGTGACAGACCGACATGAGGACTACACTAAAGAAACAGAACTGTGAGTACACCTACCCAACCCCATTGATGCCCTGGAACCCACATCGACTTTTCTTCCTGACAACAGCCGGCAGTATATTTTTTCCTTCTAGGCTGCTGGATGAATATTAGGATTCAGACTGCCCAAGTCCTTTACAGTTAAGTGGGGATATTTTATACTACAAGGGGTTGGTGATTGTTCCTAGTTCCACTGCATCTAACTGATCCCGGTTATAGATCTCCTGAAATGCGGCTCAAATGCTGGGACTGAGTCGCTAATTGGCAGATGAGTCTCCTTCCAAGAACAGGAGGATGGCATACTCGCTCTGTATAACTATACCACACTATGTTCAGTGAGGAATCGCTCCCGTAGGGACAATGTTATTGGATGCAAATTACCAAGCACAAATATTAAGCCTTGTACCTCCAGCCAATTTTCATGCTGGATGCTTGTTCTTTTACTTTATTTTTTCGTTCGGAGTCGCATGCTCTCACCATGTTGGGGAGGTGTGGAGCTGGGAGGGAGGGTTGTTGCCCGTTTGCAGGGCCTAAGTTTTGAACCAAAACGTATATACAAATGTTTGTTTAAATGCCAGATACGCACTCATACAGGTATAAATATATTATATGCAGACAGTGATATAATTCACAAATGGAAATATGCAAGGTCTCTAGACATGATAGCCCTGGTGGTCTGCTCCACGATATTCTGCTATGTGATTAAAGGACTACAATTACATTTCTGACTTGGAATGTCAGGGGAATGAGAGATAAAATTAAACGCACAGCAGCCCTTACATATCTAAAATCGCAGAAAGCAAATGTAATAGTCCTAACTGAAACTCATATCACGGGTCACCTCCGATCTGCACTGAAACGTCCCTGGATTGGTTGGGCGTACCATAGCACACACACTCATTTTTCCAGAGGGGTTACCCTAATGGTAACTAAAAATACCCCATTTGAGCTTATATCAGTGGAGTCGGATCACCAGGGTAGATATTTTATTTTTGCATGCCATCATGGGGGGAATGCCTATATTATTGCTTGCGTTTTATATGCCTCCTCCTTGCAGCTCGGAGGTGGTCAAGGAGGGCTTATCTTTCATGGCTCAGTATCCGATGGTCCCAGCTGTCTGTATGGGGGATTTTAATATGACAATGAACCCGTACTTAGACCGCCCTGTGCAGGATGGGGCGGGGGCAAATGAAAATCAGCAGACTAGGCTAAGTCGGTTGATGGAGGAATTTGCGCTAATTGATGTATGGCGACCTAGAAACCCGCAGGAGCGAGCAAATACCTGTCATTCCACCAGTTATGCCACCATGTCCAGGATAGATCACATCCTAGTATCTAAAGCACTACTTCCCAAAGTTTCAGGGGCAGGCTTTGCACCGAGGGCCCTGTCGGACCACTCCCCATGTTGGATACAGATGTCCATGCTTACTAAGGCACCTACATCTGTATGGAGACTTCACCCATATTGGTTATCTGCATTGACAGATCATGCCTCTATAGAAAGAGAGCTGGAATTCTTTATCCCGACTGATCAAAGCCTCTACTCATTTAACGCACAATGGGACATGTTCAAATTTCATGCAAAACCAGTGCTAGATGGCAGGATTAAAAGGCTTAAAACTTCCTCTAAAATGATAGTACATCTCACAGAAACTACCCTACAGGAATTGGAGGAGGTATACAACACTCATCCTTCTCCTGAGAACCTCAACAAAGTCAAAATGCAAGAAAGGGTGGTATCACAACTGCATATCGAAAAAGCCAAGCAATGTTTATTTTTTTGTAAAACTAGAATATATGAGCACGGAGAAAGGACAGGGAAACTGCTAGCATACCTGGCACATTTAGAGGACAAACCACCAATAGTGGTGTCTCTGATTGGGCCAGATGGAACGCTTATCACAGACCCCACACTATTGGCCAATCAGTTCCTAAGCTTTTATGGAGAACTTTATCGTTCACAAAGTATATATACGCCCCAAGAAATTTGAGCGTACCTACATACAATACAATTTCCACATATAAATCCAGAGCAATTTCAGATTCTAGAGGCCCCCATAACTACTCAGGATATCGCCATAGCTATCTCCCAACTGGCCAAATCCAAGGCCCCTGGGCTAGATGGACTCCCCCTGGAGTTCTACGCCACATACTCCGAAATACTTATCCCAAAATTAAAGACCCTATTTCACTCAATATATGAATTGGGTAGACTTCCCCCATCAATGCAACAGGCCCAAATTATAAACTAAGGAAATGGTTTCCGCGCTTACGGACCTAAAGGCTTGCAGCCTCCCCTTGCACTTACCCCCGAAGGGGTGAGTTAATAATAAAGAGAAATTGATTGGGGGTGGGTGGCGCTACCTTATCAGGGTACCTTAATTTACAATTTAATAAGCCTCAAAAAAATAAAAAAATAAAAAAAATATATATATAATAATAATAAATGCACCCCTTAATCCCTCTTTAGGTGGTGGATCTAAATGTCCAGCATTACCTGAATAGAGTGTGCTAACAGGTTATTCTCATACCCACATGCAGGTGTGCACCATATGGTAAATCAACACAAATAAATTAAGTGACAATTAATAAAAAGTCAATAGTGACAAACCGAAACTAATAGAGTAAATAAAATAATGCCCAAATGTGCTTGTAAACATAAAAGTGAATTTGAATAGTCCCAACATTAGACATATAGTGCAGGGTTGTTCTTTAGATAATATAGAACTAGTGAAAAATTAATAAAAATGATAAATGATGATGAGCAGCTTTGTGGAAAAAATTAATGAGAAAAATATAATGTAAAAAGTGTAACAAAGTCCAATAGCAAGAGGTAAAAAAACGTCTGTGATAGGTGACTTTCGTGAACACAACTGATCAGATCCAGTGACTTGCGGTGCTCCCCCTCAAAGATCCCCACTCACCAACTCCCTGCACCCCTGCAGGGGTAGTAGGCATGTAGTAGTAGGCTACAGTCAGATGTGTATGGGTCCTCAGGGTACGCAGCTCCAGCTGTAAGGTATCCTTCAGTGTATCCTCATAGAGAAGAAACAGGGCTCCATAGTGTGATACTTTTTAGGTAGTTTATTTATCACAACAGTACAAAAATAAACCAAATAAATAAATATAAAGCTTAAAAAGGCAAAGGCGCCTTTGATAACGTCGATGACGAAACGCGTAAGGCGGAGCTACGCACTGACGTCACACGCGGAAGTAGGAGAGTGTGGAACGCAGCTGAGGCGCACGCCGCGCGGCTGACGGTTCTAGAGGCCCTGCACTCTCCATACGAAACAGCTTACACGCGGTGTGACTGTCTGCTTGGTTTTTAAGCTTTATATTTATTTATTTGGTTTAAGGTACCCCCAGGCCCAAATTATAGTTCTCCTCAAACCAGGTAAAGATCCCCATTATCCAGAATCATACCGCCCTATTTCACTACTGCCAGTTGACATCAAGATATTAGCCAAAATTCTATCCTCTAGATTGAACACAGTTATCCTTTCCTTGATTCATCTGGATCAAACTGGTTTTATGCCAGGAAAGAACACGGCAATGAATATCCGGAGACTATTTGCGAACCTTCAAGCCCACTATGACAATACAGGAACTAGAGTGGTAGTGGCCCTTGACACAGCCCAGGCATTCGATTCTGTCGAATGGGCCTACTTGTGGGAATTTCTATGCTGCTATGGTTTTGGTCCCATCTTCATAAGGTGGGTCCAGCTTCTCTATCAGACTCCAAAGGCGTGGGTGTATGTGAATGGGTGGCTCTCAGACCAAATTTCCCTGGAGAGGGGAATGAGGCAGGGGTGTCCTCTATCGCCCCTGTTGTATGCTCTTGCAGCTGAACCTGTGGCCATAGCTATAAGGGCAAGCCCGGAAATAATAGGTCTTAGACGGGGAGATTCATGGGAAAAAAATTAGGATTATACGCAGACGATACCCTACTTTACCTGGCTGATCAGGGTCCCTCCTTACAAGCAGCTTTGAAAATTAGAGACCATGGGAAAATACTCTGGACTGCGCATTAATTGGGGAAAATCACAAATCCTCCCCATAGATCAATTCCCCCCAGCAGCAGTGAATCCAGAACTTCCCTTACAGAGAGTAGCGGAGATGAAATATCTGGGGATTAAAATTACAAGGAATCTCAAGGAGTATGTGGCCCTAAATGTAGAACCCCTATTTGCGATTATTAAATCTAAGACACAAACCTGGGCAAGATTACCACTGGGAGTCATGGGCAGAATCAACTTAATAAAAATGATTCTCCTGCCCAAAATTCTATACATGATATGGCATGCCCCCTTGTACATTCCATTTAAAGTATTTAAACAAATGGAGTCTATCTTAAACTCCTTTGTGTGGGGACAAGGCAGGCACAAGATAGCATGGCACATTCTTAAAAACTCCACTCTTGAAGGAGGGTGTTCCCTTCCATGATATATGGGATTACTATGCATCGCAACTATCGCATATATACTACATTCAACACCTCTGAATCTCAAAGATTTAGGTCTTTAGTATGTGATGGAATGGGAAATCCGCTACTCACTCCTATCCAGGCAATTCTTAGAAAAGGACAGTATAAACATGACACCGCTCGTTTCAACACAGGAATGTTAAAGCACCACCAGAAAATTTGGGACATAGCAACTAAGAAGCAAAATTAGTCCATTATACATTCGCATACCCCGCTGTGGTTCAATGACCACTTACCTGCGTTGAGAACGGTACCTGACCCACAAATCTGGGCAGCGTATGGTGTCATATACCTATCACATGTTCTTACAGAAGAGGGGCCTATAAGTTTTCAAGCACTCAAAGACAGATTCTCACTCCCAAACCAACTACTATTTAGATATTTACAGCTCCGCCATGTGCTAAGAGCACAGATGGCTGCAACTAGTATTACGTTTGAAAACCCCCCGGCTCTGGATGTTCTACTCGGAACAGACTCCACAAAACTTATATCTAACCTCTACTATGTTCTTAGACAGCATAGATCACATAAAGTCTCCCTAGTGGCAAAAGAAAAGTGGGAACAGGACGTGGGCCCAATTGATAACACGGACTGGGATGAAATTCTGGAGGGGGTTAGGATGGCCTCCCCCAGCTTTCGGATAGACTTGTACAACTGAACATTGTGCATCGCACATACATCACACCTATACAAATGGCTAAATTCCAACATGATAGAAATCCCATGTGCCCCATGTGCTTATTGGTTCCAGGCTCTTTTTACCACCTAATATGGAGCTGCCCGAACGTACAAAACCTACTGGATACAAGTAACAAAATTTTTACATGACAATATGGGCTCACCGGTGGGTCTTGACCCAAAATTATGTCTCCTGGGTTTACTACCTGACACCGAAATAGATAAATACTTAGCTATATTTATACATGAGTCACTATTCCTTGTAAGGAAAGCAGTTACTAAGGTTTGAAACAGGCGACACCTCCTACTCTTCGAAAATGGAAAAAATAAATGACGTTCTTCCATGTAGAAAAATGATACATACCCACAGAGGTCGACCGCAAAAATTTTCCAATATATGGGATAGATGGCTGGAGAATGGTGAAACTTGTACTATGTGATGTAATTTAGGGGAAAAAATACTCCAGTATAGGTTTTAATCTGCTCAACTATTGACGAGGTATGCATATATGAAACTATTGACAAAGTTTAATATGACTAATGTGAATTGTAATTTTCATGCTGTGTTATACCTATTTGATGCAACTTGAATTAGATGTGAATGTATGTGTATATCTGGTTCGTATCCCAATAAACTGTTTTTAAATAAAAAAAAAAAAATGTCCTATGTTTTAGTCTACTAAAATCTCCAGTACATTTTAGTCGACTAAAATCTAATGGGTGTAATTAAATTGTAATGCATTAGTTAAACATTTCTCTACAATTTCCAAACTCATTCTATACTGCTGGAGTGAAAAATCAAATGTTATTTATGGTATTGAGGTCAAATTTAAATTTAGTTTTAGTCTTATGCTGTGTACACACGAGCGGAATGGCCGACAGGAGTTTTTCATCGTATATTCCGATCTTGTGTATGCCCCATCGGACTTTTTACGTCAAATTCTGACGGACCTAGAAAAAGAACATGTTCTAAATATTTTGGACAGAACCAATTCCGACTGGGAAAACCGATCGTCTGTATACTGTTGCGACGTACCAAAAACGACGCATGCTCTGAAGCACGTACGAGACAGAAGCTATTGGCTACTGGCTATTGAACTTCCGTTTTCTAGGCCCGTCGTATGTGTTGTACGTCACCGCGTTCTGGACGGTCGGAATTTGGTGTGACCTTGTGTATGCAAGACAGCTTGAGCGGAATTCCGTCGTTAAAACCTTCAGAGTTTATTCCGACGGGAAAACCGGTCGTGTGTACAGGGCATAAGTCTTTTGACTAAAATGCCATTTTAGTTTTAGTCGTATTTTAGTCATCTCAGTTGTTTTAGTCGTATTTTAGTCGACTAAAATAGTATTCATTTAGTCGACGAAATTAACACTGCTCCCAGCCTCTGAAACTCTGAGCAGACCAGGCCAAACATTCACTGCTCCCTTCATTACAGAAGGAGCTCAAAAACTAAATTTGCCTAGCGTCCTATGCTAGGAGGGTGCTACAGATGCATACAAAGTGAAATTCTATACTCAAACATATACACCCCAGTATTTACCTTAAAGTCCATGTTAATATGGAGACTAAAAGAAAGACCATAATCTTGGCAAATAAAAAGAACACGCAAGAGACACCAAAAAAAGGAACTGCAGTGATGGGAGACCAAGTGAGAAAAAGCTAAAGACTTCAGCTGTGTGAGAAAGAAGTACTGCTGGTCTGACAGAAGGCGTGACACATTTGGGTCTATTTTTATAAAGGTTTTCACACAAGATATCCACAGCTCTCATAAGAAATGTCTAATATTTTTCTAATTGGATTCAATTGGAAAAATATAAAATCCTAGGAGAAAGTTGTATGAAAAACATTTTTAAATAGACCCCATAGTGTCTTGAATGGTCACTTTTTATCAGGAGCGGGGAGATAAATTGAGGTAAGTTTCCTCGTTTATATGGAAAACCAGATAACAAGTGGTGTGCATTCCTGCTTTTGGGAATTTATCAAGCTCTGCTAGCCGTTTGTGTTCCAAAGCAGAACTCGAGCTATACTGCAATTCTGCTATCTGACAGCCTGTATAGATGGGCAAATGCAGTACACTTTGAGATAGGTGAAAATGTGTGGGTGGCAATTCAGACAAAGTTGACAGGCGTGTTTAACCTGCAGTTGATCTATATATATATATATATATATATATATTTTTTTTTTTTTTGCTTTTTTCCACTGCTACTTTTGTTTTCCTTTTTGACTTGTAGGGAGAACAAAGCAATTCTGACAAAAAAAGCCTGTGTACATAATACTTATGGCTACATGTAGTGGGTAATTTCTATGAAATGCAATATGTAAACTGAAAGCATAAAATACAAGGTATCTGCATGTGTAAGTCCTAATAAAAGTGACCTGTTGTATACATATATAAATGGTTAGAAATGTGAAATAATGAACATAAAAGGCAATGAGATATTCACTGGATCAACAGTTGTTAGTGGTATTACTTATAAATAATAATATATAGCTATATTTTGTGCATTTAGGAATGCATTCAGTTTCTTTTTTCAAACAATCTACTAAGCTGGGCAGAACTACTCCCACATTTTCACAGCTCTTACTCCTGAAAGAATCCTCTACGTATGTGGAAGTTAAATCTCCTTTTCTCCAGATGTAAAAAGTGCCCCTCTGTCCTTTTTTGTAATGACCTTAAAATGAATAAAGCTGGCTATACACTAATAGATTTTTCAACAAATGTTTTACCAATATTTGTATGAAAATTCTTTGTACATTTTGATAATTGGACCAATGTTATTTAAAATTATTTCAAAATTTGTTTGCTTTTAACAACTGATTTTGGAATGAAAATAACTTCCTGAATGAAAACCACATGCATTGGTAGAAATGCTCCTTGGATTTTTCTCATCACTGTGGTCAAAAACAAATGTTGATTTAATCCCACTAAGGATTAGAAAATCGAATGAACGTTCTTAAAATAAAAAAATTTCACTTATGTAATTATATATATCAATCGTATCCCCCTTTTAACCACTTAAGGACCGCCTAACGCCGATTTACGTCGGCAAAGCGGCACGGGCAGGCAAAATCACGTACATGTACGTGATTTGCCTTCCGCGGGTGGGGGGTCCGATCGGACCCCCCCCCGCCGCCCGAGGCGGTCCCGTTCTGTTCCCCGGCGATCCGAGATGAGGGGGAGGCCATCCGTTCGTGGCCCCCCCCCTCGCGATCGCCGCCGGCCAATGGGAACATTCCTTTGCTGCTGTATGCTAAACAGCAGCAAAGGAAATGATGTCATCTCCCCTCAGCTCGGTATTCCGTTCCAGCGCCGAGGGGAGAAGACATCAATGTAAGTGCACAACACACTACACACACAGTAGAACATGCCAGGCATACAAAACACCCCGATCCCCCCCCCCCCGATCGCCCCCCGATCCCCCCCCAATCACCCCCCCCCCCTGTCACAAACTGACACCAGCAGGTTTTTTTTTTTTTTTTTTTTTTTTTTCTGATTACTGCATAGTGTCAGTTTGTGACAGTTACAGTGTTGGGACAGTTAGTATTACCCCCCTTTAGGTCTAGGATACCCCCCTAACCCCCCCTAATAAAGTTTTAACCCCTTGATCACCCCCTGTCACCAGTGTTGCTAAGCGATCATTTTTCTGATCGCTGTATTAGTGTCACTGGTGACGCTAGTTAGGGACGTAAATATTTAGGTTCGCCGTCAGCGTTTTATAGCGTCAGGGACCCCCATATACTATCTAATAAATGTTTTAACCCCTTGATTGCCCCCTAGTTAACCCTTTCACCACTGATCACCGTATAACCGTTACGGGTGACGCTGGTTAGTTCGTTTATTTTTTATAGTGTCAGGGCACCCGCCGTTTATTACCGAATAAAGGTTTAGCCCCCTGATCGCCCGGCGGTGATATGCGTCGCCCCAGGCAGCGTCAGATTAGCGCCAGTACCGCTAACACCCATGCACGCAGCATACGCCTCCCTTAGTGGTATAGTATCTGATCGGATCAATATCTGATCCGATCAGATCTATACTAGCGTCCCCAGCAGTTTAGGGTTCCCAAAAACGCAGTGTTAGCGGGATCAGCCCAGATACCCGCTAGCACCTGCGTTTTGCCCCTCCGCCCGGCCCACCCAAGTGCAGTATCGATCGATCGCTGTCACTTACAAAACACTAAACGCATAACTGCAGCGTTCGCAGAGTCAGGCCTGATCCCTGCGATCGCTAACAGTTTTTTTGGTAGCATTTTGGTGAACTGGCAAGCAAGCACCAGGCAGCGTCAGGTTAGCGCCAGTAGCGCTAACACCCACGCACGCACCGTACACCTCCCTTAGTGGTATAGTATCTGATCGGATCAATATCTGATCAGATCTATACTAGCGTCCCCAGCAGTTTAGGGTTCCCAAAAACGCAGTGTTAGCGGGATCAGCCCAGATACCTGCTAGCACCTGCGTTTTGCCCCTCCGCCCGGCCCGGCCCACCCAAGTGCAGTATCGATCGATCACTGTCACTTACAAAACACTAAACGCATAACTGCAGCGTTCGCAGAGTCAGGCCTGATCCCTGCGATCGCTAACAGTTTTTTTGGTAGCGTTTTGGTGAACTGGCAAGCACCAGCCCCAGGCAGCATCAGGTTAGCGCCAGTACCGCTAACACCCACGCACGCAGCATACACCTCCCTTAGTGGTATAGTATCTGAACGCATCAATATCTGATCCGATCAGATCTATACTAGCGTCCCCAGCAGTTTAGGGTTCCCAAAAACGCAGTGTTAGCGGGATCAGCCCAGATACCTGCTAGCACCTGTGTTTTGCCCCTCCGCCCGGACCAGCCCAGCCCACCCAAGTGCAGTATCGATCGATCACTGACACTTACAAAACACTAAACGCATAACTGCAGCGTTCGCAGAGTCAGGCCTGATCCCTGCGATCGCTAACAGTTTTTTTGGTAGCGTTTTGGTGAACTGGCAAGCACCAGCGGCCTAGTACACCCCGGTCGTAGTCAAACCAGCACTGCAGCAACACTTGGTGACGTGGCCAGTCCCATAAGTGCAGTTCAAGCTGGTGAGGTGGCAAGCACAAGTAGTGTCCCGCTGCCACCAAGAAGACAAACACAGGCCCATAGTGCCCATAGTGCCCTTCCTGCTGCATTCGCCAATCCTAATTGGGAACCCACCACTTCTGCAGCGCCCGTACTTCCCCCATTCACATCCCCAACCAAATGCAGTCGGCTGCATGAGAGGCATTTTCTTTATGTCCTCCCGAGTACCCCTACCCAACGAACCCCCCCAAAAAAGATGTTGTGTCTGCAGGAAGCGCTGATATAGGCGTGACACCCGCTATTATTGTCCCTCCTGTCCTGACAATCCTGGTCTTTGCATTGGTGAATGTTTTGAACGCTACCATTCACTAGTTGAGTATTAGCGTAGGGTACAGCATTGCACAGACTAGGACACACTTTCACAGGGTCTCCCAAGATGCCATCGCATTTTGAGAGACCCGAACCTGGAACCGGTTACAGTTACAAAAGTTAGTTACAAAAAAAGTGTCAAAACAAAAATATATATATAAAATAAAAAAAATAGTTGTCGTTTTATTGTTCTCTCTCTCTCTATTCTCTCTCTATTGTTCTGCTCTTTTTTACTGTATTCTATTCTGCAATGTTTTATTGTTATTATGTTTTATCATGTTTGCTTTTTCAGGTATGCAATTTTTTATACTTTACCGTTTACTGTGCTTTATTGTTAACCATTTTTTTGTCTTCAGGTACGCCATTCACGACTTTGAGTGGTTATACCAGAATGATGCCTGCAGGTTTAGGTATCATCTTGGTATCATTCTTTTCAGCCAGCGGTCGGCTTTCATGTCAAAGCAATCCTAGCGGCTAATTAGCCTCTAGACTGCTTTTACAAGCCGTGGGAGGGAATGCCCCCCCCCCCCACCGTCTTCCGTGTTTTTCTCTGGCTCTCCTGTCTCAACAGGGAACCTGAGAATGCAGCCGGTGATTCAGCCAGCTGACCATAGAGCTGATCAGAGACCAGAGTGGCTCCAAACATCTCTATGGCCTAAGAAACCGGAAGCTACGAGCATTTTATGACTTAGATTTCGCCGGATGTAAATAGCGCCATTGGGAAATTGGGGAAGCATTTTATCACACCGATCTTGGTGTGGTCAGATGCTTTGAGGGCAGAGGAGAGATCTAGGGTCTAATAGACCCCAATTTTTTCAAAAAAGAGTACCTGTCACTACCTATTGCTATCATAGGGGATATTTACATTCCCCGAGATAACAATAAAAATGATTAAAAAAAAAAAATATGAAAGGAACAGTTTAAAAATAAGATAAAAAAAGCAGAAAAATAATAAAGAAAAAAAAAAAAAAAAAAAAAAGCACCCCTGTCGCCCCCTGCTCTCGCGCTAAGGCGAACGCAATCGGCGGTCTGTCGTCAAACGTAAACAGCAATTGCACCATGCATGTGAGGTATTACCGCGAAGGTCAGATCGAGGGCAGTAATTTTTGCAGTAGACCTCCTCTGTAGATCTAAAGTGGTAACCTGTAAAGGCTTTTAAAGGCTTTTAAAAATGTATTTATTTTGTTGCCACTGCACGTTTGTGCGCAATTTTAAAGCATGTCATGTTTGGTATCCATGTACTCGGCCTAAGATCATCTTTTTTATTTCATCAAACATTTGGGCAATATAGTGTGTTTTAGTGCATTAAAATTTAAAAAAGTGTGTTTTTTCCCCAAAAAATGCGTTTGAAAAATCGCTGCGCAAATACTGTGTGAAAAAAAAAAATGAAACACCCACCATTTTAATCTGTAGGGCATTTGCTTTAAAAAAATATATAATGTTTGGGGGTTCAAAGTAATTTTTTTGCAAAAAAAAAATAACTTTTTCATGTAAACAATAAGTGTCAGAAAGGGCTTTGTCTTCAAGTGGTTAGAAGAGTGGGTGATGTGTGACATAAGCTTCTAAATGTTGTGCATAAAATGCCAGGACAGTTCAAAACCCCCCCAAATGACCCCATTTTGGAAAGTAGACACCCCAAGCTATTTGCTGAGAGGCATGTCGAGTCCATGGAATATTTTATATTGCGACACAAGTTGCGGGAAAGAGACACATTTTTTTTTTTTTTTTTTTGCACAAAGTTGTCACTAAATGTTATATTGCTCAAACATGCCATGGGAATATGTGAAATTACACCCCAAAATACATTCTGTTGCTTCTCCTGAGTACGGGGATACCACATGTGTGAGACTTTTTGGGAGCCTAGCCACGTACGGGACCCCGAAAACCAAGCACCGCCTTCAGGCTTTCTAAGGGCGTGAATTTTTGATTTCACTCTTCACTGCCTATCACAGTTTCGGAGGCCATGGAAAGCCCAGGTGGCACAAACCCCCCCCAAATGACCCCATTTTGGAAAGTAGACACCCCAAGCTATTTGCTGAGAGGTATAGTGAGTATTTTGCAGACCTCACTTTTTGTCACAAAGTTTTGAAAATTGAAAAAAGAAAAAAAAAAATGTTTTTTCTTGTCTTTCTTCATTTTCAAAAACAAATGAGAGCTGCAAAATACTCACCATGCCTCTCAGCAAATAGCTTGGGGTGTCTACTTTCCAAAATGGGGTCATTTGGGGGGGTTTTGTGCCACCTGGGCATTCCATGGCCTCCGAAACTGTGATAGGTAGTGAGGAGTAAAATCAAAAATTTACACCCTTAGAAATCCTGAAGGCGGTGATTGGCTAGGCTCCCAAAAAGTCCCACACATGTGGTATCCCCATACTCAGGAGAAGCAGCTGAATGTATTTTGGGGTGCAATTCCACATAGGCCCATGGCCTGTGTGAGCAATATATCATTTAGTGACAACTTTTTGTAAATATTTTTTTTTTTTTTTTTTTTTTTGTCATTATTCAATCACTTGGGACAAAAAAAATAAATATTCAATGGGTTCAACATGCCTCTCAGCAATTTCCTTGGGGTGTCTACTTTCCAAAATGGGGTCACTTGGGGGGGTTTTGTACTGCCCTGCCATTTTAGCACCTCAAGAAATGACATAGGCAGTCATAAACTAAAAGCTGTGTAAATTACAGAAAATGTACCCTAGTTTGTAGACGCTATAACTTTTGCGTAAACCAATAAATATACGCTTATTGACATTTTTTTTACCAAAGACATGTGGCCGAATACATTTTGGCCTAAATGTATGACTAAAATTTAGTTTATTGGATTTTTTTTATAACAAAAAGTAGAAAATATCATTTTTTTTCAAAATTTTCGGTCTTTTTCCGTTTATAGCGCAAAAAATAAAAACCGCAGAGGTGATCAAATACCATCAAAAGAAAGCTCTATTTGTGGGAAGAAAAGGACGCAAATTTCGTTTGGGTACAGCATTGCATGACCGCGCAATTAGCAGTTAAAGCGACGCAGTGCCAAATTGGAAAAAGACCTCTGGTCCTTAGGCAGCATAATGGTCCGGGGCTCAAGTGGTTAATTGCTTCTTTTCAAGAGAGACAAAATTCAGTTTCTCAGTTTCTCTAATCTTTCCTCATAGCTGAGCTCCTCCATGCCTCTTATCAGTTTGGTTGCCCTTCTCTGCACTTTCTCCAGTTCCCCAATATGCTTGAAATCCAGAAATTGTACTTTTTAGGCCTCGTGCACACTGGGTGTTTGCCCAGCTCTCCTAAATATGTCTTTCCTGGGCGGAGAAAAGCAGCGTAAAAAATGCACTTAAAGCCTCATTTTTGTATAAGCATTTAGACGAGTTTAGGATCGTCAAGCACTTAGGCTTTTTTTAAAATTTTATTTCATTGGCCAGAATTAATACTTTATTCTGGCAATTTAAACAAATGAATGCTCAAGTGCTAAACAGGTCTATCGTTAACATGCATTTCGATGCTTTTACATGTGTTTGTCCTATTCTTTTGCAACCTGTCATTTGTTTTGAATTTTTTGGCCTTGGTTTCCTCTTTACATATTTTGTTATGTTCTCTGTAACTTTTAAATGAGGATAGTGTTCCTTCATTTTTATATTTTTGAATGCCCTTTTAGATTTTCTTTATGGCTTTTTTAACTTTTAGATGTTAGTCACACAGGTTTTACTTTTAGCTTTTTAAATCTATTGCCAATGGGAATAATATTTTGCAGTGTTTGCATAAAGTTGATTTGAAGCACTTCCTATTTCTGCTCTGTGTTGATGACAATATTCCCTAGGTCTTAGAGAGCAGTCCTCAGCCTTTGAAAATTTGCTCCCCAAAATATTGGATGTTTTTATCTTTCCAGTATATGTACAGCTTATATTAAATTAAATCCCATTAAGGTCTGTGCTTCCCAGATGTTCTTTTGTATGAACTTTAGTAATAAGCTGCAGATTATTGAGATTATCAGGTCCAGCAGAGCATCGTTTCCAGTTGGGGCTTCCATAAACTGTACCATAAAATAATCTTGTAACTGGTTTAAAGATTTCTGCACTTTCACTGTTCCAGCAGCACCAATAATGCAATCAGTTTCAGGATAGTTAAAATCCCCCATTATTATCACTGTCCCAGTCCTTGCAGCCCATTCTGTTTTTGCAGGGACCTGAGTCTCCACTTCCTCATTAACACTTGGTGACCCATAACAGACTCCACTAATGAATTTTAAAGTACGCACACCAATATGCAGCTGCACCTTTTATGCATCATAAAATGGATACGGCCCACCAGGGTGATTTACCCGGCCCGGGGACTGCCCCTCCATTATATCGCAGCATTCGTACATCCCCCCCCCCCCCCCCGCTACCTTCTTCACGCAAGACAGGAAACATGGCAGTTTCGGACAAAGGGCAGGACTTTTCATGTTAAGAAGCGGATGATTGGTTACTAGACAGCAGGGTGGTCCCAGCAATCAATCACCTGCCTTTAACATGAAAAGTCCTGCCTTGCATGAATAAGGCAACAGAGGGGAGTGCACGTGCTGCGCTCTTATGGACGTGTGTACTATTGAGGGAGGGGCTCTGTGATGGGGGGGCCTTTATGTGAGGGAGTCTGTGCCCCCAACAGTCTGAGGGACAGTGAACTGGCCCCCTGTTTTAAAAAGTTTGAGCACCCCTGATTTATACAATGTACACCACAGTTATAATTTCTACATTTTAACCAGTTGAAGACTAGCATGTTAACCCCTCTTCCTGTTCAGTCCATTGTTCAGTTTTCAGCATTGTCACACTTTGAAAGCAATTATTTAGTCATACAACACTATCCATACCTCCAAACTGTCCCGGATTTAGCGGGACCGTCCTGTGATCTAAAGTAATTCCTGGGGTCCCGTGGATCTGGGCTGAAGTTCCGGAGCCCAGGGCTGGAACAAGTTCTAGCCCTGGGCTCCACTTAGTAGTGGTATACTCAATAGGCAGGTCTCTTAGCTCCGCGTCCATCTTGGGCTCCCGATCCCGCCTATCAGCGGTGCCTATGCCGGGTCTCAGTGGCCCCGATCCTGTGTGCCAGCAGGCTTTATGCCGGCTCTCATCAGCAATGGTCCCGCCTATCAGCGGTGCCTATGCTGGCTCTGGGGGGCCCCAATCCTGTGTGCCAACAGCCATGATGCCGTGTGCTAGCAGCCTCCATGCCGGCTCTCAACAGCCCTGATCCCACCTCTCAGCGGCTTGTGTAAGGTGAGCGGAACTTTTCACACAGAAGCACTCCACCTGCTTCTGTGTGTTTGCGTCAGGAACCCAGGGGGGACATGCCCACGTTTGCTGGTGGGTGCCCTGGCGCCACAACTACCCACATTGAGGATGCCAGAGGTGTCTTTCCCCACCTGTCAGGACTGTAGCATGGAGCCGGTGAAGTTCTGTGAAACTCCTCCTCGGCTCCATGTGCACAGGGATACATATCAGTCTGCATTTGTAAAACAGCTGGGGGGGACATTAGTAACTGAGGAGGGGGGAATTGGTGGGAGAGCTGGGGGGGGGGGGCATTAGTAACAGAGGAGGGTGGAATTGGTGGGAGAGCTGAGGGGGCATTAGGAACAGAGGAGTGGGGAATTGGTGGGAGAGCTGGGGGGGCATTAATAAGAGAGGAGGGTGGAAATGGTGGGAGAGCTGGGGGGGCATTAGTAACAGATGAGGGGGCATTTTGTAAGAGCCGGGGAGTGAATTGCTGAGAAAGCTAGGGTGGGGGCATTGGTGAGAGAGCTGGGGGGCATTTGTGAGGGATGAAAGAGCTGGGTTTTGTTTAACTACACTCCTTAAGACTCTCCATTCATTAAGATTTTGACAACGCCCACAGTTTGCCATTACATGCGCCGCAGCTCACTTACTCCCTCATTCTGAAGTTCAAAAGTTGGTATGCTATACCCAAATTAATTATATATTATTTTTTTTAGACATATGAAGCTTTCTTTTAGTGGAATTTAATCACCACTGGGTTTTTTATTTATTACTTTATAAAAAAAAAAAAAAAAGGCCTGACAATTTCTTTGTTACAAAACCTTACAAACAGAGGCGTAACTACAACCTTCAGGGCCCCGGGGCAAGAAACCCATGAAGGGCCCCCCTGACCCCTTCCTAGGGCCATTTCTCATGTTCTGCAGGGGGCCACCTCCTGTCATCTTGAGGCCCCCGCATGGTGGTGGAATGCCAGAGCCCAGTCGCAAGTGCAACCTTTGAGACCCTGGTAGTTCTGCCACTGACCTTACTATTATTAGGGGGCATTTTGGGGGATGTAAGGGAGCACTCTGGAGGATATAGGGGGGCCCCCTGGAGGTACTAAAACAGTACCTCCAGAGCACACCTTTAATGCAGTAGTAGCAGCGGTGGTGGGATCAGCGGCAAAGGCGGGGGGATGGGATCAGTGGCGGTGGTGGGATCAGTGGGGGGATGGAATCGGGGACAGAGGGATGGTGGTGGGGGAGAGTGGGATCAGGGACAGAGGGATGGTGGTGGTGGGGAATGGGATCATGGACAGAAGGATGGTGGTGGGGGGAATGGGATCAGGGACAGAAGCGTGGTGGTGCGATGGGATCAGGGACAGAGGGTACCTGCGACGACCCCCCCCCCCCCCAGAGTACTGCTATGTGTGGGGCGTAATGTCTCGATCATTGCCTAGAACCGGCGGCAGGCCCCCCTCACAGTGGCGGGACACCAGGTCCCAGTCGCAGGTACAACTGCTGAGACCCTCGTAGTTTCGCACACTGCTTACAAATAATCTTTCTTTGTATATTTAGGCCACAATGTATTCTGCTATATTCCTTTACTAAAAAATAAACTAATAGGTGTAAATTATTAGTACATACACTCCCAAAATGATTCATGGACTAACTTAGATAGTTAAGCAGCTTTTTTGGCACTTTTTTTTTTTTTTTTTGGGAAAATGAAGTCCGTAAATACAATTTTATTTCACAAGTTAATTGTCACATACAGCATGGGCTTTCTTACACCGAAAACATTCTTCTACTATTCCCTAGTATGGGAATACCACCTGTATGAGCCTTTTTTGCTGCCTAAATGCATAGAGGGGCTCAAAATCCAAGGATCAGGGACAGAGAGGGATGGTGGTTGGGAGGGATCAGGAACAGAAAGGGATGGTGGTGGGATGGGATCAGGGACAGAGAGGGATGGTGGTGGGATGGGATGAGGGACAGAGAGGGATGGTGGTGGGATGGGATGAGGGACAGAGAGGGATGATGATGGGATCAGGGACAGAGGGATGGTGGTGGGATGGGATCAGGGACAGAGGGATGGTGGTGGGATGGGATCGGGGACAGAGGGATGGTGGTGGGATGGAATCAGGAACAGAGGAACGGTGGTGGGGTGGGATGGGAGCAGGGACAGAGGGATGGTGGTGGGGTGGGATCAAGGACAGAAGGATGGTGGGGTGGGATGGGATCAGGGACAGAGGGATGGTGGTGGGTGGGAGTATTACTCACTTGCTCTTGGTTTCAGTCAATTCCCTCTCCCTGCTCAGTGTTCTAAGTCTGGACTCACAGTGCCTCCAGTAATTGCTCTCCTGACATGGGGACAATGTCTACATATCTCACTAAGGGGAGAGTTCGCCCCCCTCCCCAGAGTACTGCTATGTGTGGGACGTAATGTCCCTATCATTGCCTAGAAACGGCGGTGGGCCCCCCTCAGTGGCGGGACACCAGGTTCCAGTCGCAGGTGCGACTGCTGAAACCCTCGTAGTTTCGCCACTGCTTACAAATAATTAATCTTTCTTCATATATTTAGGCCACAATGTATTCTGCTACATTCCTTTACTAAAAAAAAAACTAATAGGTGTAAATTATTAGTACATACACTCCCAAAATGATTCATGGATTAACTTAGATAGTCACAGCTTTTTTGGCACTTTTTTTTTTTATTTTTTGGGGAAAATGAAGTCAGTAAATACAATTTTGTTTCACAAGTTAATTGTCACATACAGCATGGGCTTTCTTACACCGAAAACATTCTTCTACTATTCCCTAGTATGGGAATACCACCTGTATGAGCCTTTTTTGCTGCCTAAATGCTTAGAGGGGCTCAAAATCCAAGGAGTGCCTACAGGCTTTCAAGGGACATAAATAGAGCATCTGATTTCCTGACTACCTATCACATTTCTCGAGGCCCTGAAATACCAGAATAGGAGAATCGCCCACAAATGACCTCCTTTTGCAAAACAGACCCGTCAACATATTTATTTAGAGGCATGGTGAGTCTTTTGAAAATCACATTTTCTTCCTACAAGTTTTTGGAAAATGAAAAAAGAAAATTTTAAATTGTTTTTTGTTTTTTTACATACCGCTGTCCAAAGATACTTAGAATTACACCCTAAAACACATTCTGCTATTCCTCCTGAGTATGGGGAAAACATATGAGACTCCTTTGCATCCAAGCTGCATAATGGAGCCCAAAAAGCATTCAAGCTTTCAAGGGGAATAAATTGGGCATCTAACTTCCTGACTACCTATCGTGTGTTTCTAGGCCCTGGCGTGCCAGGACAATAAAAACACCCATAAAAATGACCACATTTTGGAGAGTAAACACTCCAAGGTATTTAGGAGGCATGTTGAGTCTCCTGAAGGGTTAGTTTTACTGCCACAAGCTTTTGGAAAATGCAGAAAGAAAATGAAAATTTTTTTTTTTTTTTTTTTTTTTTTTTTTTTGTTTTACAGTTGTCAATTAGTAAAAAACTTCTACCACGCAGTATAGGCACACTTAGAATTATACCCCAAAACATATTATGCTACTCCTCCTGAGTATGGGGATACCACATGTGTGAGACTTTTTAGAAATCTAGCTGCATAGAGAGGCCCAAAATTCAAGGAAACCTTCAGGCTTGCAAGGGGCATAAATTGCACATCTAATTGCCTGACTACCTGTTACATTTTGGAGGCCCTGAAGCACCAGTACAGTAGAAACTCCCATAAAATTACCACATTTTGGAAAGCAAACACCCAAGAGTTCTGGTGAGTCGTTTGAAGATTTACTGCCACACATTTTTGGAAAGCAAGATCTTTTCCTTTTCTTCTTCTTTAAACAAAGTTGTCAATAAGACATTCCTAACACATAGTATGGGCATACTTATGCCGCATACACACAGTCACAATTTCCGACAATGTTCGATGTGAGCTTGTTGTCGAAAATTTCAACCGTGTGTAGGCTTCTTCGGACATTTGTTGTCAGAATTTCCCAAAAACAAAAATTTGAGAGCTGGATCTCAAATTTTCCGACAACAAAATCTGTTGTCGTAAATTCCGATCGTGTGTACACAATTCTGATGCACAAAATTCTACGCATGCTCGGAATCAAGCAGAAGAGCCTCACTGGCTATTGAACTTCATTTTTCTCGGCTCGTCGTACATGTTGTACATCACCACGTTCTTGGCGATCCAAATTTCCGACAACATTTGTGCGACCGTGTGTATGCAAGACACGTTTGAGCCAACATCCATCGAAAATAAATCCAGGATTTTGTTGTCGGAATGTCCGATTGTCTGTATGCGGCATTAGAGTTACACCCCACAACACATTCTGCTGCTCATCTGCCAAATAGCTGCCCACCCTCTATTTTAACTAGGCCTTCCTGTAAAGTTGCTATACTTCGTTGTGAAGTTTTTGCACCTGCTTAGCTTTATATCATATCAAATACTGAGATTGAACTACTTATTCTATCCTCTATATTGTTTATGAGCAAGTTAAACAGACTTGGTCCCCGGACAGAACCTTGGGGCACACTGCTCACAACTCTAGACCATTCAGAAAGTATGCCATTAACCATCACCTTCTGGGCACACTTCTGTGACCAGTTTTCTGTCCAGGAACATGCAATATTATCAGTGTCAAAGAGCCTTGCAAAATAAGGAATTAACGGGGCACATTGACTGTGAATCTAGATACACTTCATACACAGGCCTTGCGTTGTCCAAATGACAGCTCACCTCTTCATAGAATGTTAAAAGGTTGATCTGGCAAGAAGGGTCCTTAATAAATCCATGTTGGTTTCCACAAATGATACTATTCTCACCAGTAGATTCTTCGATATGGTCCCTTATCATTCTTTCCAATAGATTACATACTATTGATGTTGGGATGACTGACCTGTATTTTTCCGGAATAAATATCTCTGCCCTCTTTCCAATATCTCTACCATGTTTGCTTTGTCAGTCTATTACGATGTCCTTAAAAAAAATTTACTGCATCTTAAACCTTGCTGACACTCATTATCCCAATTACAATATTAAAGAGAAACTATGGTTACCGTAATTAAAAAAAATAAAGTCAGCAGCTACAAATACTGTAGCTGCTGACTTTTAACCACATGTCGACCAGCGCACGACTATATACGTCGGCACAATGGCACGACTGGGCAAGTGGGTGTACAGGTACGTCCCCTTTAAGAAGCGGCATTGTGGCCGCGTGATCCATGACCATGACCGCGGGTCCCGCAGACTCGATGTCCGCCGGGTGCCCGCGATCGTGTCATGGAGCGGAAGAACGGGGAGATGCCTTTGTAAACAACTGTCATTGGGAGTAGTGATCGCTGTCATGTGAGTAGTAGCCCATCAATCCCTAGGACACACTTAACCCCTCGATCACCCCCTAGTGTTTAACCCCTTCCCTGCCAGTGTAATTTACACAGTAATCAGTGCATTTTTATAAAACTGATCACTGTATAAATGACAATGGTCCCAAAATAGTGTCAAAAGTGTTCGATGTGTCTGCCACAATGTCGCAGTCACGATAAAAATCGCAGATCACCGCCATTACAAATGAAGAAAAAAAAGTTATAATAAAAATGCCATAAAACTATCCCCTATTTTGTAGACGCTATAACTTTTGCGCAAACCAATCAATATACGCTTATTGCGATTTTTTTTTTTTTTTTTTCTCCCCAAAAATATGTAGAAGAATACATATCGGCTTAAACTGAGGAAAAAAATTGTTTTTTTTTATATATATTTTTGGGGGATATTTATTATAGCAAAAAGTAAAAACTATTGCTTTTTTTTCAAAATTGTCGCTTCTTCTTCCTTTTTTTTTTGTTTTTTTGTTTATAGCGCAAAAAATAAAAACCGCAGAGGTGATCAAATACCATCAAAATAAAGCTCTATTTGTGGGGAAAAAAGGATGTCAATTGTCAATTAAAGTGACACAGTGCCGAATCAACAAAACAAAAAGTGCTCTGGTCGGGAAGGGGGTAAATCCTTCCGGGGCTGAAGTGGTTAATAACCAGGCACTCACTATTCCAGGAGTCCAGTGCCATCTTCACACCAGCCAGTTCTTCGGCAGTCTTTGGATCCCTGGCGCTGTCATCTTGGCTGTGGGAAGCTGGCTGTGACTTCCTGCTGCTTCACAGCCAGCTCCCCACTGCAAATATGCGGGATGTGCTGTGCTTTTAGACTGGTCTCACAGTCTGTTGCGACTGTGAGGTGTCCAGGAGATTGCGAGGAGGTGAACTTCTGTTATTGTTGCCTAGAGGCAAATTGTTGGAGTGGGTACCTGTCACAAAAAGGTACCCGATCTCAGAAAAAAAAACCTGCCAATCAAGGCAGAGAAGAAGGAAAGGAGAAGAATAAGCAGAACTTTCACTTTTAAGTGAAGTTTCACTTTATTATTAGTCGCAGGAAATTTAAAATTCTACTACAGGTTAGATTACTCTTTTTTTTTTTTTTTTGTCTTTTTAATTTTGTTACATAGTAAGCGAGGTTGACGTGAAGTCCATCAAGTCCAACCTATGTGTGTGATTTATATAAATATTTTTATTATAATATTTATAATTCTATATATTTTGGATATAGTAAGGGAGGGGTATAACCCCTGTTAGATTTTTTTTTTTTTTTTTTTTTTGCCATCTGTGTCCCATTACGGAGATTTCCCTTCACTTCCTGTCCCATAGCCAAAACGGGAAGTGAGAGAAAATCCCTGCAAATAAAGGGAATTTCTTGGGGACCCCCAGGTCACCAGAACTAGTGTCCCTATTGGAAGATTTCCCCTCTATTACTTTTCTGGGGACAACCCAAAATTTGATTTTTTTTTTTTTTTTTTTTTTCACTTTCAATGAGAATGGCCAAATAGAGAGGGTGCATCTCCTTCATGGGGGAACAGACAGCAATAAAAACTGACAAGCTTTCTAAACCCTCTCCACTGTATCCAAAACTAGTTCTACTTTAGTTCTACTTTAAAGGGGTTGTAAAGGTAAACATTTTTTCACCTTAATGCATTCTATGCATTAAGGTGAAAAAACTTCTGACAATACCGCCGCCCCCAGCTCCCCGTTTTACTTACCTGACGCCTCGAAAGTCAGCTTCTCGTTCCCGACATCTATTCCTCCGCTCACCCTGGCCGCTGATTGGCTACAGTGGATGGATTGGAAGCAGCGCAGCCATTGGCTCGCGCTGCTGTCAATCACATCCAATGACGCGGCGCGCTGGGGGGCGGGGCCGAGTGATACAGTGAGCAGCTATAGCCGCCGGCTGTATCACGGGAGCGCGCCCGCAAGCACTAACCACCATGCGAGGGAGCTCGCATTAAGGTGGTTAATGCTTGCGGGGAGGAGCTGAAACAGCCGCCGAGGGACCCCAGAAGACCAGGTTCGGGGCCACTCTGTGCAGAACGAGCTGCACAGTGAAGGTAAGTATAACATATTTGTTATTTAAAAAAAAAAAAAAAAATTACCTTTACAACCCCTTTAACTCCTCTTTTGTTTTAAAATTCCTGTTTTTTAAACTTACCTTTTCAAATCCTACTTTGTTCACAGTCCCTAATGTGAGGGAATATACTGCATTGTCAGTGCAACTGCTTATCCTGTTAATTGACCAACCATCCGTCAATAAACAGCAGGTCACAATATGCAGTGCCAGAAAAACGGAATAGGTGAAAACTTGTAGGTGAAAAGTCCTGATTCAGCTTGGGTTCAAACTTGTGTGTTACGGGACACTGCATGTGATTCACACAGGAATCGCACTGCATTCCTGTGTACATCACAAGCAATGACTGTGCAGTGTGATTTGGGCCATACATTTTGTATGGCTCAAATCACATTGCATCCGCAACAAAATGGTGACAGACCCTTTTTTTTTTTTTTTCTCCACACCTGAATTGCCATGCGATCTGATTCTGGCAATCAGATTTTGCACTCCGTTTCGGGGTGTTGTTAATCTAACATTGACACCCACAGCAGATCGAATGGACACCGTGCAATTGCAATGCGTTGCAGGAAACGCACAGAGTTTGCTGTTTCCCTCATCACATTAGTGTGAACCAGGGCTTAAACTTGTAGGCTACTTACTTACTAAATTGTATATCCACCATGGTTCTCTTTGAAGCAAGCTTTTAAAGGATAAGTATTGTTTTTTGTTTTTGTTTTTTTTTTTTTTTTTTACAGATCCCCCTATGTACCAATATAGCATTAATGTACCATTTTCTGCAAAAATATCAAAGCTTTCCATTAAATCTACAGTCACTTACTTCATATGACCTCATCCATGTTTCCAAACGTACCCATTGCTTCTGCCTTCTTGGTCAGGCTTTAGGTCATGACACAGGAAGGAGTTGACCAGCTGACCTTATTAGCACACACCCCTGCATTATCCATCCTCCTACCTACCCACCCATTCCCAGCTCCACGTTTTTAAATGAAATGCAATCAATCAGTGGTCACCCTTATCACTAAATACACAATTCAGATTGCATAGTGTATGGCCATCTTTCTACAAGTACATAGGAGGGAGTGGACAGAAACACTCAGCTGCGAAGCCACGTTCACATCTCTGCATAGCGGGAACTCCCACATGCGTGTTTTTTTTTTTTTTTTTTTTAGCGAAGGGGGGGGGGGGAGTATTTTGGAGCATTTTCACTCATCACACATAGGGTAACCCATCCACCTGAATGGGCTGCCCTGCACACAGCAATCGCATCAAAGAAGCTTCAGAACATTTTTTTTAGACCGGAGCTTGATGCATTTTTTACTGGAATTTTTGGTGCGGCGCATTTCTGAAATACAAGAAACGCACAGATGTGAATGGAGCCTCATTGTTCTTGTGGTAATGCACCAATTTCACTTTCAGGGCCCCATTCACATCTAGCATAGTGGGAGCGCACAGTTTGTAGCTCGTTTTACCTTTGACACGCACAGGGCAGCCTGTTGATTTCAATGGACTGCACCACGTGTGGCTTATGGGACATTTTGGCGTTTTGTGGGTTGCGGGTTTTTTACTGTGCATTTTGCAGCATTTGCCAGCCGTTTTTTCACATGGCAAAATGTGTTTTTGCTTCTGTGTTTGGTGTGCCATTAACAATTAATGGAACTGAAAGTGCAACTAGTAATTTTAGGTGTATAAAGGTGGTCATGCACTATACAATCTGATTGTGCATTTAGTGATAAGGGTGACCACTGATTGCATTTCATTTTAAAAAACGTGAAGCTGGGAATGGGTGGGTGGGTAGGAGGGTGGATGACGCAGGGTGTGTGCTATTGAGGTCAGCAAAGTCAACTCCTTCCTGTGTCATGACCTAAAGCCTGACCAGGAAGTAAGGCAGAAGCAATGGATACAGTTGGAAACATGGATGAGGACAAGCGAAGTAAGTGTCATTAGATTTTTGCAAAAAAAGTACATTAATTACATTAATGCTATATTGGTACATAGGGGAGCTGGAATTTAGAAAAAAAAGGTGAACTTAGCCTTTAAGGTTAGCATCTCTTTCCATAATAGTGACCTTTTTTAGCCTCATCACCTTGATTCCTATTGGAAAAGCCTGCTGACAATAGATTTGACAACTTTTCTGAGAATGGATGATTGCACATCGTTTCTTTTAGCACCCTTTTTCTAATTCCGGTATGGGCTTACACATCGGAGGAGGGAAACGAGGAACAAGGACTTCTCCTGCTCTGCTGTATACACAAATATATACACACTTGAGGAGCATTTTGTTTTGTTAGTGTTTTTAGTTTTGTCTTGTCTTTAATGGAGATACATCTACATTTTGTTGGTCTACTAGTTCATAATTTTTACAGCAGGGAACTCCTTTTTACACAAAAAGCTATATTTTTCTGACCCATTTTCAGCAGACAGAGGTCTGAAGTCCACTGTCTGCTGACATCACAGAGCTGGTCCAGGCTCAGGCAAGATAGGACCGATGCTGCATCTAGATAGGTAGGTATGATTTTTAAAAAAAAAACTGATTCCCATGCTTCTTTTATTGGTTTTATCCTCTACAAGTTATGTTGAAAGCTGACTATACCAATTTATGTATTAGTAATCAGGCAATCTTTCTCAAGCAACATGCATATTAGAATTTCAGAGTACACTACTGTGCAAAAGTTTTCGGCAGGTGTGAAAAATTGCTCTAAATTAAGAATGCTATCTGAAATAGAAGTTTTAATAGTCATTTAGCAATTAACAAAATGGAAAGTAAGTGGACAGAAGAGAAATCCAAATTAATATTTGGTCTGACCACCCTTTTGCCTTTAGAACATAATCAATTCTCATAGATACAGTGGGGACGGAAAGTATTCAGACCCCCTTAAATTTTTCACTCTTTGTTATATTGCAGCCATTTGCTAAAATCATTTAAGTTCATTTTTTCCTCATTAATGTACACACAGCACCCCATATTGACAGAAAAACACAGAATTATTGACATTTTTGCAGATTTATTAAAAAAGAAAAACTGAAATATCACTTGGTCCTAAGTATTCAGACCCTTTGCTGTGACACTCATATATTTAACTCAGGTGCTGTCCATTTGTTCTGATCATCCTTGAGATGGTTCTACACCTTCATTTGAGCCCAGCTGTGTTTGATTATACTAATTGGACTTACAGTGCATGTCAGAGAAAATAAGAATCATGAGGTCAAAGGAACTGCCTGAAGAGCTCAGAGACAGAATTGTGGCAAGGCACAGATCTGGCCAAGGTTACAAAAAAATTTCTGCTGCACTTAAGGTTCCTAAGAGCACAGTGGCCTCCATAATCCTTAAATGGAAGACTTGTTTAGACGACCAGAACCCTTCCTAGAGCTGGCCGTCCAGCCAAACTGAACTATCGGGGAAGAAGAGCCTTGGTGAGAGAGTTAAAGAAGAAACTAAAGATCACTGTGGCTGAGCTCCAGAGATGCGGTCGGGAGACTGCAAACCATCACTGCAGCCCTCCACCAGTCGGGGCTTTATGGCAGAGTGGCCCGACGGAAGCCTCTCCTCAGTGCAAGACACGTGAAAGCCCGCATGGAGTTTGCTAAAAAAAAAAAAAAAACACCTGAAGGACTCCAAGATGGTGAGAAATAAGATTCTTTGGTCTGAGACCAAGATAGAACTTTTTGGCCTTAATTCTAAGCGGTATGTGTGGAGAAAACTAGACACTGCTCATCACCTGTCCAATACAGTCCCAACAGCGAAGCATGGTGGTGGCAGCATCATGCTGTGGGGGTGTTTTTCAGCTGCAGGGACAGGACGACTGGTTGCAATCGAGGGAAAGTTGAATGCGGCCAAGTACAGGGATATCCTGGACGAAAACCTTCTCCAGAGTGCTCAGGACCTCAGACTGGGCTGAAGGTTTACCTTCCAACAAGACAATGACCCTAAGCACACAGCTAAAATAACGAAGGAGTGGCTTCACAACAACTCTGTGACTGTTCTTGAATGGCCCAGCCAGAGCCCTGACTTAAACCCAATTGAGCATCTCTGGAGAGGCCTAAAAATGGCTGTCCACCAACGTTTACCATCCAACCTGACAGAACTGGAGAGGATCTGCAAGGAGGAATGGCAGAGGATCCCCAAATCCAGGTGTGTAAAACTTGTTGCATCTTTCCCAAAAAGACTCCTGGCTGTATTGGATCAAAAGGGTGCTTTTACTAAATACTGAGCAAAGGGTCTGAATACTTAGGACCATGTGATATTTCAGTTTTTCTTTTTTAATAAATCTGCAAAAATGTCAACAATTCTGTGTTTTTCCTGTCAATATGGGGTGCTGTGTGTACATTAATGAGGAAAAAAATGAACTTAAATGATTTTAGCAAATGGCTGCTATATAACAAAGAATGAAAAATTTAAGGCGGTCTGAATACTTTCTGTCCCCACTGTACATTTGCACACAGTTTTTGAAGGAACTTCCTTTTGAAGGAAGTAGGTAGATTGTTCCAAACATCTTGGTGAACTAACCACAGATCTTCTGTGGATTTAGGCTGCCTCAAATCCTTCTGTTTCTTCATATAATCCCAGACAGACTCTATGTTGAGATCAGGACCCTGTTGGGGCCAAACCATCACTTGTTCTTTACACTGAAGATAGTTTTTATTGACATTGGCTGTGTGCTTGGGGTCATTGTCTTGCTACAGAATACCTTTTGGGCTAATCACATGCCTCCCTGATAGTAGGTTATCTGCCTGTATTTCTTAGCATGGAGGACAACATTGATCCTGACTCTTCAGCTCTATTTGCAGAAATGCAGCCACAAAATTGCAAGGAATCCCCATCATGCTTCACTGTTACATGCAGACAGACACTCATTATTGTACTGCTCTTCGGCGAACAAACTGTCTCTTGCTATAGCCAAATATTTCAAATTTATTGGACTCATCAGTCCAGAGCACCTGCTGCCATTTTTCTGCACCCCAGTTCCTGTTTTCATACATAGATGCGTCATTTAGCCTAGTTTCCACATCAGAGGTATGGCTTTTTTTTGGCCACAATTCTTTCATGAAAACCACTTCTGGCTAGACTTCTCTGCACAGTAGATGGGCGTACCTGGGTCCCCCTGGTTTTCATCATTTTGTGCTGATGGCACTGCTAGACATCTTCCAAAGTTTAAGGTAAGTAAGCATGATATGACTTTCATCTGCTGCATTGTTTCCTTAGACCAACCACTACATTTATGGTCTTCAACGTTGCCTGTTTCTTTGTGCTTCTTCAAAAGAGCTTGAACAGCACATCTTGAAACCCCAGTCTGCTTTGAAATCTTTGCCTGAGAGAGACCTTGCTGATGCAGTATAACTACTTTGTGTCTTGTTGTCGTGCTCAGTCTTGCCATGAAGTATGACCTGTGGCATTAAAGTGTCTTCCACATCCTTCCTAAGTAGCAGTTTGGCTGTTCCTCACCCAGTTTTAAGCCTCCTACTCAACTGTTTGTTTCAGGTAATGACTATGGGAGTTATTTACTAAAGGAAAATCCACTTTGCACTGCAAGTGCACTTGAAAGTGAACTGAAAGTGCACTTGGAAGTAAAGTTGCTGTAGATCCGAGGGGGTCATGCAAGAAAAAAAAAAACAGCATTTTAGCTTGCACATGATTGGATGATAAAATCAGCAGAGCTTCCACTCATTTCAGATCTACCCCTTAGATTTAGAGCGACTGCACTTCCAAGTGCACTTTCAGTGCAAAGTGGATTTGTCGTTCGTAAATAACCCCCTATGTTTCAACCTACATATGAAATTGATGATCTTTACCACCTGCTTTGTATAATTGATCATAGACCTAACGCTAATCCTAAAAAATCCCTGACTCTGTGCAAGTGTAAGAATTGATGCTAGTTTGAAGCCAAAGGGTAGTCACCAAATATTGATTTGATTTAGATTTTTCTTCTGTTCGCTCACTTTGCTTTTTGTAAACTCCTAAAAATAAACAATTTAAAATATATATTTTTGAAATCATTCTTACTTTACAACATTTCTTCACACCTGTCTAAAACTTTTGCACGGTACTGTACGTAGACAGATCTTCTAACCAGCAATTCAGTGATAAAGTATTGTTTGATATTTTCCATTCATTGGATCTGTTCTGCATATGACACCTGTTTCCCAAGATAATTTATAACGCATACATTGAGGAACAGTTTGAGCTTCCTTTTTGATGTCCATTATTTATTTTTATATGCAACAAGTCATCATGTATTGTGTCTCAGTAACTCACAAGGCACCATTTGTAAGTGTACCCTAAGTTGCCCAAATATACCTTGTTTTACCATTTTATATCTAATTCACTCGAACTATGCCCACCTTCAGGGCCATGTTTTGCATATCTACAAGAAAAAATAGATAGGATACAGGACTTTCAACCTCAGGAATGAACATGAACAACTCCAATATTGAATTACCATATTTTATTATATTGAAAATATTAAAATCAGATTCAAAATAAAAATGTGTATTTCAATTTTGTACAATTTGGTTACAACACCAGACACTTCAGCATCATACCCACTACATAATTGCATATAACATAAGCCTGTAACGATGCATAGAAAACGAATGATATGAGAGTGGGACATCAGGAGAAGCTGAATCTCAATGCGTTTTACGGATTACGCCTCCTCAGGAGATCTTTTTTGGTGCGGTTGATGGGAAAAAAAGTATATATTCGTCACAATTTCAATCGTCACAATAATCACTCCCTATCCTATACATAAATATTGTACACCATATTCAAAACTGGTTATTATACAAATGTGTGGCGCTGCTTAACCATAGGAAAGAGGGGGGAAAATATATTGTAAATCCAGGTCTGTGTCACCTCAAGGGTAGGTATGAATGGGGGCACACTCCACATCCAGGGCATCAAAAAATCTCCTAAAGAATGTGTATTAAAAAAAAAAAAAAAAAAAAGACAAAAACGTTTTCCTTTCAATATATACAAAAAGTATCATACACTTCCCAAAATGCTGCAACAAATGAAGAAAAGGGGGAAAAATATCATACCACTGAAAGGCAAGGAACTAATCCCTTCCAAAAATCAGGAACGAAGGCCGCCTATACCCAGTTGTAGCAGAGAGAAGTGGACCGAAACTCCCCTCCCTCTCGCCCCACCCCATCTGATTTTTAATATTTTCAATCTAATAAAATATCTGATACTTAAATATTGGAGTTTCTAATATTCATTCCTGAGGTTATACACCCCTTCAAAGTCCTCTATCCTGTCTATTTTTTGTCATAGTTTTTGTAGGGATGAGGTGCTTGGTATACATATTCATGCCATTTCTGACACTTTAATGTTTTGCGATCCTATTACTCTAACTATAACCACCTTGGTGTCACTTCACATCTTTCACAATAAAAAAAGCAGTACAACCACAGCCTACCTCCCATAATTTAAACATTCATAATAGATTTTGAGCCACTTATAACTCTTACTGGCCAATAGGCCGGAAGGAGACCTCTCATACTTTTTTTTTTTTATCATATGTTCCAGATTAATGACCCATTTACTTTAAAGGAGAAGGCCAGCCTTAGCTCATTCGGCTGGGCTTCGCCTATGGGTCACAGGGGTCCAATTAGTTTTGCACTCCTGTGACCCGTTTTCAGCAGAGAGCAGTTTGAAGTCCGCTGTCTGCTGATGTCCCCAAAATCAGTTCAGGCATGGCGTCATCCCAACTCTGGTAGTCTGGATCCACCAGGTGCCTGGACTGATAACAGTCTCAGCGAGCCGCTGAGATGGCCACTCCTCGCCCCTCCACAGCTCAGCGCTCCAGTGAGCATGGAGGAGCAGAGCACAGAGAGAACCGAGCCATCGGGAGTGTTCGGTGGCTCAGTTCTCAGTAAAGAGGCGCCGGGAGACAGATGCAGCATCGGACCGATGCTGCATCCACCTAGGTGGACCACTAGGTCCACCTAGGTAAGTATTAATCTGCAAAATACAGGATTCCCATACTTCTCCTTTAGGCTACTTGCACACTGAGGCGCTACAGCACTAAAAATAGCGCCTGTAAAGAGCCTCTTCTGTCTCTCCATTGTGAAAGCCTGAAGGCTTTCACACTGGAACGGTGTACTTGCAGGACGGTAAAAAAAAGTCGTACAAGCCGCATCTTTCCAGCGCTGTAGGAGCGGTGTATACATCTAAAGCGCCCCTGCCCATTGAAAATAATGGGGCAGCACTGCCGGCATAGCGCTGCTGCAGCGGGCGTTTTTTTAACGCTTTAACGCTAGCCCCGCTAGTGGACGAATAGCACCGCTAAAATGATGCTAAAGTGGCGCTAAAAATAGCGCCGATTTACCGCCGACGCCCACCACTCCAGTGTGAAAGTAGCCTTAAACAGATGACACAACTTACAACAGTTTTAGTTGGATTATTCTGTAGTAATATATTTGACCCAAAGTGTTTCTCAAGCCAAAATGTTTTAATTTTACATTTTGGTTAGCGTGGGAAAGAGTTAAAACCTTTTGACAGTAATATTGAGTTGAGGAAGGCTATAATTTGTGCAAGCTTTGTTATTACTGGCTGTGCCCCATCAGATTTTTCTGTACTTCCTGTCATAGTGAAAATGTTGTCACTGATACAGAAAGTCGGGAGAGATCTCCTTACTGGAGCCACAGACATCAGTAAAAAAACAGAGGCTCTTACCCTACCTAAACTAAAAGGAAAAAGGTTTTAACTTTAAATTAGTGTCAAGTAAGTTAGCATTTTATATACAGTATATTGAGTTGTTAAAGGTAATCTTTGAATATAAGAATTACTAATTGTGTGGGCATTTCTTTTAGCTTCCTAAGGCTGCACATAAATTTTACCTTCTAATTCCAGCTATGCACAGAAGCATCCTAATGTGGTGTGTGTGTGTGTGTGTGTGTGTGTGTGTGTTAGGCATGCATGCATATTGTTGCAGTTGATGTATACTGTTTTACACAGTCAAATTTAAAAGTGTTGTTGTTTTTTTTTTTTTTTTCCTGTCATGCTATTAGAGATTGAAGCAAAAGAAGCCTGTGACTGGCTGCGAGCAGCTGGATTTCCTCAATATGCACAATTATACGAAGGTAATTCTATAGGCCAGGGTTGGCCGGCCATTTACTACTTCTGCTAGAATGCTAAGGGCTTGGTAAAATTAAATCAGATGTGCTGGTTTACTGATAACAAGTGTAAATATAGTGGTATACTTTGGTGGTACAGCTCCAGGAAAATATCATTTTTATCTTTTACTGTCAGTATTTTTGTTTTTGTAGCAGTGCAATAAATACACAAATGCCTTTATTTCATTGGTAAAAAAACAGTGTTATTATTAAAAGAATGGATCAGAGAATACAAATTGGATTTGTCAAATTGGAAATTGTGTTTTTTTTATTGTTTTCAGAGTGCATAATAGAAACAGTGTAGATAATATTAGGAAGAAAAATGTGATTGTCCCTCAATTTTTCAGAAAAATGCTTAAGGTCCCTTTTCATGCAAACACTCCGATCGAGGTTCACCTGTCAGTTTGTCATGCGGGCATAAACGAAACCTCCATTCTCTTCTATGTCCATTTACACCCGCCTACATCCGATCCACTAAAGACAGACAGATGGGGATCAGTACCCCTTCTGTCTAGTGGATCAGATGGCAGTCCGCCTTTTTAGAGGGGATCAGTGGACAGATCCTCTGCTGAGCTAGCAAATCGCAGGCAGATTCTGCCCTGTGTGAAAGGACCCTTATTAAAAAAATTCATGGTTTACCATTACAACAGTATAATGCATCTGATACACATAGTGAATCTTCTACTGAAATAAGAAGATATTAGGGTATTTATGGGATTTTTAAGGTGTGTAATAACCTCCCAAGGAGATTTATTTAAAAGAAAAACCTTTTTATTTTTTTATTTTTGAAGGAGCGCAAGGTCTCTAACATCCACCAGCTCCGTGATGTAATCATGGAGGAGTGGAAGAGGACTCCAGTGGCAACCTGTGAAGCTCTGGTGAACTCCATGCCCAAGAGGGTTAAGGCAGTGCTGGAAAATAATGGTGGCCACACAAAATATTGACACTTTGGGCCCAATTTGGCTTTTTTTTTCACTTAGGGGTGTACTCACTTTTGTTGCCAGCGGTTTAGACATTATGGCTGTTTGTTGAGTTATTTTGAGGGGATAGAAAATTTACACTGTTATACAAGCTGTACACTCACTACTTAGATTGTAGGAAAGTGTAATTTCTTCAGTATTGTCACATGAAAAGATATAATAAAAAATTTTAACAAAAATGTGATGGCTGTACTCACTTTTGTGAGATACTGTATGTGTATATTCAGCTGAAAGATGTTCCTACTCACCCCAGGATCTAAAGATAGATTATCAAATTACAATCAATGGGAGTTCAGGGATTCTAAAGATGCCACAGCCAGCCAAAGACTGCAGGTGACCCTGGGAGGCATTTAAGGACCAACTAAATAGATGGTAAAACATTTTTGTAAACCATGATGTATTTATATATAAATAGGGAACAGGATAAATATCTATGAGAAAGCAAACTTACAGAATATGGTTTGCAGGGAAATTAGGCACACAGGGACATAGAGTTTTCAAAGCAGGACGCTCATTAATGGAGCTAAACAATTGAATAGAACAAGAAATCCTTTGTACGTGCTGGTAGTATGAACCAACATTCCAACATTTAATACCTAGAGATGCTTCTAAATCTAACAACCTAATCCCCATGTTGCTATTAAAGCAGCCAGGGGATAACCATAAAGAATGAATGATACAGCATTAGTGCACAATATACAGGCAGTCCCAGAGTTCCGAACCTCCAACTTGCAAACGACTCCTACTTACGAACGGGAGGTGTAACGTTCTGCACATGCGCGCCCACTTTTCGACGCCGCGCACCTCGGAAAATGACGCATGCACGGCTACTTGACAAAACGTTGGAAAACAACGTCTGGCATTCTGCGCATGTGCTTCTGACTTGCGAACATATCAGACTTAAGAACAAACCAGCAGTCCCTAACCCGTACGTAACTCAGGGACTGCCTGTATACGGGATCTCTATTTAAAGAGTTAGTACCTGGAGTCCTGCAGTGTATGTGCATATTCCTGTGTTTCTGGCGGTTGTACTGGCCGAATCAAGCGGCCTTAAATGCCCCCCCATCCAGCCTGTGTGTCACGCGGACGAAAAGACCACACTGCACCTGCAATGGCGTCCCTAGGGGGGGCCAGAGGGGGCCCTGACCCCCCCCAACATTATGCTGTGCCCCACCATGTGCCCCCCCCCCATAAAAAAAAATTGCCTTTTTTGTAAAAAAAAAAGTCTAAGAGGGAGAGCGTCAGCTCCTGCGGGTGATTCCTCCTCCCTCCCTCTGCTCGCTGACACTGCATAATGCGAGCGCTCACATAACCACGGCCGCCCGATCTGCTCCTTCCCCTGCATCCTCATTGGCAGGGAGAAGAGCGAGTTGCAGGAAGGACTCCACCAGGACTCTTAGTTACTGAAAAAACAGACTGATTTCTCCCGTCCTTAGGACAGGAGAACCAGCCTGTAAATTCCAAGAGATGCCAAACCAGCCCTGTCAACAGCAGGGGCAGGACAGCAAGAGGAGGCTGGGGAACCCCACAGTGGCAGAACACCAGGGGCTGGTGGCAAGACAACCTTTGCAACCCTGATAGTTCTCCCACTGCTTTGGACCCTTATATTTTCTTAGTATGCTGGTGACATATATCTCTTGTTTTCTGCCACCCTGGGGGGGGGCCCCAATACAGTAGGAAGGGAGCTCACTGCAGAAAATGTGAAAGGGCCGTTGTGGGATCGTAGTAAAGGGCCCCAGGAGATATATAGTTGCCCCCCTACTTTTGTCCCTGTCCCCCCATGTGCCCCCCCTAAATATGAAAGCTGGAGACGCCACTGTGCACCTGCGCCGCTTGCGTCACTTCCTTAACCACTTACCGACCGACTCCTGTACATATACGTCGGCACTTTGAAGATGGATATCTCGGTAACGGCAGCAGCTGCTGCCACAACCGAGGTATCCATCTTTACAGGAGCCGGTTCTGTGTACGATAATGGTGGTCTCTGCGGCGGGTTTGCAGCGAGATCACCGTTATCAGCGGTGGGAGAGGTGCCACCCCTCCTCCTGCGCCTTCCGCCGCTTACCGGAGCAGTTGGTAGCAGCGGAGGCGATCGGGACCTTTCTGTGCCTGGGTATGGAGACGAGTGAGGCTAAGATGGCCGCCACCCGTCTCCATACCATTGGACGGCTGAAGCAAGGTCATTACGTCAGCTCCGCCCACTTTTCTTAAAGGCATATTTTTTTTTTTTTTATGTCATTTTTTCAAACTTTTTTTTTTTTTTTTTTTTGCATTTTAGTCCAAATATGAGATCTGAGGACTTTTTGACCCCAGATCTCATATTTAAGAGGACCTGTCATGCTTTTTTCTATTACAAGGGATGTTTACATTCCTTGTAATAGGAATAAAAGTGACACCATTTTTTTTTTTTTTTTAAACAGTGTAAAAATAAATGAAATATTGTAAAATAAATAATAAAAATACATTTTTTTTTTTTTTTTAAACCCCCCCCCCGTCCCGACGAGCTCTCGCGCAGAAGAGAACGCATACACGAGTAGCGCCCGCATATGAAAACATTGGTCAAACCACACATGTGAGGTATCGCCGTGACCGGTAGAGCGAGAGCAATAACTCTAGCCCTAGACCTCTTCTGTAGCGCAAAACATGCAACCTGCAGATTTTTTTTAAACGTCGCCTGTGGAGATTTTTAAGGGTAAAAGTTTGACGCCAATCCATGAGCGGGCGCAATTTTGAAGCGTGACATGTTGGGTATGAATTTACTTGGCGTAACATTATATTTCACAATATAAAAAAAATTGGGTTAACTTTACTGTTGTCTTATTTTTTTTCCAAAAAAAGTGCGCTTATAAGACCGCTGCGCAAATACAGTGCAAAAAAAAGTATTTCAATGACCGCCATTTTATTCTCTAGGGTGTTAGAAAAAAAACAATATATACTGTTTGGGGGTTCTAAATAATTTTCTAGCAAAAAAACCTGTTTTAAACATGTAAACACCTAAAATCCAAAACGAGGCTAGTCCTTCAGTGGTTAATCCACCTGACACACCTCTGGGTTCTGATGCTCTAGCCCGCATAATGGCAGCGTGGATGCCCTCTGCTGGCTGGAGGGGAGTGTAGCTGCCCAAGAGACAGTAGTGGGCGAACAGACAGAAAAGTAGGGCTGCGGGGATGACGGGAAGAAACCTGATGATGGTAATGGGTTTTGGACACTAAGGCGCACAACGGCACGGTAAATACAGGCGCTCTCTGGGGGGGGGGAAGGGTAATCCCAAAGATGAGACGCCCTGGACATCCGTATGGTCCCCCAATTGGTCCAAGTCGAGCGGCCATGACAGTAGAACTGTGTGCGTGTGTGTATATATCTATCTCAACCCATTACCACCATTAGGTTTCTTCCTGTCATCGCCGCAGCCCAACTTTCCTGTGTGTTCGCCTGTTGCTGTCTTTTTGGGCTCTACACTCCCCTCCAGCCAGCAGAGGGCATACATCCTGCGAACAGAGCATCAGGACCCAGTGGCGCGTTGGGGGGATTAAGGAAGTGGCGCATGTGCAGTGCGGTCTTTTTGTCCGCATCTGGCCACGTTCCACGCTGGCTGGATGGGAGGCATTTAAGGCCACTTGATTCGGCCAGTACAACCGCTTGAACCACAGGGATATGCACACACACTGCAGGTTATCCCCTGGCTGCTTTTAATAGCAACATGGGGATTAGGTTGTTTCATTTTGAAGCATCTGTCTAAAATGTTTGAATGTTGGTTCATACTACCAGCATGTACAAATGATTTCTTGTTCTATTCAATTGTTTAGCTCCATACATGAGCAACCTGCTTTGGAAACTGTCCCTGTGTGCCTTACTTCCCTGCAGGCATAGGCGTCCTTAAGGGGGGGCTATTGAGGCTTGAGCCCCGAATGTGGGGCCAATAGCCCCGAGTGTCTAAGCGCAGTGGCCCCAGCTGCAAGATCTAGAGCGGCGCATTCCGATTCCCGTGCGCGCCGCCATCAGTGTTATATTACATACAGCCTGTACGAGCGCTTAGCTGGGCAGCGGGCGCTCCCTGATTGGCTGTGCAGGAGGAAGACATAAGGGTCTGTGATCGGCCCGGTGGAGCTGCTGACTGGTCACATGTGGAGGCGGGTAGGGGCTTGACTGTGGGTGATCGCGGCCGCCTGGAGCCCCGCCTCCCTGCCTGGCGCGCGCTGTGTCTCCTCCTGACGGAGGCGGGGAGGGGCTGGACTGTGGGTGATCGCGGCCGCCCGGAGCCCCGCCTCCCTGCCTGGCGCGCGCTGTGTCTCCACCTGACTGAGGTCTCTCTGTTATCTGCCCTTCCACTAGTCTGTCAGCGTGCCACTCTCTGTAAGCCCACCCCTCTGTCATCCCGCCCCTTTGTGTAAGCCCACCCCTTTCTGTCACTGCCCCCCTCTCTGTCAGTGCACCCCTCCTCTGTCAGCACCCTCCCTCTGTGTCAGCACCCCCCTCTGTCAGCCCACCCCCCTCTGTCAGCAGTGCACCCCCTCTGTAAGCACCCCCCTCACTGTCAGCCCACCCCCCCCCCTCTGTCAGCACCACCCCCCCTCTGTCAGCACCACCCCCCCTCTGTCAGCACCACCCCCCCTCTGTCAGCACCACCCCTTCTGTCAGCACCACCCCCCTTCTGTCAGCACCACCCCTTCTGTCAGCACCACCCCTTCTGTCAGCACCACCCCCCTCTGTCAGCACCACCCCCCCGTCAGCCCCCCCTCTCTGTCAGCAGTGCACCCCCCTCTCTGTCAGCCCACACCCTCTCTATCAGCGACCTCCTCTCTCTCAGTGACTCCCCTCTCTCAGCACCCCCCACCCACACCCTGTCAGCACCCTCCCACTCTGTCAGCACCCCCCCTCTCTGTCAGCACCCCCCCTCTCTGTCAGCACCCCCCCTCTGTCAGCACCCCCCCCTCTCTGTCAGCACCCCCCCCTCTCTGTCAGCACCCCCCCTCTCTGTCAGCACCCCCCCTCTCTGTCAGCACCCCCCCTCTCTGTCAGCACTCCCCCTCTCTGTCAGCACTCCCCCCTGTCAGCACCCCCCCTCTGTCAGCACCTCCCCTCTCTGTCAGCCCACCCCCCTGTCAGCCCCCCTCTCTGTCAGCAGTGCACCACCCTCTCTGTCAGCACCACCCCCTCTCTGTCAGCATCCCCCTCTCTGTCAGCCCACACCCTGTCAGCACCCCCCCTCTCTTTCAGCACCCCCCCTCTCTTTCAGCACCCCCCCTCTCTGTCAGCAGTGCATCCCCCTCTCTGTCAGCCCACACCCTCTCTATCAGCGACCTCCTCTCTCTCAGCGACCCCCCTCTCTCAGCACCCCCCCTTCAGCCCACACCCTGTCAGCACCCCCCCACTCTGTCAGCACCCCCCCTCTCTGTCAGCACCCCCCCCTCTCTGTCAGCACCTCCCCTCTCTGTCAGCACCTCCCCTCTCTGTCAGCACCTCCCCCTCTCTGTCAGCACCTCCCCCTCTCTGTCAGCACCTCCCCCTCTCTGTCAGCACCTCCCCCTCTCTGTCAGCACCTCCCCCTCTCTGTCAGCACCTCCCCCTCTCTGTCAGCACCTCCCCCTCTCTGTCAGCACCCCCCCTCTCTGTCAGCACACCCCCTCTCTGTCAGCCCACCCCCCTGTCAGCACCCCCCTCTCTGTCAGCCCACACCGTCTCTGTCAACACCCCTCCCTCTGTCAGCCCACCCCCCCTCTCTGTCAGCAGTGCACCCCCCTCTCTGTCAGCCCACACCCTCTCTATCAGCGCTCCCCTCTCTCTCAGGGTCCCCCCTCTCTCAGCACCCCCCCGTCAGCACCCCCCCTCTCTGTCAGCACCCCCCCTCTCTGTCAGCACTCCCCCTCTCTGTCAGCACTCCCCCTCTCTGTCAGCACTCCCCCTCGCTGTCAGCACTCCCCCTCGCTGTCAGCACTCCCCCTCTCTGTCAGCACCACCCCCTCTCTGTCAGCACCACCCCCTCTCTGTCAGCACCACCCCCTCTCTGTCAGCACCACCCCCTCTCTGTCAGCACCCCCCTCTCTCTCAGCGTCCCCCCTCTCTCTCAGCACCCCCCCTCCGTCAGCTCACACCCTCTCTGTCAGCCCACACCCTCTCTCTCAGCGTCCCCCCTCTCTCTCAGCATCCCCCCTCTCTCTCAGCATCCCCCCTCTCTCTCAGCATCCCCCCTCTCTCTCAGCATCCCCCCTCTCTCTCAGCATCCCCCCTCTCTCTCAGCACCACCCCCTCTCTGTCAGCACCACCCCCTCTCTGTCAGCACCACCCCCTCTCTGTCAGCACCCCCCTCTCTGTCAGCCCACACCCTCTCTCTCAGCGTCCCCCCTCTCTCTCAGCACCCCCCCTCTCTGTCAGCACCCCCTCTCTGTCAGCAGTGCACCCCCCCTCTGTCAACACCCCCCTCTGTCAGCACCCCCCTTTCTGTCAGCACCCCCCTGCCTCTGTGTCAGCCACCCCCTCTCTCTCCTGCCTCCTCCCCCCTTTCACTCACCCCCTTACCTCCTTCTCTCTCACCTCCCCTTTCTCACCTCCTTTCCCCCCCTCAGGGGGTGGAGGCCCCATGATTCCCAACAGCGGCCCTGTGAGTGAGTGTACCAGTTCAAATGTGTCTTGCCGACAATGGAAGGAAAATGGCACTACAGAAGTGCAGCTTTGCTCCACCCCCAAACTCCGGCTTCCACACTTCCTGACTCTAAATGGCTCTCGGTAAAGCAGTCTAATGGGGGTCTTAAGGGGCAGGGGACACTGATGGGGGGGAGGGGTCACTGATCTAATAGAGATCTCTAAGGGGGGTGCTGATGTAAGGGGACTCTGAGCTAATGTAGAGGGGGTGCTGACTGCTGGTGACCCATTAGATCAGCAGTCAGTGCGTGTCAGGTAGGTCAGTGTATGTCAGCCAGGTAGGTCAGTGTGGGTCAGGTAGGTCAGTGCGTGTCAGGTAGGTAACACCCCCCCTCCATACAACCCCACCGCCCGCCACCCCATCATCCCCCCCGGTGCCGGGCTCTGCCTCGGGCTGAAGCCCCTGGTCTTTTTGCCACCTAGCAACGCCCCTGCCTGCAAGCCATCTTCTTTAAGTTTGTTTTCTCAGATCATTATCCTGTTCCCTATTTATATATAAATACATCATGGTTTACAAACATTTTTTACCATCTATTTAGTTGGTCCTTTAAATGCCTCCCATGGTCACCTGCAGTCTTTGGCTGGATGTGGCGTCTTTAGAATACCTGAACTCCCATTGATTGCAGTTTGATAATCTATCTTTAGATCCTGGGGTGAGTAGGGACATCTTTGAGCTAAATATGCACACCTGTATTGTTTGTCTTAATACTGTTTTATGCTAAAATATTTTGTGCTAATTATAGTGTACAGTGCCTTGAAAAAGTATTCATACCCAAAAACGTAAATGTATTTTATTGGGAATTTATGTGATAGACCAACACAAAGTGGCACATTGTGAAGTGGAAGGAAAATTATGATTAAATGGTTTTCAAATTTTTACAAATAATTATCTGAAAAGTGTGGCGTGCATTTGTATTCAGTCCCCTTTACTCTGATACCCCTAACTAAAATCTAGTGGAACCCATTGCCTTCAGAAGTCACCTAATTAGTGAATAGTCCACCTGTGTGTCATTTAATCTCATTATAAATACAGCTGTTCTGTGAAGCACAGCATCACGAATGCCAAGGAACACACCAGACAGGTCAGGGATAAAGGTGTGCCGAAGTTTAAAGCAGGGTTAGGTTATAAAAAAATATCCCAGGTTTTGAACATCTCAGACACTGTTCAATCCATCATCTGAAAATGGAAAGCGTATGGCACAACTGCAAACCTACCAAGACATGGCTATCCACCTAAACTGACAGGCTGGGCTAGGAGAGCATTAATCAGAGAAGCAGCCAAGAGGCCCATGATAACTCTGGAGGAGCTGCAGAGATCCACATCTCAGGTGGGGGAATCTGTCCACAGGACAAAAATTAGTCACGCACTCCACAAATCTTGCCTTTTTGGAAGACTGGCAAGAAGAAAGCCATTGTTGAAAGAAAGCTGTAAGAAGTCCCTTTTGCTGTTTGTGAGAAGCCACGTGGGGAACACAGCAAACGTGGAAAAAGGTGCTTTTGTTAGATGAGACTGAAATTCAACTTTTTGGCCTAAAAGGAAAACGCTATGTGTGGCGGAAAACTAACACTGCACATCACCCTGAATACACCATCCCTACCGTGAAACATGGTGGTGGCAGCATCATGTTGCGGGGATGCAACTGGTCAGAGTTGATGGGAAGATGGATGGGGCCAAATACAGGGCAATTTTAGAAGAAAACCTGTTAGTCTGCAAAAGACTTGAGACTGGTACAGAGGTTCACCTTGTAGCAGGACAACGATACTAAACATACAGCCAGGTCTACAATAGAATGGTTTAGATCAAAGCATATTCATGTGTTAGAATGGCCCAGTCAAAGTCCAGACCTAAATCCAATTGAGAATCTGCGGCAAGACTTGACAATTGCTGTTCAGACACTCTGCATCCAATCTGACAGAGATTGAGCTATTTTGGAAAGAAAAATGGGCAAAAATTTCACTCTCTAGGTGTGTAAAGCCGGTAGAGACATACCCAAAAAGTTATACAAAGAAAGGCTGAGCTGCTGTGAATAAGTGAGTGTGGTCAAAAACCATTTAAATGACCATAACATATACATACACAAATTACCATAAATACGTGACATATAGGATTACTTTTTTTGTATATGTGCAATCAGACATCAAATATGTTGAACAAGGTCCATACAAAAACGTTCCTTTTTTTAAAAAATGTCTTTCACCAGTAAAAGAATGAAAAAGCATCAATAATATTGATATAAAACACCACTCTTCTGTTGATGTGAAGCATGCACTGTTGTCACCCTGGAGAATGTGATAATAGGGAAATTCCTCCACCAAACAAAACGATCTGCCCCTTACCAGATATTTAGATCTCTTGTTTAAGGAGATCGTATATGCAGGTGGCTGTGTCCCCCAGCCACTGGGTCTTTATCAAAATTAAGGCTCCTAGGGTCTCTACTCAGGGGGTCCGCTGGATGTTAAGCTGGCACTCAAATCCCAAGAATGAAAGAAAAAGCTCCATAGCGTAATACTGACATTTATTGGTAAAAAAATCATAAAAAAATGCACTTACAATGTTGTAGAATTAAAATCGCGTGTGTACACAAACAATGCCGGCCGGCTCACAGCTGCTGCCCGTCGCTTCCGGGATCAGCGGTGGATGGTGGTGATGTCAGCACGTCGCTCCTCCCTACGCCGTTTCGACAAACTTGTCGTCTTCCTGGGGTACGGGCGGCGTGCTGACACACCACCTTTATACATCTAACATTTGTACAGAGACGCCCTCTTCTGAAGTCAAGGCATCCGAAACTAGATTCGCCATTTTTAAAATGGGCTAAAAGACTCATATTCCATTCTAGTGACTGGTTGTATACTCTAAAATCTGTTCTTATCTAATACCTCATATCTAAACTTCCGCACCAAAATCGCAAGTTACTATAGTGAAAGCCAACATAAATAAAAATATATAAATGCAAATAAAAAATGTTATTAAAAATGCCAATGACCGTAAAGGGAGAGAGCCCTAAGAGTGTGGGAATCCCACCACACCTGTTTGTAGAACATAGTGGGTCAATAATAATTTTTTACACCCCCACTCATGTATGAATTATGTTCTAACAGTTCAACTCATATAAGGGTAAATTTCTAAAAAATATTGAAATGAAAAATAATTGAAATATAGAATTACAAAAATAAACAAACAAAAAAAAAAAAAAAATTTAAATTTTAACCATAACTCTTGTCCCGGGATGAGGAGGACAATAATCCCCCATGTCACAACTATGCTGGTGATATTATAACCAAAAATGGTCAATCAGATATTTCAATCAGGGGGGCATATATGCATGAATATTAATTGTATCTAATAGTATATCTAAAAAGACACATTGGTTATTTGCCCGCACACCGATGATGAATAAACAAAAAATGTCAGTCTTGCATCTAGAGACGCAAAACATAAACGGATCAAGACTGACTATAGAGCAGTATATTTCTTGAAACAGGGGCACCTTAACATCTAAAATGGACCTACATAATAGGTCCTAAAGTTACCCATCTGTTTTCATAAGGGTTTCATAGAGAACGCCATAAACTATAGGAAGAAGGGTGCACCTTATAAGGTGGGCCCCTAATGAACTGAGCTCAAATGCTCCAATAAAAGCTAGACAGAGGAGTGTCCTGTGTGTCATATTCACCCAAAAAGACTTGCAGCTGTACTTGCACCTAAAAGGTGGTTCTACAATGTATTGACTTATGGGGGCTGAATACAAATGGACGCCACACTTTTCAGATATTTATTTGTAAAAAATTTGAAAACCTTATCATTTTTCTTCCACTTCACAATTATGTGCTACTTTGTGTTGGTTTATCACATAAAATCCTAATAAAATACATTTACAATTTTTGTTGTAACATGACAAAATGTGGAAAAGTTCAATGGGTATGAGTACTTTTTCAAAGCACTGTATATATTTCCTTATATCTTATTAGAAGGCTTTGTTTCCAAGTGCATCCCCTGAGGAAGCCCAGCTTTAGGCTGGTCTTGCTGTAACCTTAAAGACTGTACTATATGAATCTGCTACACTATACTGTTTTTAAACATTATTTTAACCAATGTTAAAAATAAAATGTTTTTCTTTTAAATTAATCTCCTTGGATTCACTTAATAGTCTATGCACCTTTAAAAATTGCATAAATACACAAATATCTTCATAGTTTCTAATATATATCTTCATATCAATTCTTGACAATATACTTATAAAGTCGATTCAAGATCACAGAAGCATACATACAGAATACAAATTCAATACGCCATAATCCAATCTGCCATTCTTATAGGAGTCTATTTGCTACCAGGTCCAACCACGTGTCTAACCAACTACCACATTTTTTTTTTCAAATTTGGTACTGCATACCCTGCGTTTAAAAATGAGGGTTCATTCTGTGTAGGTTGGAGGTTCTACTGATTTCCAGTGTTGTAAAAAAAGTTTTCTTGCTTATACCCAGTATACAGATTTTAGGGTCTAACTTGAAATTGAGTAGGAAAACATTTAGAGTGGTAAGGACTGCACTCCAGCATCATGTAGTGCAGGGGTAGGCAACCTTTGAGAGGTGGAGCTCTACCATGACATCATGGAAGACAGCAAAGATCACTACAAGCCCACAGAGGTCAGTAGTGGGTAGGACAGTATACAGAGATCAGTAGTAGTGTATCAAATGGTGAAACAACATTTATAACAGAATGAAGGTATACTAGACAGTCATGCCAATATCTCGTGAATATTTAAAATGAACAGACACACCGAGAGCAGTTTTGATAAAAAGCATAAAACAAAACTTTAATGGACATCAAAATGGATAAAGTTCCTTTACACATAAAAGTTACTATAAACATTAACAAGACTTAAACATACACACCTATTCCCAATATCCCAAAGAAAGGTCAAATAATACTTAACACTGGCAACAGCTTACACTGGATATCTGGAACAGGAGAATCAAGAGGTTTTTTTTTTTTTTGCTGCATGCTTTCCTTCCACAGCTCCAATGCTAGTGACTCTTTTTTTTTTTTTTATAGTCCTGTATACCAGAGACCAACCACGGGATGTAATCATTCCTCTTGACCACTCACAGGTTGTTTTGTGAATGATGACAGCATTGCACACCCCCCCCCCCCCCCCACCAAAACCACATGGTCAATTGAATATGCGGCAGCCATCTTTAACCGCTTAAGGACCAGTTTACTGTGGCAGGTTGGCTCCCCTGCACGAATCGCTGTCATTGTACGTCGGCCACTTTTAAATGAAATAGGGGGCGCACGCGCGCCTCCCACAGCGCAACGCCAGAGCAGATGCGTGTGGCCAGCTGCCGCAATGTCCGCTGGCCACCCGCGATAGCTCCACAGAGAGACAGAACGGGGACATGTCAATGTAAACAGACGGATCCCCGTTCTGTCAGGGAAGCAGAGAGATCTGCTGTTCCTAGTGATTAGGAATAGCTGTCTCTCTACTCCCAGGCAACCCATGCCCCATACAGTTAGAAACGCCTCCCAGGAAACACATTTAACCTCTTGATCGCCCCCTAGTGTTAACCCCTTCCCTGCCAATGACAATTATACATTAATCAGTGGCTATTTTTAGATCTGATCACTGTAAAAAAGTGTCAAGTGTCCGATCTGTTCGCCGCAATTTCGCAGTCCCGCTAAAAATCGCTGATCATCGGCATTAGTAGTAAAAAAAAATATAATAATAAAAATGCCATAAATATATCCCCTATTTTGTAGACGCTACAGCTTTTGTGCAAACCATCAAAAGACACTTATTGCGATATTTTTAGTAAAAAAAAAAAAAAAGGTAGAAGAATACATATTGGCCTAAACCAGGGGTCTCTAAACTTTCTAAACAAAGGGCCAGATTATTGTCCTTCAGACATTAGAGGGGTAGCAAATGCCCAGAGTCCGTGGGAGTAAACAGTGTTTCTGACTTTGTGCCCAGTGGGAATAAAAAGGAAAAAAGACATAGCACCTCTGGTCAGTAGGAGTGGGAACAGTGCCCGGTCACTGGTATTGGAGGAATAGTGCCCCATCGTTGGTGTTGGAAGGGATAGTGCCCCATTGCTAGTATCAGTGGGAGGAATAGTGCCCCATTTCTGGTATCAGTGGGAGGGATAGTGCCCCATTGCTGGTATAAGTGGAGGGGGGATAGTGCTCCATTGCTAGTATCAGTGAGGGGGGAGTGCCTTATGTCATGGAAAAACCCACCATACTCTTTTACGCTAATAAGCGCCCATTTCGTCTAACGGTATAATGCATCTTACCTGTCACTCTATTTCCCACATATCCCCAAGTAAACAGACATGACCACATCTTATGTCCTTATCTCAGCATGACTGCCCCCACCAAACACAGCACTGGGTCTTTTATTCAAAGACAACAAAAGCAATGACAAACAGGAAGTGATCGCCACAACAGCCAATCGCTTCCTCCATGGGATTTGACCTCGCAGGATATGAATGTCAACACAGGAAATCCTTCCAACAGGATGAGTTTATACGAAATAATGGCTAGGGGAGTCTTATGGGTGTGTCTAGGCAGGGACAGTGTGTATGTTTTACCTGGAAGCCCTGCTCTTCAACTAAACAAAGGAAGCCGCATGGCTAACAAACATGAACTCATGATCGTTTTAGCAGATGTACGCTCATGTCACTACTGTGTGCCTGATCAACACATTTGGGGTGCTGTGGCGTGCACCTGCAGATAATCTCCCATCCACACTGGACGGTAGTATAGTCTGGGTATGCTTGGTTCTCTGAACAATGCAGAATAAGGACTCACGAAAAACGGTAAAAACTGGAGCTTTTGAGTTATGGTGTGTGAAGCCACAAGTGGAACGCTGCACACCCGCCAAGGAGGATGTGGCGTCTGCAGCAGTGGGCACAGGCACCAGCAAGGCTCAGGTAGGAGGCAGCGGTTAAAGTCTGCCTATTCCCTTACCTGTTCCGATCTCTCTCTTTCTTTCTTTTTACCTTTTCCCCCTAGTGGCAAGGGGCCTGTCTGGGCAATGGAGGTTTACCTGTTTCTTCCTAGTGCACATGTGGGGTGGTCCATAAAAGCAGAGGCTGGGTCTCACTAAGGTTCCCTGGTTTTCTTCCCTTTTTTGTTTGCTCTCATAGGCCAAGAGCTCTGACCCAGGCAAAGAGATGCCCTTCATGCAGGGCCAAAATGGGAGAAAATTGGAAGAAAGCCCTATGCAGTACTTGCATCACTTATTTAGTCAAGGAGGAATCGGCTTCTGTTTGTGATGACTTGGTTGCCTCTGTAAAGAAGGAACTATATGCCACGATTCAGACTTTTCGTGACTCGTTGGTTAATCCGGCTGCTAGTCAGCTCTCCACTTCAGAGTCTTCCCAGGTTTTGCTTTCTGTCCCAGTGTTAGAAACTCTATTTGAGGGTCCTTCTACCATGGAAGAACAGTGCCCCGCACCTTCCGTTAAGGACTCGGAGGAGGCTAAAGTGGCCCCCTCTAAATTTAAGTTATCCCTGGAAGAGGTTGATGGGCTTCTTAGAGCCATTCATGTTACTCTTGGCTTAAGTGAAGAAAAGAAGGAACTATCTCTTCATGACCGCATGTATGCAGGTTTAAGCTAACCTAAATGTTGGACATTTCCGGACGATCAGGTCATTTCAGACACCATAAAGAAAGAATGGCAGGATCCGGAGAGAAAAAAACTTTTTTCTCTAAAGCCCACAAAAGACTTTTTCCTTTTTGAGGAAGACCCCTCTGCAGTTTGGAACAAGCTTCCCAGGTTGGATGCTGCCTTCTCCCAGGTCTCAAGATCCACCGACCTGTCCTTTGAAGACATGGGGGTTCTAAGGGATCCAATGGATAAATGTATGGATCTCTTGCTCAAAAGATCATGGCAATCGGTCATGAGCAATTTAAAATCAGCTATGGCCATAACATGTGTAGCCAGGAACCTGGAATACTGGATTAACCAGCTGAAGTCTCATAGTGGTAGATTCACCCAAAAGGAGATTTTGGATTAATTTTCTACCTTGTCTTCTGCAGTAGCTTATATAGCAGATGCTTTGGCTGAAGCAAATAGAATGTCGGCTAGATTAGCATCTTTGACAAATGCTGTGAGAAGAGATTTATGGCTAAAAACCTGGCCAGGTGACGCAGCTTTGAAAAGTAAACTTTGAGGGATTCCCTTTTCGGTTAACCTTTTTGGTCCGGATCTAGATAACATTCTAGATAGGACTGCCGATAAGAATAAGAAAAGGTCCTTCCCGGTTAAAAAGAAGAAACAACCCCAAAATGTTTTTTGACCTCAAAAAGCTCAGGAGCAGTACAGCAAGTCCCAGGGGAGAAGGAAGAACTACCTCTACCTCTCAGGCATGATCTACTAATACAGGGCCCAGTAAATCACCCAGAGGTGGCCAGTCTGGCTCTTGCAGCCTGGTATCTGAGGAGCAGTTCCTAAAAAGCAAGGGGTTTTCTAACCAGCTGTTTGCAACATTAATATTAAGTAGAAAAAAGGTAACAAGGGACATTTATACTAAAGTCTGGAAAGTCTATAATTCATGATGCGATTCATCTGGCCAAGACCCTGGGAGCCTTGTTTCCATTCTGGAGTTTTTACAGGATGGAGAAGATAAGGGATTAGCGGTCAGTACCCTGAAAGTACAAGTTGCTGCGCTAGCAGTGTTCTTAGAAAAATCTGTGGCTTCGGAACCACTGGTAATCCAGACTTTTTTTTTAGAGCTCTTACAAGATCTAAACCAGCACCGGTCAAAGGTTTCCCTAAATGGTATCTGTCGATAGTCCTGCAATCCCTAACAAAGAGTCCGTTTGAGCCTTTGGTAGCAGCATCTCAGATATCTAATTCTTAAAGTTGTGTTTCTGATCCCCATTGTTTCTGCACTCAAGATCAGTGAGCTAAACGCTCTGTCAATTAAGGAACCTTACTTATCAGTATTTCCGGATAGAGTTCTACTAAGGACAGACCTAAAGTTCTTACCTAAGGTAGCTTCAGTGCATAATCATTCTCAAGACATCGTGCTCCCAACCTTCTGTGCAAACCCATCGGGGGAGAAGGAGGCTTTTTCCATATGTTGGATGTTTAAAGGACTTTGTTTTTTCCAGGTAACATAACAAAGGACATTAGGCTGCAGATTCATTATTTGTTCTTTTTTCGGGCAACAAAAAAGGTTGTTAGGCTTCTAAAGTTTCTTTAGCCAGATAGCTGAAATTATCAATTTCGGAGGCATATTCGCATGCAGGTTTGTCTCTGCCAGTGGGAATTTGTGCACACTCGACCAGAGCACTTGCGGCCACTTGGGCAGAGAGCTGGTGCCACCCCTGAACAGATTTGCAAGGTGGCAACATGGTCAAGTTTCCGCACGTTCGTGCGACATTACACCTTGGACCTCACATCTGCCAACGATTGGGCATTTGGCAGAAAGGTCCTGCAAGCTGTTGTCCCGCCCTAAGAGGGTAAGTCTCTGTTATCCTCTCAGGTGCTGTCCTGAAAGACTCCTTGGGAAAATCCAAGGTAGACTTACGGGTAACTTGTTTTCCTGAAGTCTTTCAGGACAGCAACGACCCGTCCTATTGGTTCTGAGTACTATGCTATGACTAATGTATGTGTTTGTTCCAGCCGGGGCCAGAGGTTCTCTTCTACAGGTGAAGTGTGGTAGGGAGGTGCCTCCCTTTAAAGATCTGGAGGCAGAAGGTGTTTCCTGTGGTCTGGTGGGAGGAGTCACTATCTCTCACGTGCTGACCTGAAAGACTTCTGGAAAACAAGTAAGTTTAACTTGGATTATTTATTTTTTTGTGTGTGTTTTTGTTTTTTTTTGTTTTTTGTTTTTTTTTTACATGTGCGAGGATGCAACCGCTTTAAGTATATAAACAGTAAAAAAGGGAGGACAGACCATATTAGGCCCATAAAGAATGAGGAAGGACATCTGGTTACAAAGGAAGGGAAGATGGCGCCGGTATTGAATTTATTCTTCTCCTCAGTCTTCGCGAGAGAATCGGGGGGCTTCAGCAATCAAAACTGCAGTGTTTGTCCTCATAACACATCACTGGAAGCACCCTCATGGCTAACAGAGAACAGAATTAGAAATAGACTTGGGAAACTTAACATTAATAAATCACCAGGACCAGATGGCTTGCACCCAAGGGTACTTGGGGAACTCAGTCAAGTAATTGCCAGACCATTGTTCCTAATTTTTACTGACAGTCTACTGACTGGAATGATACCAGCGGATTGGAGAAAAGCCAATGTAGCACCAATATTTTAAAAAGGGCCAAAATACATCCCTGGAAATTACAGACCAGTTAGCCTAACATCAATAGTATGCAAGCTCTTGGAGGGGATGATAAGGGACTATATACAAGATTTTAGTAATGAAAACGGTATTAGCAGTAATCAGCATGGATTCATGAAGAATCGTTCTTGCCAAACCAATCTATTGACCTTCTATGAGATGGTGAGCTGCCATCTAGATAAAGAAAGGCCTGTAGATGTGGTGTATCTGGGTTTTGCAAAGCATTTGATACAGTTCCCCATAAACTTTTACTGTAAAAGGAAGGTCAGTTGGCAAGGACCATAGGGTGAGCACATGGATTGAAAACTGACTACAAGGGCGAGTTCAGAGGGTGGTGATACATGGGGAATACTCGGAATGGTCAGGGGTGGGAAGTGGGGTCCCTCAGGGTTCTGTGCTGGGACCAATCCTGTTTAATTTGTTTATAAATGACCTGGAGGGTGGGGTAAACAGTTCAATTGTATTTGCGGACGACGCTAAGCAGGGCAATAACTTCTCCACAGGATGTGGAAACCTTGCAAGAAGATCTGAACAAATTAATGGGGTGGGAAACTACATGGCAAATGAGGTTCAATGTAGAAAAATGTAAAATAATGCATTTGGGTGGCAAAAATATGAATGCAATCTACTCACGAGGGGGTAAAGCTCTGGGGGAATCTAGGATGGAAAAGGGACCTGGGGGTCCTAGTAGATGAGAGGCTCAGAAATGGCATGCAATGCCAAGCTGCTGCTAACAAAGCAAACAGAATATTGGCATGCATTAAAAAGGGGAATAACTCCAGGGATAAAGCGATAATTCTCCCACTCCTACAAGACTTTGGTCCGGCTTCACCTGGAGTTATGCTGTCCAGTTCTAGGCACCAGTCCTCAGGAAGGATGTACTGGAAATGTAATGAGTACAAAGAAGGGCAACAAAGCTAATAAAGGGTCTGGAGGATATTGGTTATAAAGAAAGGTTGTGAGCGCTGAACTTATTCTCTGGAGAAGAGACGCTTGAGAGGGGATATGGTTTCAACTTACAAATACCATACTGGTGACCCCAAAATGGGGAGAGAGTTTAATAAAACAGGTGGCCACTCACTAAAATTAGAAGAAAAAAAGGTATAACCTTAAACAGCATAGAGGGTTCTTTACTGTAAGAGCAGCAAGGATGTGGAATTCCCTTTCCACAGGCGGTGGTTTCAGATAAGCACCTGAACGACCACAACATACAGGGATATACAATGTAATACTGACATATAATCACACATATAGGTTGGAATTGATGGACTTGTGTCTTTTTTCAACCTCCCCTACTATGTAACTATAGTGCCTGGGGGGTCCCCTTAGCCTGCCTGTAAAGTGGTGCATTTGTACTGTGTATAGAACCTGCTGCAGCCAAACTGCCTCAGTCTAAAAATGCCTATGATGGGTCTGCACATGCACAGTACGCAAAGTCACTCCAGCTGATATGTTGATCAGCTGGTGTGACGTAAACACAGCGCATACGCAGTTTGTCGGAAGCATTCTCCCTCCACTGTTTGCATAGCATCGGATACTGGCTCCGACGATCTGCGCATGCGCTGTGTTGTCACGCCAGCTGATCAACATATCAGCTGGAGTGATGATGCGTACTGCGCATGCGCAGACCCATCCGAGGCATTTTTCGACAGGGGCAGTATTCGATAGAACACCAGCAATACAAAAATGTTTTTAAAAAAATGGCGTGGGGGTTCCCCTCCCAATCTATACAAGGCCCTTTGGGTCTGGTATGGCTTTTTAAGGTGAACCCCATGCCAAATTGTTTTAAAAAAAGGCGTGGGGGTCCCCCCTGCAAGCCATACCAGACCCTTATCCGAGCATGCAGCCCAGCAGGTCAGGAAAGGTGGGACGAGCGAGTGCCCCCTCCCTTCCTGAACCATACCAGGCCACATGCCCTCAACATGGGGGGGTTGTTTGTTGGTTGCATGTTGAGGACAAGGGCCTCTTCTGGAAAACACTGGGCTGTGATTGTGGGGGTCTACGGGCAGGGGGCTTATTGGAATCTGGAAGCCCTCTTTTAACAAGGGGGCCTTCAGATCCCTCCCCCCATGTGAATGAGGATTGATTTTAGAGGAGGGGGGGCCACACCGTTTTTTTTTTATTTTGGCATGGGGTTCCCCTTAAAATCCATACCAGGCCCAAAGGGCCTGGTATGGAGTAGGTGGGGCCCTCACGCCATTTTTTTGTTTGTTTGTTTGTTTGTTTTCTTTTTCACATTTTGCTATTGCTGGAATTTTTTTTTTTTTTTTCTCAGCTGTCAGCAGGGAAGCCCGTTTAACAGCTGATGACTCATCCGTTGTTGAGGACACAGCGGCTGGCTTCCCAGCCCACTCCTTAACAACCAGCTATTCACTGTTTGCCCAATCAGGGCTTAGAATTCACTGTGCATAAATTTGGGTGTTCGCCACAGAGCCGAACGGGCGAACAGGCGATGGTCGGTCCGAATCTTTGCTCGACCCAAACTATTCACCCAACTCTACTGGTGATCCAGCCAGTAAGTCTGTTGTTTTTGAAAAGTACAGCCTTCCTGCAGATGTAGCAGTTAGAGGGTTTAGACAAACCAATTAACAAGCTATTGAACCAACCATTAATGTAAAACCTTCATCTCAAATGGGGAAAAAAAAATGTTTGTATTTGCTTATAAAGTGTTAGCTGGAATTTAAATTCAATTTGTTAGTGTATCTAAATCTGCTAGTGCATCTAACACACCCTTCCCCCAGATTGACAGTGCTGCTGTCTAAAGGTGTCTCTGTATGCTACTTAAAAAAAAAAAAAGTGACAGAACAGACAGTTGCCCTGTTGGCCAAGAGCATGAAATGTTTGTTTGATGCACCCCCTGTGAGTGATGATTTCATACTTACCACTTACCTACTGGGCACTTTTACCCCCTTCCTGTCCAGGCCAATTTTCAGCTTTCAGCACTTTGACAATTGCGCGGTCATGCCACACTGTACCCAAACAACATTTTTAGCATTTTTTTTCACACAAATAGAGCTTTAGTTTGGTGGTATTTAATCACCGCTGTTTTTTTTTATTGTTTGCTAAATAAACACAGACTGAAAATTAAAAAAAAAAAAAAAATGTTTTCATAGTTATAACATTTTGCAAACAGGTACATTTTCTCCTTCACTGATGGGCATTGATAGGCTGCACTGATGTGCATTGATGAGGAGGCACTGATACTAGGCACTGATAGGTGACACTGATGAGGAGGCACTGATGGGCACTGATTGGCAGCACTGTTGGGCACTATTGGGACTACACTGATAATCAGTGCCCTGATTCAGTGTAAATGTCCCTTTTTACACAAGCCGGTTATCGTCTCTCTTCTCCTCGTGAGGAAAAGAGTACCAATAACAGACTTCTGCTTACATCCGTGATCAGCTGTGATTGGACACAGCTGATCACGTGGTAAAGAGCCACTGATTGACTCTTTACCTCAATCTGTGATCAGCAGTGTCTGGAGGACACACTGATCAGAGTGTGTCGCCTGTGGCCTGCTGTGGATGTGATCACAGGAGGCCCTCATATGATGGCCTCCCAGAACTAGCCGGCTGTGCTGTAGCTGTCATTCGGCTAAAGCATATCTAAACCCCCCAAAAAATAAATTATTGATATTGTAGCTTATCAGTCTGTAGATATGGTGGCTAGATTGTTTGTTTGTTTTGTTTTTTTTTCTTTTATTTGAATCTGGTTACCAGGGGTTGATAGGAAAAAAACCTTTAAAATGACATTTAGTGGTGCATTTAGTTGCTGAGACTCCTGCATTTGTTTGTAGATTGGCCGCTAGAGGCAAATTATGCCTAATATACACAATGAGAAAAATTGGACAAAAAATACAATTTTCGGAGCGATTTCTGATAATCTGATCATTAGTACACAGCTTTTGAGAGCCGATCATGACAGTTCATGAGAAATTATCTGAAGGGAAAAGCACAAAAATTATTCTGGTACGATAACAGAACAAATGATTTTTGTTTAATCAGTACAGTATTCGTCCATAAATCAAATGACCGCCCATGCTTGGAAACGAAGGAATACATTACAATATATTTCATCATTCCGGGAAGTATTCTGTCTTACGACAGTTTTCAGAACTCTAGTAACCTATTCATTTTGATATAAGACTAGCATGCAAAAAAAAAAAAAAAAAAATCAGACGATCATTTTGTCCAACATTCTCATCGTGCGTTCCAGGCTTTACTCATTGCCATCATGCTTATCATTCACTAACACTTGTTGAGTTAAAGTGGAAGTTCAGCCTGAAACTAAAATCACTAAGACTAACCTATCCAACCCTGTAAAGCAAAAATCGCTATTGCATACCTTCTCTGAAGCAGATCCGGTCCAGTCTCCAGCGGCGGAAGCTGTGTGCAGGAGACAGTCAACCACGGCTGTGAAATGCCTGGGAAGTGACGTCACCCATAGGGTTATTATGGGGCTTTCGTTCCACACACACAAGCCACCGCTGGCAGCTCAGCGTGGGAGCGGACCAGAGCGGCTTCAGAAAAGATATGTATAATAATTTTTGCTTTACAGGGTTAGATAGGTTAGTCTTAGAATGTGGCTGCAAGTAGATTTAGAGATTTTCGTTTTAGGCTGAACTTCTACTTTTAAGATACTGTATCAACCTCTACAGGGAGAGAGATCATTGTTCTCAATAAGTCGGATGTATAAAGCTGGTCATAGATGGCTCAAATTTTGGCTGATTCCTGCTTTATCAAGCAAAGAGGGAAGACACATTAAGGAGAGATATATCAATGCTGCTCACCCCAATATAGACAAGAAAAATGGGAAAAAGTCCCCCGAGCAGGGTTTTTAGGCAGCTAACTATAGATATGAGCAAAGCATTAAGTAAAATATTAAAATTCTTTATTAAAGGGTAATGGATAAGTGTAACAACATATGAATATAAATTAAGAGCTCAAGTGGGAAAATACCCATACCAAATACATATAATAGCACACATAGGTTATACACAGCATATGATAAGGCTATTGCATAACAATCCTGACGCGTTTCGACCCATGAATTTTGGGGTCTCTTCAGAGGATGAGTTTGCTAAGGAAAAAAGAAAAATTTATAATAGTATGTCCAGCTTATTTAAGAGTTACAGCATAGGCAAGTTTGTTTCGCAACATGTTTAGTAACACTTTGCACATAATTACCACTGAGTTTGGATGTACCCCTCGATCAGAGCCTCCCCACATAGCAGCTAGACCATCCAGTGTGCCCGCACGTAGCAGCACCCCGGAAGAGGAGGGAACAGGAATCCACTTGATATGGCTTGCAAGGAGTCACACGTATAATTGCCCCCCCACCAACACGCCACAGGGGAGGTGGGGCCGGAACCTACGAAAATTGTCAGAGCGTTAGCTCACGAATATACCCATGTTGGTTAATGGTTAAATTTATCTGTTGGGCGGTCAGAAGGTGTTGTAATAATCTATTACAGCTTGAATTGATCATGTAAAGGATAATAATATTAGTAGAGTGACTATATTGGTATAACTAATATAAAATATGTCAGGGATGACCTTGTCTTTGAATGCTGACAATGGCAGTGATAGGAGGAAAAGTGAGGGATGTGCACAGTGAATATTGATGTGTAAAATATAAAAAAAATATAAAAAATATAAAGAAAATGTAAAAAAAAGAAATGTGCATGAAAATGATGCGAGTGAATGTTTGAACAGCAAGAAAAACAAAAAACAAAACAATGAGTGTGTGATGTGTGAATTTGAGGAAAAAGTGCATGATATTGCCAAGTATCTAAGTCTACGGCATCCAGAGCTGGTGTGCACATAAATCAAAATTAAATAGAAGTAAAATATTATTCTGTGGGGTCTGACAAAGCATTGATAATCAGATGTATCATAAGTTCTTACTCACTCCTACCCACTTACTTAATGCTTTGCTCATATCTATAGTTAGCTGCCTAAAAACCCCGCTCGGGGGATTCCTGCTTTATCAACCAAAAATTGTGTCATTGTGGCCCACAGTCATCACCCAGAATGACAAAGAAATTAAAAAATCGACTGAGCTAAATAGAAAATGATCAGCCAAACAGTAACTGCATCCTATCAGATACTGTCTGTTCAGCAGCCCACTGAATATATAGGCAGGTGTAGGTGCTGGAGCTGCTGAATACACTATCCAGTGGTGGATATTCCCTCCATCCATGCTGTTTAGCATGGATGGAGTATGGATAGATAAATCAAGCCATGTATGGTTAGTAATGTAAAGTGTTCACTTCACGCAATACCGGTTAATTTAGGAATGAGGTGCTGTGCATTCCTAAACAGATATATATTATCTCGTTATTTTTGTACACATATATAATATGTCAGGATGCAGCTTGTCAATAAAAGTAATATGTGAATATCAATATATCTTAATCTCAGCAGTAGTAAGAATTTCACTTGGTTTTTAACTGATATTTTTTTGCAGTTCACAACTACCATTGTTTTTATTCTGTTTCAGATTTACTGTTCCCCATTGACATAGATCTTGTGAAGTATGATCATGAATTCCTTGATCAAGATTCAATGGAATCACTGCTCAGGCAAGTTGTTGTTCTAGATGATGACCCATTTGAAGAAATGTGATACCAAACACAAAAAAATTGTTTACATAAATAATACATTTATATACTCTTTGACTGTCCACAAAGATACAAGCTGCAATCACTACAGATAGGAAAGTGTATTTTTCATACTGATAAATCTGGCCCTGAATTTTTGGTCTTACCTCCCTTATTTTCCTTATATTTTCTTACCCAACTGATGTAACAAGATTCAAATAATGAGGGGTAGAGCTGTTCATCAAATAAACCATTAGACTTTAGTGCATACACATTGTATGGCCTCATCCATTCCTGGTGTTGCCAACCTCTACTGAATTCTCTTTAGGGAAAAAAATCCATAGCTGACTGTAGGACATATGTATTTTAGTGTACTTTTTAAAACTGTATTACCAAAATTATTTATTTTTCAGGCGTTTGAACACCTTGAACAAATGTGCAAGTTTGAAAGTGGAAATAATTAATCATGGCAAACAAGTATGTTAGTTTTATTTGTGTTAGTACAGTTTCCTTTGCATAATGTTATTATATTTGACAACATAAAGAAAATTAACGTATATGTGTGCATATTAAAGAGTAATACAGTGATACCTTGGTTCACACACTTAATTCGTAAAACGACTCTGGTCGCGAACCGAATTGGTTGCAAACCGAGACAAACTTTCCCATAGGATTCAATGTAAATCATGTTAATCCGTTCTAAACTTTGTTTATATATTAAATTATGAAATGTATGTACAAAAAAAAGGATTTTTATCATATATTACATACGGTCTTTTACATTAAGCTGGCCTCTTTCATGTGTACATCCAAAGGAAAAAAAAAAAAAAGCTCCTCCTTTAATCCTTGTTTGTTTGAAACAATCCAAAACCTCAATTTAAATGACTAATCTAGGGGCCAGATAACAGCACTGTGCATCTAGGAAAAGATCTGAGGGCATGATAAAGTTGCAGAATTCATTTGAACTGTTTTTCCATGATTCCCAATCAAGTGAGCCCACTCTCATGGTAGTCAGGGGGCAGAAACCCCAATCTGAGTGGACTGGTTCGCCTAAGACTCTCATCTTGCACTTCTCTTCTCAATATGAATGTGTCAGAGCAGAAAAGATGGCTGCGGCTTGTGTTCGTGAACTGAAGCAAGTTTTTGTGAACTCTTCTGTTCGCAAACTGAGTTGTTCGTGGACAGAAACGTATGTGAACCGAGGTATGACTGTATATGCCTTTTAACTACTCCCTTATTACTTATCAAGTTTTAGCTAGAGATGCACATTACATATCCATTTAAATTGTTTACTTACAGCTTAGTGATATAACAAGTTCTGCTTAACCACTAGGAGTCCATGCTATAGCCGAAAGACGGCTACAGCGCGGACTCTAGTTGCCGGGAGGGCGTCCCTGGACGTCCTGTTTACTTCCGCGATGCAGGAGCGCATCGGGGAAATTCTGTGTTGGCCGTGTCCCTTGGACACAGCCAATCACAGATCATACTAAATGGCCAATCACAGCGGCCATTTAGCACTCGATCTGAGTGTCCAATGAGAGATGATCTCACATGTAAACATATGAGATCATCTCTCAACGGCAGCTCTCTCTCCTCACACAAAGACAGCGTGTGAGGAGGGAGAGCGAACGGCTGCAGGGTGAGTGAAAAAAAAAAATAAAGAAGAAAATACAGTACCTGTCAGTGCCACCTGTCCCCAGTGCCATCTGTCATCAGTGCCACATCAGTGTCACGTGTCATCAGTGCCACCTGTTAGAGCCATGGGTTATCAGTGCCATGTTTTAGTGCCATCTGTCATCCGTGTCACGTGGGAATTTCAGAGACCTGGTTCAACAGCTCTCATGATTGGCTGGCAAACATTCAAGGGTATACCCTATACCGCAAGGACAGAGAGGGTAAAAAAGGGGGAGGGGTATGCCTATATATCAAGAATAATGTACAAGTGAATGTGAGAGATGACATCACTGAGGGGGCTAGGGAGGAGGTGGAATCTTTATGGGTAGAGCTCCAAAGGGATGAAGCTAAGGGGAAAATAATACTGGGAGTATGCTATAGGCCCCCTAACCTGAGGGAGGAAGTGGAGATGGATCTCCTATCACAAATTGGATTAGCAGCAAGGATGGGAAGTGTTATCATAATGGGGGGATTTTAATTATCCAGACATAGACTGGGCGGAGGGAACCACGCATTCATTTAAGGCTCGCCAGTTCCTTAGTGTCTTGCAGGACAATTTTATGGGTCAGATGGTAGACTCACCAACTAGAAATAAAACATTACTAGATCTACTGATTACCAACAATACAGACCTGATAACAGATGTGGAAATACGGGGCAATTTAGGTAACAGCGATCACAGGTCAATTAGTTTCAGTATAAATCACACAAATAGGAGACATGAAGGGAACACAAAGACACTGAATTTCAAAAGAGCCAACTTCCCTAAACTACAAACCTTGCTAAAAGGCATAAATTGGGATAAAATATTAGGAACAAAGAATAAGGAGGAGAGATGGGTTTGCTTTAAGAGCATATTAAATAAGGGCATTAGCCAATGTATCCCATTGGGTAATAAATTTAAAAGAGCGAACAAACATCCTGGATGGCTTAACTCCAATGTAAAAATGCATATAAAAGCAAAGGAGAAGGCCTTCAAAAAATACAAGGTTGAGGGATCATCCTCAGCATTCAGAATTTATAAAGAATGCAATAAGAAATGTAAGGGTGCAATTAGGATGGCTAAGATAGAACATGAAAGACACATAGCGGAGGAGAGCAAAAAAAATCCCAAGAAATTCTTTAAGTATGTAAACAGTAAAAAAGGGAGGACAGACCATATTGGCCCCATAAAGAATGAGGAAGGACATCTGGTTACAAAGGATGGGGAGATGGCAAAGTTATTGAATTTATTCTTCTCCTCAGTCTTCACGAGTGAATCGGGGGGCTTCAGTAACCAAAACTGCAGTGTTTATCCTCATGACACAACACAGGAAGCACCTACATGGTTAACAGAGGACGGAATTAAAATTAGACTTGAGAAACTTAACATTAATAAATCACCGGGACCAGATGGCTTGCATCTGAGGGTACTTGGGGAACTCAGTCAGGTGATTGCCAGACCATTGTTCCTAATTTTTACAGACAGTCTATTGACTGGAATGGTACCAGCTGATTGGAGAAAAGCCAATGTAGCACCAATATTTAAAAAGGGCCCAAAAAACATCCCTGGGAATTACAGACCAGTTAGCCTAACATCAATAGTATGTAAACTCTTGGAGGGGATGATAAGGGACTATATACAAGATTTTAGTAATAAGAATGATATCATTAGCAGTAATCAGCATGGATTCATGAAGAATCGTTCTTGCCAAACCAATCTATTAACCTTCTATGAGGAGGTGAGTTGCCATCTAGATAAAGGAAGGCCCGTAGACGTGGTGTATCTGGATTTTGCAAAAGCATTTGACACAGTTCCCCATAAACGTTTACTGTACAAAATAAGGTGCGTTGGCATGGACCATAGGGTGAGTACATGGATTGAAAACTGGCTACAAGGGCGTGTTCAGAGGGTGGTGATAAATGGGGAGTACTCAGAATGGTCAGGGGTGGGTAGTGGGGTTCCCCAGGGTTCTGTGCTGGGACCAATCCTATTTAATTTGTTCATAAACGACCTGGAGGATGGGATAAACAGTTCAATCTCTGTATTTGCAGACGATACTAAGCTAATCTTGCAAAAAGACCTGAACAAATTAATGGGGTGGGCGACTACATGGCAAATGAGGTTCAATGTAGAAAAACGTAAAATATTGCATTTGGGTGGCAAAAATATGAATGCAATCTATACACTGGGGGGAGAACCTCTGGGGGAATCTAGGATGGAAAAGGACCTGGGGGTCCTAGTGGATGATAGGCTCAGCAATGGCATGCAATGCCAAGCTGCTGCTAATAAAGCAAACAGAATATTGGCATGCATTAAAAAGGGGATCAACTGCAGAGATAAAACGATAATTCTCCCGCTCTACAAGACTCTGGTCCGCCCGCACCTGGAGTATGCTGTCCAGTTCTGGGCACCAGTCCTGAGGAGGGACGTACTGGAAATGGAGCAAGTACAAAGAAGGGCAACAAAGCTAATAAAGGGTCTGGAGGATCTTAGTTATGAGGAAAGGTTGCGAGCACTGAACTTATTCTCTCTGGAGAAGAGACGCTTGAGAGGGGATATGATTTCAATTTACAAATACTGTACTGGTGACCCCACAATAGGGATAAAACTTTTTCGCAGAAGAGAGTTTAATAAGACTCGTGGCCACTCATTACAATTGGAAGAAAAGAGGTTTAACCTTAAACTACGTAGAGGGTTCTTTACTGTAAGAGCGGCAAGGATGTGGAATTCCCTTCCACAGGCGGTGGTCTCAGCGGGGAGCATTGATAGCTTCAAGAAACTATTAGATAATCACCTGAATGACCGCAATATACAGGGATATGTAATGTAATACTGACACATAATCACACACATAGGTTGGACTTGATGGACTTGTGTCTTTTTTCAACCTCACCTACTATGTAACTATGTGTCATCAGTGCCACCTGCCATCTTTTATCAGTGTCACATGTCATCTGTGCCACGTATTAGTGCGATCTGTCATCAGTGTCACGTGCCATCTGTCATCAGTGTCATGTGTCATTGTCCTGGTGCTCCAGAGCCTTCAAAAGTGTAATAGGTAGTCAACAAGTTAGATGTGTCAATTATGCTCCTAGAACACCTGATGTGCTCCCTGCATGTTGGGCCTCTCTATGTGGCCAGGCTGTGAAAAAGTCCCACACGTGGTATCGTAATACTCAGGAGGAGTAGCAGAATGTATTTTGGGGTGTCATTTGTGGTATACACATGCCATGTGAGAGAAATAACCTATTACAATGACCATTTTGTGGGAAAAAAAAATCTTCATTTTGTAAAGAATTGTGGGAAATAAATGACAACATCAAAAACCTCACCATGCATCTTACTAAATACCTTGGAATGTCTATCCTTGGAATGTCAAAAAAGGGGTCATGGGGGGGGGGTGTTGTACTTTCCTGGCTTGTTAGGGTCGCAAGAAATGAGATAAGCCTTCAGTACATCAGGTGTGATCAATTATTTATGATTTGCACCACAGCTTGTAGACTCTCTAACTTCAACAAAGACCAAATAATATCCACTAATTTGGGTTATTTTTTACCAAAGATATATAGCAGTATAAATTGTGGCCAAAATTTATGAAGAAAAATTAATAATTTGCAAAATTTTATCACAGAAACTTAGAAAAATGCGTTTTTTTTTCAAATTTGGCTCATTTATAGCGCAAAAAATAAAAAACCCAGAGGTGATCAAATACTACCAAAAGAAAGCTCTATTTGTATGAAAAAAAGGACAAAAAATGCATTTGGGTACAGTATTACATGACTGAGTAATTGTCATTCAAGGTGTGAGAGCACTGAAAGCTGAAAATTGGTCTGGTCACGAAGGGGGGTTTAAGTGCCCAGTTGTCAAGTGGTTAAAGGAGAAGTATGGGAATGAAAATAGGTGGTACATGCAACCCTCATACCTGCATTGCATCTCTTACTTTCCACAATCCTTTAGTTTTTGCAGAATAGTCTTTTGAAGTATGATGACATCAGAAGATGACATCAGTAACAGTGGTGGTGGGGATAGGAATGACATCGGTAATAGTGGTGGTGGGAATAGGGATGACATCAGTGGTGGGGATAGGGTTGACATCAGTGGTAGTGGACTGATGTCGTCCCTATCCTCGCCACTGCCACTGATGTCCTCCCTATCCTCACCACCGCCACTGATGTCCTCCCTATCCTCACCACCGCCACTGATGTCCTCCCTATCCTCACCACCGCCACTGATGTCCTCCCTATCCTCACCACCGTCACTGATGTCCTCCCTATCCTCACCACCGTCACTGATGTCCTCCCTATCCTCACCACCGTCACTGATGTCCTCCCTATCCTCACCACCGTCACTGATGTCCTCCCTATCCTCACCATCGTCACTGATGTCCTCCCTATCCTCACCACCGTCACTGATGTCCTCCCTATCCTCACCACCGTCACTGATGTCCTCCCTATCCTCACCACCGTCACTGATGTCCTCCCTATCCTCACCACCGTCACTGATGTCCTCCCTATCCTCACCGCCGTCACTGATGTCCTGCCTATCCTCACCGCCGCCACTGATGTCCTCCCTATCCTCACCGCCGCCACCGATGTCCTCACCGCCGCCACCACCGCTGTCCTCCCTATCCTCACCGCCGTCACAGATGTCGTCCCTATCCTCACCGCCGCAACCGCTGTCCTCCCTATCCTCACCGCTGTCCTCCCTATCCTCACCGCTGTCCTCCCTATCCTCACCGCTGTCCTCCCTATCCTCACCGCCGCCACCAATGTCATCCCTATCCTCGCCACTGATGTCATCCCTAACAGTGGTGGTGGGGATAGAGGTGACATCAGTGGCGGTGGTGGGGATGGGATTGACATCAGTGGCAGTGGACTGATGTCCTCCCTATCCTCACAGCCACTGATGTCTTCCCTATCCTCACCTTGTAGGCAATGCTGACAAAAGCCAGTGCTGGATTTTACTTTAAAAATGTATTATAATTTTACCAGGAGAGTAGAATATAATCTACAGAGCTCAGCCAGTGACTTCTACACTCACTGAAGTCTGCTACTTTCCTGAATGTGTGCTTAGATGTTCTGTCTGCAACAGGGAGGGGGAGGGGAAGAGCTGCTCTGTGTGTTGTGTGAAGTCTTGGGAAAGAGCAGAGAGCCGACATCAATCAAGCAAGATGACAGGAAAGTGGGTGCATCCAGACTCCAGAGCCAGACCATGGTCGGTGAAAGTCTGTAGACCCTCCCACAGGTAATTAACTCGGGGCACTTTTCAGAGGAGAGGAAAGATTTGTAGATACTAGCAGCTCATAAGGATTAGGATTAAGCATAAAAAAGGAAACCCATACTTCTCGTTTAACAAGGTTTAGCCCAACAGCCATAGAGAAACCGGTTCTTAGAGAAAATTAATATCTTGCAGCAAAAAGTGTAAATCCAGGGAAAAGCTGCTTCAACTGATACATTCTTTCACTCAAGGGGATTGGGTAGAATTTCAAAAATCCTTCTTCTCCCACAGTGATTGCCTATAAAGACAAACTAATCTAAATAGCGTTCACTTTAACCTCTCAGTGGCCTTTCCACAACATAGGTGCATTAAAGGTGGCCATGGATGGATCAAAATTGTTCTGCGGGGCCCAGGTGAATTTAAATCCATTTGTACCGATTCTGTTAAAGATCAGTCAATCTACTGATCGACTGCTCACAAACAGACTTGCTTTGAATTTAGTTTGATAAGCATGGTTAGCATACAATGACACAGCGAGGAGGATTCCTGTATCCACCTGGAACGCATGTATGGGGGAATCGGTTCTTTATTTTGGTTTGCCATGCTGATCAAAGATACTGTACAAAGATACTGTACAGTTTACCAAACTGCTACTGTTTCCATGTTTTATCCCTCCCCTGCCCTCTTCTTCTTACAGAAGGAGAGGAACCGTAGTAAGTTATCACTGGGAAATTAATGGATTGAGCTGATGATTTATTTATTACCAAGCTCCATGTTTTAAACTACTAAATACCAGCATTTTATCTAGTCATCTGTCCAGGACAGCACTAGAGATAAGCTCCACCTCTGGAGGCAGGAAACACATCAGCAGATCTTTAAAGGGCGGCTTCCATCCCTCTGCTTCAGTATTTGTGTTTCATCCACCGGAGGAGGAGGCTAGATATAGGAACTCTCCTTCCCCTGACCCTGGGAGCTACCCATGGGAGAAGGGGAAGGAGGTCTGCATACCTGACGGTCAGCACGTCGCTAAAAGGTGGCAGGCATCTGGATCCCCCGGCCAGGCTAAGTGTAGCTGGTGCCGGCGTCCTCCTCCTTGATAGCCCGGAGAGGGCTGTCGTTCCCCGCTCAGCTGCTAGATACGAGCGTGTCTGGCGTGGGGCGAGCGTAGACCACGAGTTCCGGCCTTTGGAGCACAGGAGGAGGTCGGGGACTTCCGGCGACCACTTCCGGTTCCGGGTCACGTGGCGAGCGTGGACGACGGAGCCTTTATTTGAAAAGCGCCAGCCACAGAAGGAAAAACGCTACTCCACAGCACATTCTACCTTAATGCAGGCAACAGACAGCATGAATGCAGCCAATCCAGATGGCAGTGGAGCAGACCCAGCTCAGGTAGGTGGACACAGGGGTGCCTTGGACCTACGGGGCTGACGGGGGGGGAGGTGATGGACTCCTAGGTAGCCCGTTTTTTGCCCCACCTCCTTATTAGACTAGATCCGGACTAAAGAGTCCTGTGAATCCCGTCAGCAGCTGGTGGGGTGTACTGAGGTGTTGCACAGCCCAAAGAACCAGAGAGGTCAGGGGGGGAAGAGGAAATGTCCGTCATGTGCGAACAAATTTAAGGAAGGGTGGAACAAGCCCCTCTGTAAGCCCTGTATTGACAAATTGGTTTACAAAGAGGCAACGGGAGCCTGCAAGGAATTGATTTCTTGGGTCCAGAAAGAAATGAAGGCCATTAAGACAATGCTGGCAAACCTTGAAACCCCGAAACAAACAGCCGCAGTCCCCCCTGCTTCCGCCCCAGAGGTGAGTGACGAATCAGGGGCAGAGGAATCGGATTCTTTGGATTAACCAGGTGAGGCGGCATCATCCAAAGATATTCCTAGCCAAGGGACAAGTTCACCCAGATACAGGCTCTCACTCGAGGAGGTTGATACCTTATTGGGGGTGATCTACGAGATGCTTGAGATTAAAGAAGAGCAAGTCAGTCTCCTTGTCTTTGCATGACCAGATGTATCGGACCCTGGAGGATGACCAAACCAGGGTTTTTCTGGTGCACAGCGCACTGGCAGACTCTATTAAAAAAGAGTGGGTGGAACCAGAGAAAAAATAGTTTTTTCCCAAAAGTTTGAAGGAGATTCCCTTTCAGTGAGGATTCCACCTGTGTTTGGAACAAGGTGCTCAAAGTAGACGCAACCTTTTCCCAGTGCGCCAAATCAACAGACCTTGCCTTTGAGGACATGGGTGTCCTTAAGCAACCCATGGACAAGAGGATGGAGTTACTGCTGAAAAGGTCATGAGAAGTAGCCATGGCGAACCTAAAACCCGCATGGCTACAACAATAGTGGCTCGTAATTTTGGAGGTCTGGCTGGACCAATTACAAGGTCATTTGGAAAGTGGGACCTCCAGGAAGGAACTTCTGGATTCCCTTCCCATGCTGCATAAGGCAGCGGGCTATATGGCAGACGCATCTGCCGAGTCGGTCAAACTATCAGCAAAGACCGCTGCCCTTATAAACTCATCTCGCAGAGCGTTATGGTTAAAAGCCTGGTAGGGGGACCCGGCCTCAAAAGTTAGGCTGTGTGGCATCCCATTTGAAGGAGACCTCTTGTTTGGACAGGATCTAGAAAAAGTCCTAGGTCGCACTGCAGACAAGACAAAGGCCTTCCCTACCAAAACTAAGAAAGCCCCAGGGGAAATGTTTTTTTTTTTCGTTCCCAAAGACAAGGGCTGTCACAAGGACAGACCTCTAAGGGGTCAACTTCTAAAAGACAGTGGGGAAGGGGAAAACAGAAAGGAGTTCTGTTTTCCTCTCCTAAAAAAAACACTAAATCCCAGTGACTTGGTTACCATGGGAGGGAGACTGGGGCAGTTCCTCCCACAATGGTAAAAGACTACCTCAAATGCTTTTATACTGAGGATTAGGGATGAGCCGAACACCCCCGGTTCGGTTCGCACCAGAACCTGGGAACGGACTGAAAATTTGCACGAACGTTAGAACCCCATTGACGTCTATGGGACTCGAACGTTCGAAATCAAAAGTGCTCACTTTAAATGCTAATTTGCATGGTATTGTCCTAAAAAGGGTTAGGGGACCTGGGTCCTGCCCCAGGGGACATGTATCAATGCAAAAATGTTTTTCGGGAGCAGTGATTTTAATGATGCTTAAAGTAAAAAAAAAAAAAAAAAAGTGAAATATTCCTTTTAAATATCGTACCTGGGGGGTGTCTATAGTATGCCTGTAAAGTGGCGCATGTTTCCCGTGCTTAGAACAGTCCCTGCACAAAATGACATTTTTAAAGGAAAAAAAGTCATTTAAAACTGCGGCTTTAATCTAATGTCGGGTCCTGGCAATATGGATGAAAATCAGTGAGACAAACGGCATGGGTACCCTCCAGTCCATTACCAGGCCCTTTGGGTACTGTATGGATATTGAGGGGAACCCCGCACCCAAATTAAAAAAAAGGAAAGGCGTGGGGCCCCAGGCCCTATATACTCTGAATAGCAGTATACAGGCGGTGCAAACAAGACAGGGACTGTAGGCTTGTTGTTAAGTAGAATCTGTAATTTTGAACTGGTACATTTTTAAAGTGTAGCTCCAGCCAAAAAATCTGTTTTTAAGCTTTTTGGAAAACATAGGGAACGGTTATCACCCCTGTGACATTTGTTTTGCCGTCTGTGCTCCTCTTCAGAAAATTTCACCTCACTTTTTGTCCCAATGACAAATGTTTTTTGAAAATTTGGGCTTTTTAGTGAAACAAGGATTGGTGATAAAGCATCAGTGGAAAGGAGAAAAGTTTTTCCCATATTAACTCTTATGCCCCGTACACACGATTGGACATTGATCGGACATTCCGACAACAAAATCCATGGATTTTTTTCCGACGGATGTTGGCTCAAACTTGTTTTGCGTACACACGGTCGCACAAAGTTGTCGGAATTTCTGATCGCCAAGAACGCGGTGACGTACACCACGTATGACGAGACTAGAAAAGGCCAGTTCAGAACCAAGTGCGGCACCCTTTGGGCTCCTTTTGCTAATCTCATGTTAGTAAAAGTTTTGTGAGAGACGATTCGCGCTTTTTCAGACTCGTGGTTTTCAGATCGTTTTCTGCTGTTCAGTTTGTGCTTGTGGGTTTGTATCTGCTCTTCAGTGCATGCAGCAAGTTACGCGTGACTTTGTCATTGTGTTCTTGTTCGTTCGTTACTGTTTTTCAGGTCGCTCTTCACAGGCCTTGCTGTTCTTCAGTGTGTTCTATTACTTCGTTCTGAGCAGCCGACGGTTTTCTAGTCATGTTGCTTATACGTACTCCTCGTAGAGTTCGTGCTGTGCGGGGGCTTGGTGTTGGGGTCCTTACCTTGACACAAGCCCAGTCCATGAACAGGGTGGGGAGGAGTTCATGGACCAAGAATTGGTTGCTTCAGCGTGACCAGTTCTGTCATATGCCTTTGCTACGTGAGATCCGTGAGAATAATCCTGATGATTTCAGGAACTTTCTCCAGATGACGGACCCCGTATTTCACCGTTTGTTGGCTTTGCTGACCCCCTATATCAGCAGGCAGGATACCTGCATGAGGCAAGCCATCACTCCGGAGCAGAGGCTCGTCACCACCCTGCGGTACTTGGCGACGGGGAGAAGCCTGCAGGACTTGAAGTTCTCGACAGGCATCTCCCCCCAGGCTCTGGCTATCATTATCCCGGAGACCTGTTCTGCCATTATCCAGATCCTGCAGAAGGAGTATATTAAGGTAAGATTTTTATCCTTTAATATCACATTTTATTGTATTTAATGTTTGATAATATATTGTATTTCTTTCCTCATTCCCTAATTACCATGATTGGAATATGCTGTGAATGTCTCCTTTGTCCTCATGCATGCTGGATTTTTATTGTCCTTCATCCCTTTTTGCCTTCACTTACCTCCCCAGCATGGTCTCCTGGCCCTATATTCACCTCATGTAGTCACTTAACAATGTATTTTGTCAGCTCCATAGTAGTGCTTTACCCTAAATACCCCTAAAATGTTTTTAAATGTGATTTGTGCTTTAAATTCAGGCAGAGTGCCAGAGGCTTTTTTTGGGGGGTCCCCAAATCATTTGTAACCCTCCCTCCCCCCAACTGCTAAGTCAGCTGATACCAATTCTCTATCCTCAATCATCTATCTGCTGACTTTGCCAAACCCATACACACTATACCCATCTCTTTTGTGGTCAGATGTATGGAAGAATTCCCCAAAGCATGTATTGCAAGGGCCTGCCTGAATACTTTCAAATGGTACTGTTTAAAGTTTTTGTATCCTATTGTTCTCTTGATAGGTAATAGCAGAATGTCCAAATGTGCTAAAATGTGTACAGTGTGTATTTATCTCTTTATATTATGACACTTCTTACCTGTCCAGTGGGCTGCCAATAGTGTAACTAAGGAGGGGCTGTTCCAAGTAATACCCATTATTTAGGCATTCATCTCTCAATGAAGTGGAGAGTGTTACCTGTCCAAGAGCTCCCCCCCCCCCATAATGTTAGAAATGGCCCATGAGAGGGTGGAAATCTGATACGTGTACCTTATACTTTGGTCTTTAAAAACTCCCTCAAATAAATGTTATCTGGATGTTGGCCAAGAATGTTTGTGTGTAATCTGCTTTCCCTGTTTATGTGCAAAATGAATAATTTTTATTTTTTGGTTTGACTCCACAGTTTCCTTCCACGCCACAGGAATGGCAGACTGTGGCCTCCCACTTTGCCCAACGGTGGGACTTTCCTAACTGCGGAGGGGCAATTGATGGGAAACACGTCCACATCATCCCACCACCCAACTCGGGGTCATACTATTACAACTACAAGGTGTTCAATAGTATTGTGATGTTGGCGGTGGTGTCGGCTACTTATGAGTTCCTGTATGTGGACGTGGGAAAGAATGGCCGGATGTCCGATGGTGGAGTCATCGCCCAGACGGAGTTCTACAGCCATCTCCAGAATGGCAGCTTGGACTTGCCACCTCCAGAAGACAATGTGGAAGGACTCCCATTCGTCTTCGTTGTGGATGAAGCATTTGCGCTGGGGGACCATCTTATGCGGCCATTCCCGATGAGGACCCTTACCCTGGACCAGAGGGTTTTTAATTACTGGCTGGCCAGAGCCAGAAGAGTGGTGGAGAACACGTTTGGAATCATGGCCAGCCGGTTCCACCTATTTCTTATACCCATACATATGATTCAGTTTGTACTCCGCCATATTATCCTGGTGTGCTGTGTTCTACACAACTTTTTACGGCAACATTCTCCCAACTATGCTGGCTCAGTTGGGCCTGAGGCTGGAATTCCAAATGTATCAACCCTGACGGCGCTTGAAAGTGGCCATCCTGGCTTGCCCCCCCCCAGTGCCCGTGATGTCCGGCTAGGATACCTTGAATTCTTTGCGGGTAGGGGGGGCTATCAATATGCCAGACAATGTCTAAAAGCATCTTCAAATAAAAAAAAAATACTCAAATCTTTGGTGACATTTACTGCTTGTTTGTTTTAGCTGACCCTGACAGAAATGTGGTGAGTCCTGAAAATGGCGTGATTGTGTAACCTGACAAAGCACTGTTGGGTGTTATTTACAAAAGGCAAAGACACTTTGAAAGCTGAACACTTGAAACTGCACTTGTAGTGCAAAGTAGATTTGCCCTTAGGAAATAACACCCATTGTCACAGAAAAGAGCACCACAAAAGTGTTGTAGCGTTGAGACAATAATCCACACATTCTGGATTAACAATCTTTTTAATACCAACACAATCACATGTGCATTTAGAAAAGGTTTTTAAAACAAACCAACATGTTTGTTGTATAACAATTTTTGTGCTCACATTAGAAAAAGTAGAAATGTCCATTTAAGATAAAACAGGCATGTTTAAAACCAACAAGAAAGACACAAATCTTGAACTTACAAAGTTCACATTTGGTAGAACTTGAAGGCAATATCAGACATGAGTATTTACAAACTGTGTTTGATATTGCGTTCAGATGGGGTGAAGTCACCCCAGGAAAAGCCAAATTTTGACGATGCACACAAATTTACGAATGTCAAAATGTGCTACCTGCCATCACGGGGGATCAAGGGACGTGTTTTGGGGGTGCAACCCCTTCCTCACAGCTACTTGATTGAGGAAGGGGTTGCACTCCCTAAACGCGTCCATTGATCTCCCGTGATGGTAGATAGCACATGTTGCCACACTGTGTGCATCTTCAAAATTTGGCTTTTCTAAAATTTGTCAAAAAATGTCAAATTTTTAGCACACAAAAAAACAAAGGGATTTTGAGGGGTTTTAAACTCTCCCTAAAACATCAATGATGTTTTTCATTTTTTGAATAACATCATTGATGTTTTTCTTGATGTTTTCCAAGTCCCTATTACACCCCATGATCTCCCCGATCAGGATCTGTGCGCTTTCCGAGGTGAAAGGATCTGGATCCACAACATCACGATCACCCAGAAAGATAGAAACCAAAAAACACCATGTATTATAAGTATCCCGGCATCCATCTCTTACCTGAGCCTGTGGTCGCAGACACTCACCTGTTGTGGTGCCAATTTCCACCGCGTCTTCCTCCTCCTGCTGTGCTTGTTCTGGGTTGGTTTCCCCTTCTTCCAGAGGTGGGGGGTCTCTGGTCTCCCCGGATGAGGGGTGTCCTCCGAGTCTTTTCTCCCCTATGTAAAAAAAAAAAAAAATAGGTCTACTTAGCACACAGATATTTGATGTCAGAACTATAAATATGAAACATTGCTTGGAAGTGGGGTACAATTGTCTGTTTTGGCAGAGTTCCAAGATGTTGCATTTTTCTTGTCCTTTGTGAAGCTTCAATACTTACCTGTTTCGTACAAGCTACACAGATGTAGACACCCCTATAGTATACACTGGAGCACCTGTGTTGCCCCCTAATAGAAAGGGTGTTTTTGTGTCCCACACTAGTGTTCCAGCGTCCAGATGTGTAAACAGCTGCTGACTATCCTCTCCTTACACAGAATCTAGTTTGCATTTCATTCTAATAACAAACCCATCTACACAACCATATTAGTTTCACACAAGTAGGCCCTAAAAAATGTGGGCAAATGCATATGGCCAAAACAATGGTGTTTTATAGGCCGAAAGAAAAATGTTTGATACGAACGAATAATGAGCCCATTAACATGAAAGTTGACATTTTAAACTGGATAACAGTTAAGAAAAGCACATGGAGCAGCACGAACATAATAAACACAAAAAGACTAGGAACACAGCACAACTACTTACTTTTTTGCAGCACTCTCCAGATCTTTCTGTACTGCTCGTGCTCTCTTAATTTTAGGTCCGACCACCGCTTCCTGAGCTGATCTTTCTATCGACGTACCCCGAAATTCCGGTGCAGACTTTTGACCACTTTTGCCATGATCTTGGCCTTTCGGACATTGGGGTTGGGGTAAGGTCCATTCTTTCCATCATAGTCGGCCCTCTTCAGGATGTCGACCATCTCCAACATCTCCCCAAAGGACATATTTGTTGACTTAAATCGTCTCCTTCTGGATCGGGATGTTTCTGCCTCCGGGCTTTCCTCCTCCTCCTCCTCCTCCTCGTTGGTGTAATTATCAGACACCTGCTGTGTCTCCGCCATGTGCTCTTCCCCACTGCGACGAACGAGAAGGGGCGGGGAATAGACTATAAAGAACGTCAGGGGCGGGCAGAGTTTCACGCATGTGCAGTGTCTATAAAGCATAATACGCGTGCGTAGTACGTACGATCTGTAAGCGGAGGAAGGAGTAACGAAGGCGTCGATCGTGATTGCAAAGGTAAGATTTAACATGGTGCCTATACTTCTTCTAGATTGAGGCCTGTATTTGCACAAGTTTAGAAGACTTTAGGCTGACATTAGGGTTTGTCTTGTGTTGTGTCTTGCAGTGAAAATGGATATCTTGAACGATAAGGACTTTATGCCAATCTTCATTGATATGTTCAGGGAGCTGCCCTGTCTATGGGAGATAAACCACCCTGAATATAAGAACCAAACAGAGGAAGGCAGCGCTGGATCAATTGCTGGAATTTGTGAAGACGGTGATCCCCACGGCAGACATCACCTATTTGAAGATCCTAATTGGTGGCCTGAGGAGCACTTATCAAAGAGAGCACAAGAAGGTCCAGGATTCCCAGAGATCAGGAGCTGCAGATGACATTTATGTCCCCAGGCTGTGGTACTATGACAGGCTGCTTTTTCTGGCAGGTCAGATTGAACCCAGGCCAGCACTCTCCAATCTTCCTTCCAGGCTTCCTCCCCCCCCCCCCCCCCCAGCTGAGGCTTCTGAAGCCCAACCTGGGCCTTCCAGGCAGCAACATGTGGAGGAGCCCAGCTTGAGCCAGGTATAGCATTCCTCTAAATCTTCATGGCTATCCAATCAATGATGTTAACTAGATGTTAGTTTGGAGTACTAATTTATGATTGTGATTGATGATGCAAAAACTACAACCATGTCCCTTTTTCATACACAGGGAAGTCTCAGGGAGGAGGTGGCCGGGCCAAGCAGGCTGCCTGATATCCAGGTCCCTCCCCTACACCTTCAAAGACAAAGTGGCAGGAAGAGGAGTAACCTGGAGGAGGCTGCCATAGGCCTCTTTTGGAAGGCTACAGAGGCCCTGAGAAGCCCCCACAGTGTGGAGGAGGACTTTGCTGGCATAACTGCCTGCAAAATGCTGCAGATGGAGGAGGGCCAACGACTCCTGTGTGAGTCCTTAATTTTGGAAGCTCTCAATAAGGGGTTGAGGGGCCAAATAACATGTGCTACCCACATTTGTAACCTCACACATAGTTCTCCTCGTCCTACTCCTCCTCCTCCAGGTCCTACTCCTCCTCCTGCCACATCTCCAACACCAGAGCCACAGCCGGGAAGGAAGCATGGAAAGAAGACCAGAGAGTGATGACCCTGGGTCCAGTCTGGTCTGGCAAAAGATGCAGCCTCTTGTAGTACCACAGCCTGGGGACATAGATGTCATCTGCTGCTTTCATGATCTCTGGGACTTCTGGACCAGACTGCACTCCCTTAGATATGGACTCCTCAGGCCACCAATTTTGCAGTAAAAGAATTGATGTCTGCCCTGGGGTCCAAGGCTTCGCCAATTTATGTTTCTCCAGCGTTGCCTCCCTCTTTGTTTGGTTCTGAGCCCTTAATAAAGGATTTTTTGTTTCAATTATACTCGCCTATGTGTATTCCTTAAAAAAGGAAAGTTTGTGAAGATTCAGGTACATTTCAAAAATACAATGTGAAATTAACAAGAGACACCAACAGCAAACAATCTCCTTGAGATTAAATAATACAAGATAATAATGGTGTTGCGTTAACGTGACACACACAAAAATATTATGGAGTAAAACTAAAACTAAAATAAAACAAAGAACAGCCTTGAAAAAAATACAAACCCCCCCCCCCAAAAAAAAAAAAAAAAACAGCCTTGAAAAAAAAAAAAAAAATAAAACAATAAAAAAGAAATTTGGTCAGATGTGACAAATCAAAATATATTGAGGGAATCACGATAAATAATAAAGAAAGAAGTTTGTGAGAAGTCTGTGTGAATATGAGCAGCAAAACTACTTCATTGTTCTCACATCATAAAGAAGAAGAGAGTGCGCTGTATTAAACCATTTTTTACATTGCAGCGTGACGAAAGTGCTGTATCCATTGCGAACGTTAATTTTACCAGACCGAGCTGTTCCGTCTCGGAATTTCTTCTGAGCATGCGTGGCACTTTGTGCGTCGGAATTGTACACACACGGTCAGAATTGACGCGATCGGATTTTGTTGTCGGAAAATTTTATAGCCTATTCTCAAACTTTGTGTGTCGAAAAATCCGATGGAAAAAGTCCGATGGAGCCCACACACGGTCGGAATTTCCGACAACACGCTCCGATCGCACTTTTTCCGTCGGAAAATCCGACCGTGTGTACGGGGCATTACAGGAGAGAATTTCCCTTCCTATGGGGTAGATTTCATCTCACTTCCTGTTGTCTCCTTCCGTTTGCAAGTAGGAGTCGTTTGTAAGTTGGATGTTTGAAAGTAGGGGCCTGCCCTATATACTCAGCAGAAATTTGGGCCTTAGGTGTCGTTGTGGCCTCAACACTGTAAGCCCTCACAGGGCCCTGCTGTGAAATATTAGATCAAGAATTGTAATTACATGCCCCTGTTGAACAGGGCCAGAAAAATTGGGCCTTTGGTGATGGTGGTGGTGGTGCTGGTGCCACAACACTGTAAGTCCTCACAGTTACTCTTGGTGAGCGCTGGAACGGGCCCTGCTGTGAAATATTAGATCAAGAATTGTAATTACATGTCCCTGTTGAACAGGGGCTGAAAAATTGGGCCTTAGGCACTGGTGCCACAACACTGCAACCCCTCACAGATACTCTAGTTGGAGTGCAGGAACTAGCCCTGCTGCAAAGAATTGCATCAAAAATTGTAATTACATGCCCTTGTTAAACAGAGGCTTAAAAATTGGGCCTTAGGCACTGGTGGCAGCGCCCAGAACCAAAAATGTTCTTACAAGCTATCAGCATGATCATTGAGGAGGAAGAGGATAATTACTCAGCTTAACAGGATAGTCACTCAGCATCAGCATAGGCAGTCTTTGAAGGGATCTGACATTTAAAAAAAAATTATTCGGTTACATCAGCATCAGGTACTTGGTAGCTGGTGGTGATCCAAGACTGATTCATTTTTATGAAGGTCAGTCGATCGACCGAGTCGGTGGACAGACGCACCCTGTGATCGGTTACAAAGCCTCCAGCAGCACTGAATGTGCGTTCCGAAAGAACGCTGGATGCAGGACAGGCCAGTAGCTCAATTGCATACTGTGCAAGCTCTGGCCAGTGATCCATCCTCAAGACCCAGTAACCCAGAGGATTTTCGGTGGGAAAGGTGTCCAAGTCAGATCTTGCCCCTAGGTATTCCTGCACCATGTAAAACAGACGCTGGCGATGGTTGCTGGAACCGATCATACCTTGGGGCTGCGGACTAAAAAATTGTCTGAACGCATCGGTCAGACGGCCACCATCTCCACCGATCCTTCTTTGACCGAAGCCTCAGCAACACGTTGTCCAGAAACAGGAGTTTGTAACCTCCCAGTCTCTGGGAACGCATTGCACAGACCTTTCTGCAAGGCCTCCCGAAGATGTTTCATCCTCTGTTCCCTCTGCGACGGCAAGATAAGGTCCGCAACCTTACCCTTGTAACGTGGATCAAGGAGGGTTGCCAGCCAGTAACGATCCCCCTCCTTGATACCACGAATACGAGGATCCTTCCGCAGGCTTTGCAGGATCAGGGATGCCATGCAGCGCAGGTTTGCTGAGGCATTCGGTCCGGAGTCCTCTGGGTCACTAAGGACGACATGGTCCGCAGCCACCTCCTCCCAGCCACGTACAAGTCCATGTGTTTCTTGGGACTGATCCCTTAAAGACTGCTGCTGATGCTGAGTACCAGGCTCCACCTCCATACTGACACAATCCTCCTCCTCTTCCTCCTCCTCGTCCTTGTCCTCTTCCTGTGTGATCGGCGGGCACGCAGGAACACTGTCCTGGGGGGCCTTGAGACCTAAGGAAGTCCTCCTCTTCCTGCCTCTGTTCTGCCTCAAGTGCCCTGTCCATTATTCCACGCAATGTGTGCTCCAACAGGTGGACAAGGGGGACAGTGTCACTGATGCATGCACTGTCACTGCTCACCATCCTCGTGGCCTCCTCAAATGGTGACAGGACAGTGCATGCATCCCTGATCATGGCCCACTGGCGTGGGGAAAAAAAAAAATCAAGCTACTCTGACCCTGTCCTGGTGCCATAGTCGTACAGGTACTCATTGATGGCCCTCTGCTGCGTGTGCAGCCGCTGCAGCATGGCCAACGTTGAGTTCCACCTGGTGGGCATGTCACAGATTAGGCGGTTCTTGGGCAGGTTAAACTCCTTTTTGGAGGTCTGCCAGCCGAGCACTGGCATTATATGACCGGCGGAAATGCACACAGACTTTCCTGGCCTGCCTCAGGACATCCTGTAACCCTTGAATGCCTACGGAGCACCGCTGGTTCCGAGGACAAAGCACAGGAAGAGGCCATGGAGGAAGAAGAAGAAGAGGAGGGGGTGGAGGAGAGAGGTGTGTCACAATCATTAGTAGTGGCATTTTGGAGGCGTGGTGGCGGAACAACCTCCAACACTACTGCACCTTGTCCTGCATCCTTCCCAGCTGCCAGCAGAGTGACCCAATGCGCCGTGTAACGTCCCTGTCCATGCCTGATGGACCATGAGTCAGCGGTAATATGCACCTTACCCCTGACCGCCTTGTCCAGCGAGGCCAAGACATTGCCTTCCACATGCCGGTAGAGAGCCGGAATCGCCTTCCGTGAGAAAGTGTCGTTTGGGTACATGCCACTGAGGAACCGCACATTCCACAAACTCACGGAAGGGGGCAGAGTCTACCAACTGAAAAGGTAGCAGTTGATGTGCTAGCAATTTTGCCAAGCTTGCATTTAACCACTGGGCATGTGGATGGCTGGGAGCGAACTTCTTTTGGCGGTGCAGCAGCTGGGGCAGGGAAATTTGCCTGGTGCAATCTGACGTTGGTGTGCCGAAAGCAGATTGCCCACAAGTACTTGGCTGTGACACCTAATTCTACACCTTCATTCCTCTCAGTGCAGGTCTCAGAGAGGACTGAAGGTATAGTGGGGTTGGAGATCTCAGCTGATGAGGAGCAAGGAGAGGTCCTCTTTGTTCTTTGGTGTAGGTCTTTTAGATACGCTTGCCAACGAACTGCATGGCAGGTCAACATATGTCTGGTCAAGCATGTGGTGCCCAAGCGGGAGATGTTTTGGCCAAGTGAGATACGCTTGAGACTTATGTTGCAAATAACAGCGGTGCGATCTGATGCACTCGTATCAAAAAAGGCCCACACCAAAGAACTTTTAGAATAACGCGCAGAGACAGCAGCGCCCTGCACATGTGGAGCTTTGCGGTGTGATGCAGTCAGTGTGCTGCCCTTAGGCTGGCCCCTGGAGGGCATCTTGCCTCCTTGGTGATGTGCCTCCTCCTCTCTCCTATCAGGCACCCACGTTGAGACAGTGACCTCATCATCCCCTTCCTCCTCATCACTGGAGCAAACCTGGCTATATGCTGCAGCAGGGGAGCATGACTGCCAGATTGCTGTCCTTCTTGGGCACCCCCTCTGTCCGTGCTCACGTTACTGCCTTCATCTAGCTCAGTATGATCATCAGAGCCTTCTAAACGCTGGGCATCCTCCTGGAGCATGTACCCAACACTGTGGTCAAACAGTTCGAGGGACTCCTCAGGAGGACATGGTGGGGCTAGGGAAGGAGTAACTGATGCCATTGAGCCGAAGGAAGAGGCCGCGTTGGCAGCTGCTTTGCCAGACAAAGTACCCTAAGCATTAGTGAGAGAGGATGAGGACGGCTTGGTCATCCACTCGACCAAGTCTTCCGCATGTTGCGGCTCAACACGGCCAGCTGCCGAAAAAAGGCCAAGCGTGTCCCACGGCCACGTGCTGATGAGGATGCACCGTCTCCATGACCAGCACTGTTGCCTCTAGACACAGAGCCTGCTTACCCTCTTTTATTGGCTTGTGTCTGCCTCTCCTTGTTGACCTTCCAGACATGCTAATGGCCTGTAGCTTCACTAAGCTGGGATATATATATATATATATATATATACTGCCTGTAGTATGAGAACACCACCAACAAATAATTGTTGTAAATAATTTAGCTGCCTGCGGTAGTGATAGGATCAGGAAAACACCACCAACCTTCTACAGGTAGCTTTAGCTGAACACTGTGCAGAGGTCGCACTACACTAACTTGTAGTTTTAGCTGAACACAGTGAGGAGGACGCACTACACTAACTTGTAGCTTATTTAGCTTCCTGCGGTAGTGATAGGATCAGGAAAACACCACCAACCTTCTACAGGTAGCTTTAGCTGAACACTGTGCAGAGGTCGCACTACACTAACTTGTAGCTTTAGCTGAACACTGTGAGGAGGACGCACTACCCTAACTTGTAGCTTTAGCTCAACACTGTGCACGACACTAACTTGTAGCTTTAGCTGAACACTGTTTAGAGGACGCACTACACTAAAATGTAGCTTTAGTTGAGCACTGTGCAGAGGTCTCACTAAACTAACTTGTAGCTTTAACTGAACACTGTGAGGAGGACGCACTACACTAACTGTAAATAGTCTAGCTGCCTGACTGTGGTACTAACAGGATCAAAAGAACACCAGTAATTTTCTTCAGGTAGCTGTAAATACTGTAACAACACAAGCCTGCCTGTCAGTAGCAAGATAACAGGAACGGATCTAGCTAAACTGAATGCAGTGTGTGTGTGTGTGTGTGTGTGTGTGTGTAGATATAGATAGAGATATATATATATATATATATATATATATATATTTACACAACACCTGGGATGCATATATACACAATACACTGTAAGTGCAGCTAAGTGCAGGCGGCCTTATATAGTGTGGGGCGTGTTCTAAACCCCCTGAGCCATAATTGGCCAAAGCCACCCTGGCTTTGGCCAATTACAGCTCTCACTACTGACGGCGCTGTGATTGGCCAAGCATGCGGGTCATAGTGCATGCTTGGCCAATCATCAGCCAGCAATGCACTGCAATGCCGCAGTGAATTATGGGCCGTGACACGCCGCACGAATTTGGCGTGAACGGCCCATATCGTTCGCAATTCGGCGAACGATCGAACAGATGATGTTCGAGTCGAACATGGGTTTGACTCGAACACGAAGCTCATCCCTACTGAGGATAATCAGGGAGGGCTATCGAATACAGTGCAAGGCACTCCACCCGCAAGGACGTGTGTGACCACACCTCCCAGGGATCCTCAGAAGGTGACGGCCTTGTTGTCACAAATTGGCGACTTGGTGGACCAGCGGGTCCTTGTTCCAGTGCCACAGAAGGAAGTAAACCACAGTTTCTACTCTCACATTTTTGTAGTAAAGAAACCGTCTGGCAAATTCCGTCCACCACTAAATTTGAAGTTGCTAAACAACTGGGTAACGTACAAAAAATTCCGGATGGAAACAATCTTTTCGGTAAAGTCAATTCTTCCCCCAGATTGTATGTTTCATGGCCTCCCTCAATCTGAGGGATGCCTATCTACACGTCCCCATCCACAAGGACTCTCAAAAATTTTTGAGGATAGCAATCCAGTGGGATAGGCAGGTTCGACATTTTCAGTTCAGGGCCCTACCATTCGGCCTGTCCTCATCCCCCAGGATTTTTACGAAAATCTTGGCGGAAGCACTGGCTCCCCTGAGATTGATAGGGATATCGGTCATGCCATATTTGGACGACCTTTTATTCTTTGCCACCTCCGTGCTCCAGGGAGATCTGCGGGCGGCCATTTCCTTTTTAAAAAAATTGGTGTGGTTGATAAACAAAGAAAAGTCGAACTTAATCCCGACACAGGTCTTACAGTACCTGGGGTTCTTGGTGAACTCAGTGACGCAAAAGATCTATCTCACAGAGGAGAAGGTAGAAAAGGTGAAGGCAACTGCAACCTTTTTCCAAAACAATCTGGCAATTTCTCTCCGCTCAGCTATGTCAGGTCTGGGTTTTTTGGTAGCAACAATTCCTGCGGTACCATGGGCAGGGACCTATTTCAGGTGTCTCCAGGCCAACATCCTGAACAGCTGGGATGGAGCGCAAGAATCGCTAGACACAACCATCTGCCTATCTTCAAAGACCAGAAGGTCTCTGTGGTGGTGGAGGAACGAAGAGAACCTTGTGCAGGGTCTATTATGGTCTCTTCCAGTGTCCGTCCGTATCACCACGGACGCCAGTGCTTGGGGCTGGGGGGCCCATTGGGGGTCAAAATTAGTCCAAGGGTGCTGGGAGAAAGTACAGCCCCAAAGGTCTGCCAACTGGAGGGAGTTACAGGCAATCTGTGAAGCGCTAAAGACATTTGCCAGAGAGCTGAAGGCTCACCACGTACAGGTCCTCTCGGACAGTGTGGTAGCAGTGTCTTATTTAAACAAGCAAGGGGGAACAAGATGTCCATCCTTAATCAGACTAACAAGTAGTATCCTTGGGCCGAGAGAAACCTGAAATCGTTATCTGCAGTCCATCTGAGAGGAGTGGACAACCACCTGGCAGACTTTCTGAGCTGACACCAAGTGTCAGAGTCGGAATGGTCACTAAACGAGATCTTCCAGATAATAGTACTGAAATGGGGTCTCCCAGAGGTGGACTTGTTCGCCAACAGAGCAAATGCCCAGGTTCCGGTGTACTTCTCGCTAAAGAGAAAGAGAAGCAGGGGCCAAAGGGATAGACGCCTTGGCCCAGAGGTGGGCCTTTCCCCCATTCAAACTTATTCCTCTAGTCCTGAGGAAATTTCTTCAAGAACGGACCGCAATGATATTAGTGGTCCCGTATTGGCCGAACAGGCCGTGGTTTTCCAGACTGTTACACCTGACAGAGGAGCCTCCCCTCATGCTGCCCGAGAGGAAGGATCTCCTGTTCCAGGGCCCAGTTCTGTTACCAAGAATACAGACTCTAAAATTATCAGCTTGGTGTCTGAAGAAAGCCTCCTGAAGTCTAAGGGGCTCTTGGACAGGGTGGTAAACACGATTCTTTTTAGTAGAAAGAAGGTAACCCAAGCGATTTTATGTTAAGTTTTGGAAAATTTTTTGTTCATGGTTAGATACCAAAAAGGTGTCTGCAGGTATTCCGGCAGTCTCTGAGTTTTTACAAGACGGCGCGGATCAAATATTGACCATTAGCACATTTAAAAATGCAGGTTTTGGCCTTGTCTGTTTTTTTTAGAGCAACCTCTGGCATTAGATCCGCTAGTTAGCAGGTTCTTTTAAGGGGTCAGCCATAATTAGACCTGTTCCGTTTAAGATTTTGCCAAAATGGGACCTATCGACAGTTCCACAGGGTTGGATAAAATGGTCACAGGAAGAAGAGCTTTCCTTAAAATGGGTCACGCTCAAAACAGTCTTCTTAGTGGCCATATCCACAGCCAGACGCCTTAGCGAGCTACAGGCACTTTCCATTAAAGAGCCTTTTTTGCAAGTTTTTGAAGACAGGCTTTTACTACGCACAGACCCAGGGTTTTTGCCTAAAGTAGTGACAAAAATCCATAGAACGCAGGAAACTGTTTTGCCATAATTCTGTGGGTCACCCACCAATCCAAAAGAAATAGAATTCCACCAACTGGATGTGAGAGCCTGTGTCTTACGGTATCTGGAAATGTCAAAGCATTAGAAAAAACAATGCTCTATTTATTTTACATGCAGGGAAAAAATTGGGGTCCCAAGCTTCAAAAAACACAATTGCAAGGTGGATTGAACAAGCTATTGTGGAAGCCTACAAAATTATGAGAAAGGAATGTCCCTTTTTCCCCCGTGGCTCACTCCACACAGTGGAGTGGATTGGACCTTAACTCAGTGCAAGACCAAGCGTTTAGGAGAAAAGTCATCCAAGCGGTAGACCCCCCCCCAATATGGTAAGTTCTCGTTGATCCTCTCTAGTGCTGTCCTGGACAGACGACTAGAGAAAACTAGTTAGTCTTACCGGTAACTCTGTTTCTAGGAGTCGTCCAGGACAGCAGGGATTCCCTCCCTATATGCTGTTATAACTTTGGATGAGTGTTTTTGTTGTTTCAGAAGCCATTCCGGGGAAGTTCTCGGTTAAAGACTGAAGCGGAGGGACGGAAGCCGCCCTTTTTTAAAGATCTGCTGATGTGTTTCCTGCCTCTGGAGGTGGAGCCTATCTCTCTCTGGTGCTGTCCTGGACGGCTCCTAGAAACAGAGTTACTGGTAAGGCTAACTCTAGTTTTTCTTCATTGCCAAAAAAATTGTGGCAAAAAATTAGATAACCTTGCTGTGTCTCCATTCCAAAACTAAGTCATCTTGTGGGTTTTCATATTGTCCTGCATCTTTGCTGCAGGGGGATACTTAAGTGGTTAATAAACAGTAGATTTATTATTATAAAGGCTTTGACTAGTGGTGTGGTTGACCTAGCCATCTTTATAATTGACCTGTTAATGTTATTGCTATGTTGCCTTGTTTTTCAAACACATTACATTTTATTTTTAAGAGTGATGAATCTGAAGATGATGAACCCTGTGCCATCAGCAGTAAATGGTCTTATCAGAGGCAAAGCAAACGCTGGTCCCGCCTAGAAGATATTGATTTTTCTCCATGTGAACAAACATCTTCCCTTTCTGTACGCATAGAAAAGATCCCAGTAGTGGATGCTTTGAATCAAGGAGAAAGAAATGATGCATCCTCAATGTACAGCTCCAGTAGTGGTGAGAGTGGCTGCTTTTCTAAAACATATGAAGATCTATCAACAAGCAGATCCTCCTCTAGAGCTTCATCCTTAAAACATATTTCTCCAGATTCAGCTTTTTGTGGCCCTCCTTCCACTGAGATGCTAAATATAACAACTGAGAAGTTGGTTGATAAGCCTCCTGGCAAAAAAAAAGATAGTCTGCTCAGGAAAATGGAGAAGTTTCGGCTTAGAAGCTCTGTTGTAAAAAGAACTCCACATCCAAAGGTCAAACCTATCATTAGTAGCCCAGTTCTTCTTGATCTTGATAACGAGAAATTGCGCAGTCTTAACTGTATAAACATTTCAGACTTTACGGAATCGCAAAGAGAAACTACTTTTTCTAGCTCTCTCCAAACATGTAACAGTAGTAGTCCATCTGAAAACAGCAGCACCATGAGTACCCCAAGTCCAATTATTAGAGCCAGAAGTCATATAAAGAAACGGGGAGTAGATGAGGAGTATGTTGAAGCCTCCAATCCTTCTTTGTGGAATGAGAATTCTGATCAAAAGCTGAAAAATGAAAGAAATTTGCATGAATGTCAAATATTTCACACACCACAAGGCCACAGGCCCGGGACATTTCCTAAAACTATTACTGCAAACAGCATTTTATCAACCAAAGAGACTTCTGTAAACAGGAGAACTGGAAGCATCCATGGCTTCAACAGTAACAGGATTAGAGCTAATGGTATCAAAGCCACTGAAGCTCCACTCTTATCACTTGTCAATCGACTAAGCATTTATGATAATGTACCCAATGTTTCCTTCCAGATTGATAACATTTGCTCACCTGATGATGATGTCTTTTCAGAACTAGATAATGTTATTGAGGATGTCAATGGACTCAGCAAACTGGTCAGTTCTTGGTCTGAAATGATGTCAGAGAATGGGGGCTCTGATTTTATTGACTCTATGTCATCATGCCCAGCCTCTCCTAAAACTGGTCATTCCCAAGTGAAAGACAAGTCAGACTATTCAGACGTCAACTTTTCTAAACTGCACACAGACAGTGAATATCCAGATCTGCCATATATAACAATTTCAGAAATTCATTCTCCCTTAATCAACTGTAGCAGGTTAGTTAATGATTAATTCTGCCTTTGCTGTGAAGTGACATTGCTTATTTTTTAAAGAGCTTTTTTGGGGGAAAAAAAAAATGTCTCTGCGATACATGCGCCTTTCCCCTTGTTTTATCCCTTTAAAAATATGCTGCAAGTATAAAAAATATATGTGCCCAAAACCTTCCTGTAATGGACTGACAACTCTACCCCTGCTGTACTGAAAGCTCAAGCAAAGTTATTTGATGCCTGAGTTCTTCCCTGCTGGATTACGGAACACTTTCCCCTCTCCTCATCTCCATAACATACAGCGGAGATGTTCTGTGGTCCAAGATTAGAGACCTGAGCAGAGCTCATCATACCACTTTGGGACCTCATTGCAAGAGGCAGCATTGTCCACTTAAGTTAGTTAGCAGCATACTGGATTTTTAGAAAGATCGATGGGTATCTTACTGTATTTGCAGCATCTTGGTGACCAAACATGGAAAAATGTGCATGTATTGCAGTGATGGAATTTTGTGCAGACATACAGTTTGACATCTTGAATGCCTATTTTATATGTAATCATCAATGCACAAAAATATGCATGTTGGGTTATTTTGTATCTATATTGCATAAGCACAACAGATCAAAGATGGTTCTATTTTTTTGTTTTTTGTTTTTTTTTTTTTTTTTTTTTTTTAGAAGATCATTCACACCTTAACAGTCAAACAGGCTAAATAATATGTCTTCAAATAGGAGTTATCCAACTTTAGTTAGTGCACCTCTATGACAATATTTGCAGTTTGAGTACCATATTTAGAATTTGCCATGTGTATAGCCATCAACCCTGGTTGACTCTATTAGAAGTAACTGCATGTATATTGCCTTGCAACCAAGTAATACAGATGCCTACAGCCTGCCCACTTCTGTCCAAACAATACAGATCTCACTTGGTCAATATTACCATACAGCAATGCCGCATATTATTGCATTATGTATTTATTATAGAAAAGCAATTGAAGCGCTTGACTTTGACCTGGTATCAGCCTTTGGCAGTCTCTGTACAGCAGGGCTGGGGTGTGAGAGGCAAATGCAGTATCAGGAGTTAATCAGTTTGTGTGCCAACACTAAGCATGCTGATAGGGAGAGGGCGGTCCAGGACAGCCTGGGTTTAATGGAAGTGGGTTAATCGATGCTGGAATTCAGAATGAGAACATCTGGTGGCAGAAAATAAAAACTGCGGGGGGAAATCTCTGGATTGTAGGTGAATAATGCAACAAATCCTGGTTTTGTTGTTTTTGCTCCTTTTTTTTTTTTTTTTATATTCAACTTGAATTCAGGAAAGGTTATATACCAATAATGTTTGCCACTTGGAACTGATCCCTTAAGCCGGCCATAGACGGTTCGATTCTTGACAGGTCCAACAGGAATCGGCCGAGATTCAAACCATATATGGGCAGGCTGAATGCACCCGAGGTGATCGATCGATTACCTTGGGTACAACCAGCCTGACGGAATTTACTCGCAATTATTGCCAACGGCTGCTATAGCCGCTAGCAATAATTACTGTCTTCTCCCAGCAGGGACGGCTTCCCCCGCCGGGAGAACACAATCCCTCGACAGGAGGGACTCCCCTGTCAGCACTGTCTGTGTTGATGGGGAACCCGTGGTTGCAGGAAAGAAATTCAATCTGTCTATGGCTGGCCTTAGATCCTCCCTCCTTTCGTTTTCCATAATCTCATTAACCCTCAAACACCACTCCTTCACAGAATGAATTATACCTTTCTTTCAAAGAGCTGGAATAAGGCTTTTGAATGCTTTCAGCAGGTAGGAAGTATGAGCAAGGGAACATTTTTAAGGTTAAAATTACTCCACACCTGTATTGTATTACAGGTAAGGAGGAAGAAAACTCTGGCAGTCCCCTATACTTGCCAGCCAGGGTGAATGTGCCATGTGGAATGTGGGGAGTTTGCCTCACCATAAATGTCTCCAAAGAACCCTACTATTTATCTTTGGTGCTAAAAGCTTTAGGTCTGGCAGGCCTAGCCCATCAGTTCGTTTGGATCGCCATAAAATGGCATAAACTATTCTGGCATTGTCACACAAAAGTAGCTATTACTATAGGTAATATCTGGAAGAACAACAGCACCCTTGGTAGGATATTTTACGTTTGTATTTGTAGAAGTACATAAATATTTGTGTCTTTCCCAGCCAAGAAAAAGCAGCCCTTTCCTGTCATATAGGTCTGTTTAAATTGCCTGCAGGAGAAGAGGTAAAATTGGTATTATAAAGCGATTGTGGATTATCTGTAGGTTTATTACCCACGTAGCTAATAGCCTGTGCTGCTAGGTAATGGGGAATGCCGCTTCAAGATGAGCTATGACACTGTCCAATACGATAGAAGAACTTCCATTTTGCTAAAATCTTAAAATTTGACAGTTCTCTAAATCTATCCTATTCAGCCATTATATTTGAGAGTAAAAGTCATGGTTTGCTCACAAAAAACAGGATGTCACCTGTGAAGGCTGCAGTTCTGTGCCGTGCTGAGCCGATTTGTCAAACTACGCAAAAATACACATGCAAAATACACATTAGGAGGGACACCCCTGGGAGAACTGGTGATGGCAAAGAATCTGGGGTGATCGTAGATTAGCATGCCATGCCAAATCACCGCTAACAAAGCTAGTAAAATCTTCTCATGCATCAAACAGATCATACATACAAGCGATTAATCAATAAATCTACCCCTTTAAAAAAACACTGGCTCAGCCTCATCTTGAGTATGCAGCTCAGTTTTGGTCACCAATCCTCAGGAAAGATGATGCTAAATTAGAAAGAGTTTAGCGAAGAGAAACAAAATGAATAAAGGGGTTGGAGGACCTCAGCTCTGAGAATTGATTACGTAGATAAGTTATTCACTCTGGAAAATAAGCTCTGAGAGTCCATTCACATTTGTGTGACTTAAAAATCGTGCACTTTCCATTGTGACTTTACCCTGCGACTTGATGCGATTTTGATGCAACCTTGGCTTTGATTAAGTGTGAATGGGGCCTTAAAACCTAAAATTAAAAAAAAATAAAAATCATTAGCACATGGGACGTTACTTCCTTTCAGTGTTAGGTGTCCCTTGTGCTGCTGTGTCCTGGGTTAGAAATCTTCCTCCTCCGATGCCACCCCACCCCTGCTGCTGTAATGCTCTAGTGCGGTGGGGGTTACTGACATTAGGGGAACTGTGACAGGCTAGTGCCTGACTATGCCTGCCCTTTCCACCCTACATTCAAAGAAGCTGGTACTACAGCTTCTATGTCCAGGAAAGAAACACACACACCACATCAGACACTAATCAGGTGCACTGGGTTCAGGTGCTAACCTCGGCTCACCATGCATGTTCACAAGTGCAGTATATCCGTGTGAAATGCGTCGACTAGCTGTACCCTGCATATATGACCATATATGCAGCAATAAAGGACTTCTTTTTCAAGCATCTGATGGTCTTGTGTGCAACCAATTTATTATTCTTTACTACAGCTTCTATGAATGAAACTTAATCTGTGAATGGACGGGGAGGACCTTTCAATCATCCACCTGTCAGTCCACACAAGTAGTGCATTCCCTTTCCTGTATTGTGAAGTGGGTACTTGAGTATTAGAGATGGGCTTGGGCATGTTTGAAATCCCACGTGCCCGTTCCTGCCAAGAAGCTGACACTGCACACAGCTAATCACAGGCAGTATGACATTTCCCGGTTTGCCACTGCACAGATAGGGAAATGTCTCACTGCCTGTGATTAGTCGTGTGCAGTGTCGGCTCCGCTTACTGGTGGGATTGGGTACATGAGATTTCAAACATGCCCGAGCCCATCTCTATTGAGAAATTAATGACTGTTGTCTAGACAGGTATATACACCCTTTACATGGAAGGACAATTTTTTTGTGGTTAACCTTTAGAAGTCCTATGACAAGATTGACTTGGCAGCATTGAAAACCGTGGAATTGGGAGACACGCTCTCCATTATGAAAATATCTAAACACCCGAGTGTGATCAGATCTGTGCTGGTGACAGGTGTTGATTGGAGACTTTTTTTGTCTTTTTGATGCATGTGCATGTTTATTTTGAACTGTGCTTTAAATCTAGATCCTTTATGCTAGTTATACTTCAAATTACTGTTACATTATTAATCACAATTGTTTTAGGCTGCATTCACACCTGAGTGTTTTCAGCTCGTAAAACGCTCATCTCAAAAGTTCAAAAACGCCCAACAAGCAAAATCCCATTCATTTAAATGGCCCCTGTTCATATCTGAGCGTTCTGTCGACTGAAGCTCAAAAAAGTACATGAGCTTCTTTTTGGGCAGATTACAGGCCGTTTTTCTGCTTTTTATATTGGTGACCTTTTGACCTGTACAAAATCACGGCAAAATTGCGTGACTTTTCGCCTGCAAACAATTCGCTCAAGCCCCTTTCACACTTGTGCGACTTGTCCTGTGACTTGGGACTGCAAAGTCGCATGACAAGTCATTCCCCATGATTTCCAGTGATAACCATTCATATATGTGCGACTTCAAGTTGTGCCGACTTCAAAGTAGTCCCTGTACTACTTTGCTCCGAATTTGATGCGAGTTGAGGTCCATATACCTTGAAGTTTACACAGGCATTCCCTGAAATTGTGGCAAAATCACATGACTTTGAAGTTGCGGTAATGTGAAAGGGGCCTAAAAGAAGCTCATGTATTTTTTGAGCTTCAGGCCCCTTTTAAGACCCCTTTCACACTGCTGCGACTTGAAAGTCGCACGGTTTTGCCACGATTTTAACGCAATTTCGCTGCCGCGACTTTGCCGCAATTTCAGGGAATGCCTGTGTAAGCTTGAGGTCTATGGACCTCAACTCGCACTAAAGTTGGACCAAAGTATTACAGGGACTACTACTTTAAGGTTGGCACAACTTGAAGTCACACATATATGAATGGTTAACATTGGAAATCATGGGGAACGATTGTCATGCGACTTTCCAGTCCCAAGTCACAGGACAAGTCGCACGAGTGTGAAAGGGACCTCACACTACCCTGACTTCAAAGTCACGCGATTTTGCCGCAATTTTGCAGCTGCGATTTTGATGTGATTTTGCCGCAATTTCACGGAATGCCTGGGTAAACTGAGGTCTATGGACTACGACTGGCATCAAAGTCGGCCCAAAGTAGTACAGTGAATGCAGCCGAATTTCATATTATTCACACTTGAACATATAGTACTAGTTGAAGTAATATTATTGTCTTTAACTTGCTGTCTGATCACTGTATAGCGCATACATAAGTTAAAGACAATAATATTACTTCAACTAGTACTATATGTCCAAGTGTGCATAATATGAAATTCGGCTGCATTCACTGTACTACTTTGGGCCGACTTTGATGCCAGTTGTAGTCCATAGTTTACCCAGGCATTCCGTGAAATCGCGGCAAAATCACATCAAAATCGCAGCTTCAAAATTGCGGCAAAATCGCATGACTTTGAAGTCAGGGTAGTGTGAGGTCCCTTTCACACTCGTGTGACTTGTCCTGTGACTTGGGACTGGAAAGTCGCATGACAATCGTTCCCCATGATTTTCAATGATAACCATTCATATATGTGTGACTTCAAGTTGTGCCAACCTTAAAGTAGTAGTCCCTGTAATACTTTGGTCCAACTTTAGTGCGAGTTGAGGTCCATAGACCTCAAGCTTACACAGGCATTCCCTGAAATTGCGGCAAAGTCGCGGCAGCGAAATTGCATTCAAATCGTGGCAAAACCGTGCGACTTTCAAGTCGCAGCAGTGTGAAAGGGGTCTTAAAAGGGGCCTGAAGCTCAAAAAAGTACATTAGCTTCTTTTAGGCCCCTTTCACATTACCGCAACTTCAAAGTCATGTGATTTTGCCACGATTTCAGGGAATGCCTGTGTAAACTTCTAGGTATATGGACCTCAACTCGCATCAAATTCGGAGCAAAGTAGTACAGGGACTACTTTGAAGTCGGCACAACTTGAAGTCGCACATATATGAATGGTTATCATTGGAAATCATGGGGAATGACTTGTCATGCGACTTTGCAGTCCCAAGTCACAGGACAAGTCGCACAAGTGTGAAAGGGACCTCACACTACCCTGACTTCAAAGTCACGCGATTTTGCCGCAATTTTGCAGCTGCGATTTTTATGTGATTTTGCCGCGATTTCACAGAATGCCTGGGTAAACTGAGGTCTATGGACTACAACTGGCATCAAAGTCGGCCCAAAGTAGTACAGTGAATGCAGCCGAATTTCATATTATGCATACTTGGAACATATAGTAGTAGTTGAAGTAATATTATTGTCTTTAACTTATGTATGCTCTATACAGTGATCAGACAGCATCTATTTTTTAAGATGTGTGTAATTAATAAATAATAATGTCTGTAGTATATTGCAGTTTGTGCTTTTTTTTTAATAGCTTATATAGTTACTATGAAATCTTTTAAATCTTTTCCTTATACAGGGCTGTTTTTTCTTTTTGTTTTTTGCATTTGGGTGACTCCAGACAAGTAGTACTTTAGATTGTGTTTCTGAATTAAGATGTGTTTAGTTTCATACAAACTATGAGCAATGCCTAATTTCTTTCTTTATAAATTATACCTTGTAAAAAAAATAATGTGCTAAATATCCTGGGATACAGTAAGCATTTTAAGCTGTTTGGAAATTTTCAAATTTGCAGAGAAAGTCCAGAGCCTGAAAATATTTCCATGCAAGTTGAAAGACAGTCAGCAGCTCACATGAACAGGATCCAGAAACTGTCTTTGTTAAAGCTCACAGCGCTGATGGATAAGTATTCCCCTCCCAACAAACAAGGCTGGAACTGGTGAGTTCATGGGAATTCTGTGTGACACCATCTGCTCTAAGGCCCCTTTCACACTGGGGCGGTTTGCAGGCGTTATTGCGCTAAAAATACCGCCTGCAAACCGCCCCTAAACAGTCTCCGCTGTTTGTTCAGTGTGGCTTTCACACTGTTTGTCCCGAGGGCTTTCACACTGAAGCGGTGCGCTGGCAGGACGGTAAAAAAAGTCCTGTGAGCCGCATCTTTGGAGCGTTGAAGGAGCGGTGTATTCACCGCTCCTTCACCGCTCCTGCCCATTGAAATCAATTGGACAGCGCGGCTATACCACGGAAATACCGCGGCTATAGCCGCGCTGTACGAGTGGTTTTAACCCTTTTTCGGCCGCCAGCGGGGGGTTAAATCCGCACCGCTAGCGGACGAATCCCGCGGTAAAACAGCGCTAAAAATAGCACTGTTTTACCGCCGACGCCCCCTACCGCCCCAGTGTGAAAGGGGCCTAACTGAACCTCAGCCTATATTGGAACTAAATGAAAATTATTTAAGGTTTGTGCAAAAGCATAAACTAATTTTGTTTGTATTCCATGAGATCTATTGCTTTGTCATTTGCGCAGTATTCAAAGGGAAGAAGTAATATAATTGGGACTAGAACCATTGTCACATCTTTATTGCTGTTTGTATCTCCTATAAAGTGATCCACCTCTACTACTTGTGATATTCATTGCTGTCACTGGCCATTTGTTATGGGGAAATCCAATCTCTTATGCTTGTCACAAACCATAAAACCTCAATATACATTATCCTATACCCACAGTTGATCCAGAGGAAGGCAAAAAAATAAAGCACGATCCAATTTGCTCCGGGGGGGGTTCCTTCCTGATCTCCCAAGAGGCAATCCAATATTCCTTGGATCAACTTTACCTATAAATATTAGTATCCCATTATATTTTGTGAATTTAAAAATTAATCCATGCCTTTTTAAAAAAAAAAAAAAAAATCTGAGCTGGCCAGAACCTATATTCCACATTTTCACAGCTCTTACTGTTAAGATGCCTTTCCATATTGTGGAGGTTAAATCTCTCTTCCTCCAGATGTTAGCAAGTAACCATAGACATGTTAGTTTTTTTTTTTCTTCTCCTCAGTCTTCACGAGGGAATTGGGGGGGCATTCCAAAAATGCAGTGTTTATCTTCATGACACATTACAGGAAGCACCCTCATGGCTAACAGAGGACAGAATTAGAAATAGACTTGGAAAACTTAACATCAATAAGTCACCGGGACCCGAGGGTCCTTGGGGAACTCAGTCAAGTAATTGCCAGACTGTTTCTCATTTCTACTGACAGTCTACTGACTGGAACGGTACCAGCTGATTGGAGAAAAGCCAATGTAGCTTCAGTATTTAACCACTTGCCGACCGCCTCACGCAGATATACTGCGGTAGAATGGCACAGGCAGGCAAAGTAACGTATGGGTACGTTACTTGCCTCCCGGGGGCGGGGGGTCCAATCGGACCCCCCCCCCCCCCCCGGTGCCCGAGGCGGTCGGCTTCTGTCCCGGAGCGATCAGAGGTGAGGGGGAGGCCATCCATTCGTGGCCACCCCCTCACGATCGCTCCCAGCCAATGACATTCTTCCTCTGCTGCAGTAATGTAAACAGTGGCAGAGGAAGTGATGTCATCTCTCCTCGAGCCGGTCTTTTCGTTCCGGCGCTGAGGAGAGAAGACATCAAGTAAGTGCACCAAACACTACACTAACTGTAAAACACTCTAGGCACACATTTCACCCCCCTTCACCCCCCCGATCACCCCCCTGCACCCCCGTCACAGTGACACCAATAGCAGTTTTTTTTTTTTTTGCATTGGTGTCAGTTTGTGACAGTTATAAGTGGTAGGGCAGTTAGTGGTAGCCCCCTTTAGGTCTGGGATACCCCCCTAACACAGGTTAACCCCTTGATCACCCCACGTCGCCAGTGTCACTAAGCGATCCTTTTTCTGATTGCTGTATTAGTGACACAGGTGACGCTAGTTAGGTAAGTATATACATTCGCCGTCAGTGTTTTATAGCGACAGGGACCCCCATATACTACCTAATAAAGGTTTTAACCCCCTGATTGCCCCCTAGTTAACCCTTTCACCAGTGATCACCGTATAACTGTTACGGGTGACGCTGGTTAGTTAGTTTGTTTATTATAGTTTCAGGGCACCCGCCATTTATTACCTTATAAAGGTTTAACCCCCTAATCGCCCAGCGATGATATAAGTTAAGTTTTAGGGTCAGATAAGGTCTGCGTCGCCCCAGGCAGCGTCAGGTTAGTGCCAGTACCACTAACGCCCACGCACGCAGCATACACCTCCCTTAGTGGTATAGTATCTGAACGGATCAATATCTGATCCGATCAGATCTATACTAGCATCTCCAGCAGTTTAGGGTTCCCAAAAACACAGTGTTAGCGGGATCAGCCCAGATACCTGCTATCACCTGCGTTTTGCCCCTCGGCCCAGCCCACCCAAGTGCGGTATCGATCGATCACTATCACTTACAAAACACTAAACACACATAACTGCAGCGTTCGCAGATTCAGGCCTGATCCCTGCGATCGCTAACAGTTTTTGTTGGTAGCTTTTTGATACAGTCGCTAACAGTCGGGAGCTTTTTTGCCTGTGAGTCTCACTAGTGTACCACTAAATTTAGAGCCCACAAAGGCAAATCGAAGGTACACTAGTGAAGAGGCCTACACGTTTCTGAGCATGACAGATAGTGAAGAGGAAGTCACTCATCTGTCAGATTCAGGCTCAGAATACGATCTTGTAGAGGACAGCGGCTCCATGACAGATAGCTCTGATGACGGAGTTGTGGTCCCTGCCACGGTCAGGCGTACCAGACCCCGAACATCCTCTTCTGTCCTTGATGTGCAAGAACCGCAGGTCCCTCGTATGGAGCAGAGCAGTACTAGCTCCACTATTCCTTCTGGTGAACTGGCAAGCACCAGCGGCCTAGTACACCCTGGCCGTACATCCAGCACTGCAGTAACACTTGGTGACGTGGCGAGTCCCATAAGTGCAGTTCAAGCTGGCGAGGTGGCAAGCACAAGTAGTGTCCCGCTGCCACCAAGAAGACGAACACAGGCCCGTCGTGCCCATAGTTCCCTTCCTGCTGCATTCGCCAATCCGAATTGGAAACCCACCACTTCTGCAGCACCCGCACTTCCCCCTTTCACTGGCCAACCTGGAATTCAGGTGGAAACAGTTGATTTTACGTCACTTGATTTTTATTCGCTGTTTTTCACTGAAGATCTCTATAGATCTATTGTGGACCAAAGCAACAACAATCAACACATCGCCACTATTCCCCAGCCCTCCCTTGCCAGAGATTGGAAACCAATTACGGTTTCCGATTTTAAGATCTTTCTGGGCCTTTCCCTCAACATGGGCATAACTAAAAAGAGTGAGTTGCGGTCATATTGGTCCACTGACCCAATTCACCATATGCCCTTGTTCTCTGCCTCCATGACCAGGGCACGATACGAACAGATTTTGTGGTTCATGCACTTCAACAACAATGAACTCTGTCGTCCTCCTGGAGACCCTGAATACGATCGGCTCTACAAAATTTGGCCCCTCGTAAACCACTTCAACCAACGTTTTGCAGACTTGTTTACTCCCCATCAAGTTGTCTGCGTTGATGAGTCCCTGATTAAATTTTCTGGCCGCTTGTCATTCAAACAGTACCTTCCCAGCAAGCGTGCCAGATACGGGGTCAAGATGTAAAAGCTCTGTGACAGGGCCACAGGCTATACATGTAGTTTTATGGTTTACGAGGGCAAAGATAGTCACATAGAGCCAACAAACTGCCCTGACTACATAGGAAGCGCTGGCAAAATAGTGTGGGACTTGGTGTCACCCTTATTCGGAAAGGGGTACCACTTGTACGTGGACAATTATTACACGAGCGTGCCACTTTTTAGTCACCTTTTTGATCATCAAATTGGAGCATGTGGCACCGTGCGACCTAATCGCCGGGGCTTTCCCCAACGGCTTATAGATTCCCGTCTTAGGCTGGGGGAGAGAGCCTGCTTCAAGTGTAATAACTTGCTCGCTATGAAGTGGAGGGATAATAAGAATGTTTTCGTTCTTACCTCCCTTCATGCAGACACGACGGTCCAAATTACTACGGCGTCTGGTGTTGTGGAGAAACCCCTCTGTGTCCACGAATATAACCAAAATATGGGAGGGGTGGACCTCAACGACCAGTTGTTGGCGCCGTACCTAATTGCCCGTAAGGCCAGACGCTGGTACAAGAAAGTGTCTGTCTATTTATTTCAATTGGCTTTGCTGAACGCTCATGTGCTATACAGAGCTTCAGGACGGACTGGATCCTTCCTTAAATTCCAGGAAGAGATCGTCAGAGCCCTTCTGTCTCCAGACGGTGCTCTACCTCACCTTCCCCAACCAAATGCAGTAAGCCGGCTGCATGAGAGGCAGCCGAGTCCTCCCGTATGTCCTCCCGAGTACCCCTACCCAACGAGCCCTCCAAAGAAGATGTCGTGTCTGCAGCAAGCGCGGATATCGGAGTGACACCCGGTATTTATGTCCCTCCTGTCCTGACAATCCTGGTCTTTGCATTGGTGAATGTTTTGAACGCTACCATTCACTAGTTGAGTATTAGCGTAGGGTACAGCACTGCACAGACTAGGCACACTTTCACAGGGTCTCCCAAGATGCCATCGCATTTTGAGAGACCCGAACCTGGTACCAGTTACAAAAGTTATAGTTACAAAAAAAAGTGTAAAAAAAAAATTAAATAAAAACACAAAAAAAAATATAAAAAACAAAAATAGTTGTCGTTTTATTGTTCTCTCCCTCTCTATTCTCTCTCCATTGTTCTGCTCTTTTTTACTGTATTCTATTCTGCAATGTTTATTGTTCTGTTTTTACCATGTTTGCTTTTCAGATATGCATTTTTTTTATACTTTACTGTTTACTGTGTTTTATTGTTAACCATTTTTTTGTTCAGGTACGCCATTCAGCTGCAGAGCAGATTTATTTATCTTGACAGCAACAGCGTCTGCTCCCACGATACATAAAGCCGTGACTCCAGCGCTGTCGGAGGTGATTTCACCACCACAGTTACATACTTCAGCATATATGCCGAAGCGTGGGGGCAGCAGTGGGTGGATGAGGGAGGATGCCCCCATGCTTCGGCATATATATACGGTGCATGTATGCTCATCATTAGAGGTGGGTGGATGAAGGGAGGTATTCTAATGGTGGGCATACCCACCGATCAATCTCTTTTTTTTTTTTCATTCAGCCCACAGGCTGCATGAAAAAAAAGTTTACAATATATGCCCAACAAAGACCAGCAACGTACTGGTATGTTGCTGGACTTTGAGTGGTTATACCAGAATGATGCCTGCAGGTTTAGGTATCATCTTGGTATCATTCTTTTCAGCCAGCGGTCGGCTTTCATGTAAAAGCAATCCTAGCGGCTAATTAGCCTCTAGACTGCTTTTACAAGCAGTGGGAGGGAATGCCCCCCCCCCACTGTCTTCCATGTTTTTCTCTGGCTCTCCTGTCCCAACAGGGAACCTGAGAATGCAGCCGGTGACCATAGAGCTCATCAGAGACCAGAGTGGCTCCAAACATTTCTATGGCCTAAGAAACCGGAAGCTACGAGCATTTCATGACTTAGATTTCGCCGGATGTAAACAGCGCCATTGGGAAAGCATTTTATCACACCGATCTTGGTGTGGTCAGATGCTTTGAGGCAGAGGAGAGATCTAGGGTCTAATAGACCCCAATTTTTTCAAAAAAGAGTACCTGTCATTACCTATTGCTATCATAAGGGATATTTACATTCCCTGAGATAACAATAAAAAATAAAATGAACAGTTTAAAAATAAGATAAAAGAGCAAAAAAAAAAAAAAAAAAAAAGCACCCCTGCCCCCCCCGCTGCTCTTGCGCAAAGGCGAATGCAAGCGTCGGTCTGGCGTCAAATGTAAACAGCAATTGCACCATACATGTGAGGTATCACCACGAAGGTCAGATCGAGGGCAGTAATTTTAGCAGTAGACCTCCTCTGTAAATCTAAAGTGGTAACCTGTAAAGGCTTTTAAAAATGTATTTAGTTTGTCGCCACTGCATTGTTTGTGTGCAATTTTAAAGCATGTCATGTTTGGTATCCATGTACTCAGCCTAAGATCTCGTTTTTTATGTCATCAAACATTTGGGCAATATAGTGTGTTTTAATGCATTAAAATTTAAAAAAGGTGTGTTTTTCCCAAAAAAATGCGTTTGAAAAATCGCTGCGCAAATACTGTGTGAAAAAAAAAAAAAAAAAAAAGAAACACCCACCATTTTAATCTGTAGGGCATTTGCTTTAAAAAATATATATAATGTTTGGGGGTTCAAAGTAATTTTCTTGCAAAAAAAAAATAATTTTTTCATGTAAACAAAAAGTGTCAGAAAGGGCTTTGTCTTCAAGTAGTTAGAAGAGTGGGTGATGTGTGACATAAGCTTCTAAATGTTGTGCATAAAATGGCAGGACAGTTCAACCCCCCCCCCCCCCAAATTACCCAATTTTGGAAAGTAGACACCCCAAGTTATTTGCTGAGAGGCATGACGAGTCCATGGAATATTTTTAATTGTAACACAAGTTGCGGGAAAGACAATTTTTTTTTTTTTTTTTTTTTTTGCACAAAGTTGTCACTAAATGATATATTGCTCAAACATGCCATGGGAATATGTGAAATTACACCCCAAAATACATTGTTGCTTCTCCTGAGTATGGGGATACCACATGTGTGAGACTTTTTGGGAGCCTAGCCGCGTACAGGACCCCGTAAAACCAAATTTTTTTTGTTGTTGTCATTTTTCAATCACTTGGAACAAAAAAAATAATATTCAATGGGCTCAACATGCCTCTCAGCCATTTCCTTTGGGTGTCTACTTTCCAAAATGGAATCATTTGGGGGGGTTTGTATTGCCCTGCCATTTTAGCACCTCAAGAAATGACATAGGCAGTCATAAACTAAAAGCTGTGTAAATTCCAGAAAATGTACCCTAGTTTGTAGACATTATACCTTTTGCGCAAACCAATAAATATACGCTTATTGACATTTTTTTTACCAAAGACATGTGGCCAAAAACATTTTGGCCTAAATGTATGACTAAAATTGAATTTATTGGATTTTTTTTAATAACAAAAAGTAGAAAATATTTTTTTCCAAATTTTCGGTCTTTTTCCGTTTATAGCGCAAAAAATAAAAATCACAGAGGTGATCAAATACCATCAAAAGAAAGCTCTATTTGTGGGAAGAAAAGGACGCAGATTTTGTTTGGGTACAGCATTGCATGACCGCGCAATTAGCAGTTAAAACGACGCAGTGCCAAATTGTAAAAAGTGCTCTGGTCAGGAAGGGGGTAAATCCTTCCGGGGCTGAAGTGGTTAAAAAAGGGCCAAAATACATCCCTGTGAATTACAGACCAGTTAGCCTAACATCAATAGTATGCAAACTCTTGGAGGGGATGATAAGGGACTGTACAAGATTTTAGTAATGAAAACGGTATCATTAGCAGTAATCAGCATGGATTCTTGAAGAATCATTCTTGCCAAACCAATCTATTATCATTCTATGAGCAGGTGAGCTGCCATCTAGATAAAGAAAGGCCCGTAGACGTGGTGTATCTTGATTTTGCAAAATCATTTGACACAGTTCCCCATAAGTGTTTACTGTACAAAGTAAGGTCTGTTGGCATGGACCATAGGATGAGTACATGGATTGAAAACTGGGTGAATTCAAAGGGTGGTGATAAATGGGGGAATACTCTGAATGGTCAGGGGTGGGTAGTGGGGTCCCCCAGGGTTCTGTGCTGGGACCAATCCTATTTAATTTGTTCAAAAAGACCTGGAGGATGGGGTAAACAGTTCAATCTCTGTATTTGCGGACAATACTAAGCTAAGCAGGGCAATAACGTCTCTGCGAGATGTGGAAACCTTGCAAGAAAATCTCAACAAATGAAGGGGTGGGCAACTACATGGCAAATGAGGTTTAATGTGGAAAAATTTAAAATAATGCATTTGGGTGGCAAAAATATGAATGCAATCTACTCTCTGGGGGGAGAACCTCTGGGGGAATCAAGGATGGAAAAGGATCTGGGGATCCTAGTAGATGATAGGCTCAGCAATGGCATGCTGCTAACAAAGCAAGCAGACTATTGGCATGCATTAAAAAGGGTTTAACTCAAGAGATAAAGCTATAATTCTCCCACTCTACAAGACTCTGGTCCGGCCTCACCTGGAGTATGCTGTCCAGTCCTCAGGAAGGATGTACTGGAAATGGAGTGGGTACAGAGAAGGGCAACAAAGCTAATAAAGGGACTGGAGAATATTAGTTATGAAGAAAGGTTATGAGCACTGAACTTATTCTCTCTGGAGAAGAGACACTTGAGAGGGGATATGATTTTAATTTACAAATACCATACTGGTGACCCCACAGTAGGTATAAAACTTTTCAGTGGAAGGGAGTTTAATAAGACACGTAGCCACTCATAAAGATTTAAAGAAAAGAGGTTTAACCTTAGACTGCATAGAGGATTCTTTACTGTAAGAGCGGCAAGGATGTGGAATTCCCTTTCACAGGCGGTGGTTTCAGTGGGGAGCATCGATTAGTTTAAAAAAACTATTATATAAGCACCTGAATGACCACAACATACGGGGATATACAATGTAATACTGACATATAATCACACACATAGGTTGGACTTTTGTCTTTTCAACCTCGCCTAGTATGTAACGTCTATAGTTGGGAAGATACTGGAGAGTTTAATATAAGACCACATAGATGAGTTTTTTTGCTAGAAAAAAACATTTTGAGCATCATGGATTCATGAAAGACAGAAGTTGTTAGACAAACCTGATATTTCTTTGAGAAGGTGAGCAAAACCTTGGACAGAGGGGGGCTGTGGGCATGGTGTACTTGGATTTTGCAAAAGCAGTAGATTTGTAAAGCGGTGCTTTACAAGCCTTGCTTGCTGTTGGGTTGGCAGTGCTTGCTCTTGATGTGTCTGATCTACTAGAACCCCCATTCCATCTTAATTCCCCCAGAGGTTTTCCCCCTAGCGAGTAACTTGCATACATATTTTTTTAGCTCCTAAGTGCATTTCTTTAAATGTTTTTTAGAATGAAACCTTCTCTGCCATCTAGTTGCCCACCCCTCTATTTTAAAGCGGTATTAAACCTAAAAGCAAATGGGGGTGTGGCCAGGATGTGAAGCAGACTGGACGGTTGATGCCGGAGATCCAATCCTGTCTACCTTTCATCTGCTTCTCACGGAACTCTTCTCGCCTCTCAGAATCGGGAACATTGTCCACGTTTTTAGGTGATCCCTTGCTTCATTTTAAAGGATTCAGATGGCCCCAGAAAGCCGCATTCTACCTGCACATCGATGGGCCATCCCCTTCGGCAGCCATCTTGGCCCATGAGATCTCCTAATGCAGCCATGTCAGTTGGCACGGTGGGGGATGGCGCGAAGAGGGCCCCCTCCAGTGCTGAGTTTCTTGCAGGTATCACTGCCTGCAAAGAGACACTGACAGCCAATATTGTCTTCTGGCCACGATCATCCGCCTCATCCACCATGACCTGGATAAATTCCGCTCCCAGTTCTCCGAAGTTGAGGACTGCGTTTCTGCGGTGGACATGGTGCAGTCTGACACCAGGAAGCTGCATGCCCTATAACTCCACATCAGAGAGCTACAGGAGAAGGCTATTGATATTGAAAATCGCCTTTGGCAGAACAACATCCACATACTGGGTTTGCATGAGTGTGTGAACAGAGCCAAACCAGCGGAGTTTGCCGAACAGCTGCTGACCTCCCTGTACAATCCCGCCGACCTTCCAGCCTACATTTGTAGTCAAACGGGCTCACAGGGTCCCTCCTAAGCCTGGGGCACCTCCATGCCTTTTTCTCCTTTTTACCTGTTAATCTACTGGGATCATGGCCGCATCCTAATAGCTGCCCGTGCTAAACTGGATCTGCAATAGAAGTGCCTAAAACCATATTTTGTTATTGCATACTTTTTGGTTTCTTTATCTTCAGCTGCTTATGGGCTCCCACCCAGCAGCTCCGGCATACGCTCTTCTATGGTGTCTAGATTTGGCTACGGTTTTGCCTCAGTACAGGACCTACCCGAGGTACTACATGTGGACACCCCTCTCAACCGTGGAGTCCCTTGGTCCCTTCCTTGGCCCCAAGCCTAGTCATCGGGGACTCTTTAGGGTGACCTACTGGACATGGTACATTGCTATTACCAGTTTTTGATTGTTTTGGGTATGGGCCTCTTTCTACTCCCCCCTGCATTTTTTTGGGGGGTGGGGTTAGTAATGGGCAGGTTATCCACCCCGGTGTATATTGGGTTTTTGTACCTAATGTTGTTTGTGGGTGTTTGTGGTGTGGGCTCATGACTACATTACTGCTCCTTGAATGTCCCTTTTTGTCCTGTAAGCGCCTTATGTTTTTCAAACACCACTACTCCCACCATGGCTCCACATGACAATGCCTCATTCACTTACCTCTCATGGAATGTGAGTGGGCTCAACTCTCGTTCGTGGGCAGCAAATTATTGGCGTTAAAAAAACCCTGGGTTCAGAAAGCCTTCAGCTGTGTTAGTCTGGGACCTTCCTTTTCTCACATTGGTTTCCTTGCAAGATCGAAGTAAGACTGCTGATGTCATCGCCGCCGCATATAGACCATGCGGTGGTGCTGGCTATTTTCAAATTTATTGCAAAAATGGCTTATACAATTCAAAATAGTTCACAGAGCCTACTACACTCGTTTTAGACTTCACAAGGTGACTTCCTCACATTCGCATGAAAGTTGGAGATGTGCTTACTCCCCTGGGGTTTTTCCCCATATCTTTTGGACCTGTCCCGCTAGCTCCGGGTTCTGGAGAGAGGTACTAGATATGATTATCATCTCCCCCTCACTATCAATCTCCCTGAGGCCAGCTATGGCAATCTGCTTATTAGGACTGGTGGAAAATGTCATCCCCACGGTAGCTAAGACAACCCTGGTTAGCTTGCATCTCTTATATGCTAGGAAGGCAATCAGGATGCACTAAAAATTCTGTCCCTCCTTTTCCTGATTTCTGGAAGCAATTAGTGAATAATAGCGTATCCTTATATAAGGATACTTACTTTAATAGGGGTTGCCCCAAAAAAGCTGACAAGGTGTGGTCCAGTTGGTCAGCTGAGCCCACAACAGCACCTGCAATGTCTGTGCCTTAATAATAAACGTACTGTACTGGTTACATGTCTGAGTTTTTCCTTAAAACTTAAACATATAACAGTGTATGATTTTATTATAACTAATGTAGTTTATGCGTACTCTCACAAACCGCAACTTTGTTTTGGGCAAGGCCCTTGCTTGTTCTACATGATTGTACCTTGCAAGAATTCCCTTCCCGAAGCCCCAGCATGGGCTCTCACTTTGTTATATGTTTTGTTTATTGTCATTGACAAATGCTTCACTAAACAGAATTTTCAGTAAATCCGTTGTTTTTCAACAGAGCAAGCTGTCCTGCAGATGTAGCAGTTAGAGGGTTTAGGCAAAACATTTACCACTGACAGGGGGCTTTCAATTATTAGCTTTTATTTTTAATGTAAAACCTTTATCCCAAAAGGAACAAAAATGTTGCTTAAATATAAGCTTATAAAGTTTTAGCTGAAGTTTGGTTTCAATTTGTTAAGTGCTTTTTAATCTGCTCGTGCATCTAACCCTACCCTCCCTTCAGACTGACAATGCTGTTGTCCAAATGTTCCTCTGTGCTCCTCCATTCAGATTGCAGGCACAGGAGGTGTGTTACTGGCTAGATCACCAGATGAAAACAAAGGGGGGAAAAAAGTCTAAACAAAAAACCAAAAAAACCAAAAACACTCCTTTTGATTGATAAGCTGCAATATTTTCCTTTTTTGATTTTACGTTTAATACAACTGGGGCACACCCCTCACAACCATTCAGAAAATATGCCATTACTCGCCACCCTCTGGACATGCTTTTGGAACCAGTTTGCTATCCAGGTATATATGATCTCATAAGTGCCAAAATACCTTAATTTGTAAACTGAGCATTTCTGGAGTACTGAATCAAATGCCTTAGCGAAATATAAAATTACTAAGTCCACAGGCCTCCTCTATCCAGATTAAAGCTTATGTCCTCCAAGCAAGTTAAAAGGCTGGTCTGGCAAGAATGGCCTTTTTCTAAGTTCATGTTGGTTACTACTAATGAAACTATTTTCATCAGCAAATTCTTGGCTATGGTCCCTTATTATTTCTTACAATAGTTTACATACTATCTTGCCCCTTTTTTGAAGATTGGTACCATGTTTGCTTTGGGCCAATCTGCTGGTACCATTCTAGTAAGTAAGCTGTCCTTTTAAAAATTAGGAACAAAGGTCTGGCATGTTAGACAATGCAACTTGATGGATAAAGTTTTCACTTAACCATGGAAGAAGCTTCTTTGAAACTGTAGTAAAGTGTATCTATGTAAAATCGTATATTCCTTTCTACAATGTATTTCAATTATTTCTAGCCTACTTCCATTAATAGGAATGATCCTAAAGTTTGTAAACTTGCATTGTGAATCTCCCCACACATTTACTTCCTGGAATTATTTGCCACTTATTTACTGTGCCTTGTTGATGCACACTGCTGTGTCAGAAAAATCACAGAGCCTTCTGAACTACAGAGGTGCAGTCAAGACATAAAGTCAGCACAGGAATCTCAGCTTGCAGGCAGCAAGGTACCTTGGGATATGTAGTTCTTAGAAATTGAAAAACAGCAGAGAAGCCTCAAAGCATGCATGAAATTCAGAAAGTGGCAGAAAGAGGTGGCTAACAGACAGGCAGAGAAAGCTTATATTGGGTTGTCAAAAATAACTATTGATGGTACTCCTATTACAATGCTGATAGTATAAAATACATGTATGATCATAAATTTCCTTTAACAATTTACCATGATGCTTTGCTGCTTCTACTTTGAAATTAAACAGAGCTGGGATGATGTTTGTTGTGAAATATGCATGATGATTTGTGTAATTCCTTTGTTTCCTATACTTACAATAGTTTGCATACGATGATAAATTCTTCTTTAATTTATAGGAATGTTCCAAAGTTTATTCGTAAAATAAGGGTTCCAGACTACAAAGATAAAAATGTGTTTGGTGTTCCACTTATCCTAAATGTGCAGAGGACAGGCTATCCTATTCCTAAAAGCATCCTTCAGGCTATGGAATATTTGCGGATCCATTGCGTTGATCAGGTAATTTTCATCCAGCAGCTAGTATTCTCAATTAATCTTTTCTGCAAAGCAGTTATTGTAACAAAATGTGAAAAGTAGTCCAATGCTTCATCTGATTTCTGTAAATAGTAAATATAAATTGTTCATATGCAGTATTTTATACTTGACAAACTCAAAATAAAGGAAACTCGTTTTTTTTTTTAAGCCCTGAATATAATTATAAATGCATGCCCTTTAAAAAAAAAAAAAAAAAACACAAATCTGAAAAATGTAAATTTAATAATGAAGATAAGTGTACAAGAAGAGATTATCTTTCATGGAGATGTCATAACAAACAGGAAACAGAGTTTGCCGCAAACCTTGATTTTTTTTTTTTTTTTTCCTGTAAGTGTTGAGCTTGGCCCCACACCACTCCCACTTTGTGACTCTCTATTGGCCTTTGAAAATGATTATCATTTTATAGGACCAATAGCGAAGGCAGACAAGTTCACTGAGCTCAGCTTTGAAGGAAAAGTCTACTGTCTACATTATATGTCTAGATCTATGAAGGCCTATAGCCCAGTTGGTGTAGTGCTTTTCCGAGAGGTAATTTTGAAAATAGAGACCATTGGCATTCTTTCTAAACGGTTGTTCTATCTTGCACTGTGGGAACAGGAAAAAAGTAGGTATAATGAACCAGGTGCAAGGTAGATGGAATACCAAGAAAAAAGGAGGAGTATCAAGAGTGGGGGGCGTCTGTCTGGTAGGGCGATCTATCTCTAAGATAATTAGGAATCCCTTAGCATGATCACAAGAATGATTGCTGTTTAAGGGAACCGTAAAAATCGATCCAGGTGTGCCATAATTCCAAAAATTTTGGATAGCGTTCATGAAGGCTGGCAACAGACTCCTCTATTCTCATAATGTGGTGGAGCTCCACCACCCATTCCGAAATAGTGGGAGGTGTAGGAGATTTCCAATGCCTAGGGATTAATGCTTAGAGTGCTGATATTGAGAATTGAAAAATTCCCTTCTTAGTCTTAGCAATAGGCCCCAGATAAATAGAGTGACCTCTGGGGTTTCTGGCTAGGTGTTGCCTATAATGAAATGGCAGAGATGGAAAATGGAATGCCAAAAAGGTCAAAAGGGAGCAGGTACACCACAAATGGAGAATGCCTCCAGGTTCTTGCCACATCACCAGAACTGGTCAGTAATTGACGGTATTATTTTGTGTAAGATTCAGGCGTCTATACCATCTAATCAAACGTTTGAAATCTTGTTTTTGATCTTGGGTGGCTATACTGGTTTTGAAGGTGAAAAAGGAATGACTTGTCCCATCCCTCCTCCGGGATGGGGTGCCCCAACTTTCTTGTCTAATCCCAGACATGGAATGGACTACCTGGGAATGCCTTCAAAAGAAGAATGTTATAGAGCTGAGTGAGTGTATGTGGGCATTCAGAGTCCTGCAAGCACAGGGCCTCAAAGGGTTTAAAGTCCCTTTTGGAGTCTCCCTAACGCTGCAGATTTAATCAACAAATGTCTACGTTGTAGGTAGGGGAACCAACCTCCCTGGCGTGAAGTGTCTGGGGTTATGAGTTCCCTCAAGGATTTAGTATCAGAGGGGGAAAGGGAGTGTGTCCTTCCAACATAGGAAGTGATTACAATTTATCCCTGAGGGAAATTCCAGATTACTGAGGAACGGCTTGAGTGGGCCTATATATGAGGATGTGCTAAACTTAACGATGGTGTCCCTCACTTGAAGGAGGACAGTCACTAGGGGAGGAAGGTTTAGGCCCAGTGGGAGTGATAAGGTATAGGGTATATAGGTCATTAGCAGAGGTGTGATATGTCATTGGATGCTCACATAGAGTTTAGCCTTTTCATTTAAGAACCAATTGTGGACTCTGCAGAGGACTGCTGCCCTGTAGTATAGTTGTCGTGGCATATTCAAACCGGGGTTTGGGGCCATAGGTACTTAAGTATGGCAGATTGTACTGTATTGTGAGAAAGAAATTGAGGGGGGGAGGCTATATGGACTTTAGGGGTACTGTACAACAACTGAATTTGACAGTTATATGTAAAATATTTAAATGAATTTTATTACAAAAATATAAATCTTTCACAATAAAGTTATTTTTTAAAACCAACAATGATAATCAAAACAAGCTCTAGTTCTAAGGTCACACCAAAGTGACCAAAGGCCACTATGATCACATCTGTGTATTAGTTGCTCTACATGTTTCGCGGAGCACATTTACCGCTTTTTCAGGCGCTACAATGTACATATACATGAGGATTATAAGACGATTATCATATAACTATGAAATAAAGAAAACATACATTAGTCAAACAATGTATAACAGTGTTACATATGGCATAATATGGTGTGAAATGATGAGCATCCACTGTGAATAACCCTCCATGAAAAATCTAACCCGGCAATGCCAACCTGCCGGAGGCCCAAGGGAGGATGGCCCACCCCAGAGGGCATGGGAGCCCCCTACCAAGGCACAGGACACGAAATAAAGATCTAATAATAAATGAGTTATGTTACGAATGGTGATCCAATTTGGTTAGGATAACATAAATGTTCAACCATATCAAATGATCATACCAAAGGGACTTGACTTCTTAAACCTGTAAGAAGAAGGAATATATGGGTAGGTGCCCAAATTAAATGTTAAATAGGGCTAGCAATCAAGCCCATATGAATTTAATGAAAGATACATATATAGACAAGGTACCTTGGCATGTGTGTATGTATCATGGACTGGTATATTCTATATAGAGATAATAATAGTTGGGACAGAAATTTATCGAAATGTTCTGAAATAAGGTAACCAAAAATTGTATCACAATATAAATACATCAAAACATATAGAAGCAACCGCCACATGTGCCAATGTATAAAGATAGTGCATTTAATCTATCTCGCCTTAGAAGAGAGATCATTAATTGTTGGAATAGGACCATCCACCGTTGTTTCAGTGGGCAATGATGGGTAATGAGCCCCCTAGGGGAAAACAGAGTGGTCACAGAGGCCACCGTAAGATATGTTAATTTACAGGATTTAAAGAAGGGAGTTTGAGGTGGGGAACATCCATACAATTAACCTACCTTGACAGATCAGAGCATTGATATAGTCCCAAAGGCAACAGAGGATGAACGATGCATCCTTTCTATTTATGTGTCTGCGTGATAGTGGGCTCCTATCCGGCGCCCACAATGCCACAGGGCGTCTGACATCACCGGACCTGCAGTGTGCATGCGCGATGTCCAAAAAACGGCAACTTGCACAACCTGGAGTCATCCATGGCTGTGCGGCCGTAAAGACATTGGTACATTGCTATGCGCAGTGCTCCAGCCCCCCTACAGGGCCGCAAAAACCCACTGGGGAGAGCCATAAAACCGGGCTGTACTGTATTTGCGTGGAAAAAGCGCCAGGGAACACTAATTGGTAAAGTTTGCAAGACAAAATAGCAGCATGGCAGAATGTCCATCTTAAAAAGGGGCATCCTGCCTAACCAGGGAGGTTTCAGAGACGACAACTAACTGGAGTTTATGTTGGGTAGACATCAGTAAAGGTAAGTAGTTGAAATCATACCATTTTTATGAAGATGTGCAGGGATCTGAAGCCCTAGGTATTTTATGAAGCCAAAGAGGAACCTGATTCTTAAAAACTCCTGGTCGTTTGGGGGCAATGACACATTGAGGCATTATAACTTTAAGGCATTTACTTTAAAGTAGTTAAGAGATTCAAATCATTCCAGTTCCTTCAGTATTGATGGAAATGCAACTCTAGGGTTTGACACATAAATGAGCAGGTCACCTGTGAAAAGGCTCAATTTGTGTCATCTGCCTTCAGTGTCAACTATCATTGTCATTGGACCTTAAGGTTACCGCTAAATGTTCCATTGCAAGTATGTTTAGGCGTGGGGAAAGAGGATAACCCCTGGTTAATTCCATTGGTAATGGACATGGGTCCGAAAGTAGGCTGTTGACCTTAATTCTAGAAGTGAAACAGTTACATAGTTACATAGTTACATAGTTAGTAAGGTTGAATAAAGACACCAGTCCATCCAGTTCAACCTGAGTGAGTGTGGGTCTACAACCCTGACCCTTGTCCCTAACCCTGAACATCGCACACTCACATCAATCCCTACCCTCAATCCAAGGTCCCCATTCATATACTAGGGCCAATTTTGGACAGAAGCCAATTAACCTACCAGCATGTCTTTGGAGTGTGGGAGGAAACCGGAGTACCCGGAGGAAACCCACGCAGGCACAGGGAGAACATGCAAACTCCAGGCAGGTAGTGTCGTGGTTGGGATTCGAACCAGCGACCCTTGTTTACTGCTAGGTGAGAGTGCTAACCACTGCACCGCTGTGCCGCCCACAGTATAATACTTGACTTTTATGAATGAATTCCAACAGCAAGCCTGTCCTAGGGAGGATAAGAGAAACTTCCAATCTAAGCAAACAAATGCCTTTTCTGCAACTAGAGCAGTGATTCTCAAACTGTGCTGTGTGAGATTTGCAGGTGTGCCGTGGGAGTTTTGAAAAATATTTAAAATTGATAGTGTTTTGAAACCTTGAACATATCGAAAAATTTAATGGTTGAAAAAGTTAAAGTAACATATATAAAAACGCAATCTCTGTCAGTCTGTCATTCACTGTTTCTTTTTGTAACGTGAGAATTGTGCGAGATCTCGGGAGAACTAGATTGGTCTAATTATATTATAATAATAGAAACCGTTCAATTTGTTTGTACCATTTGTTGACTTTGGAGCCTCGCTTTAATCGGATTTGTTATCGAAAGCAGGCACATCCTTCACATTAAATTTTAAATTAAATATATGTAAAAATAAACAAGTTCTTCACAACAAAAATTGTTGAATATTTTCAGGTGTGGCATGAAAATGTTTAGATCCTTTTTGGTGTGCCTCAGGACAAAAAAGTTTGAGAAACACTGGAGTAGAGACTAGAGATAATGGGCACATTGGGATTTGATGTCATTGAGAATGTGTGATCAAAGAAAGCGTTTTGATTGTGTAGACTTGTTTAGCCTCCAGGAAGCGAAAAGTTTGAAGGCATGGGGGAGCTTACCTGAAAAAAAAAAAAAACGGACGTGATCTGACCAGAGCTGTGAGACCATGCTGGCTTAAGGTCGCCAGCTGAGCAAGCAATGTGAAACAAAATCAATTGTGCTGTAAGTGAAGTGAGTCAAAGAGTAGCAGGTGTAGTACCTAGAACTACAGTACCCTCTTTGATGCCTGCCAGATGTTATAGTAGGGCTACCAACATTGGCACCTCTCCCTGATTGGGGGTGTACACCCTGACTAGAATAAATGGCTAATATATAAATGACACGTAAGTATGAGGAGCCTCCCCGTGGGGTCATTATGTTCCTGTACGTTTGAGACCAGGAGAGATGAATAGAACCCTATAGCCACCCCTTTTGGATTCACCTAAAGTGTTCTTAAACAGATGCCATTTTGTATAATATCTAGTAGGCCGAGGAGGTTTTAAGGTGCGTTTTTACTTGGAGGAATAGAACATGAACACATTGTTTGTTTATATGGTACAACACCCTGGATAATTTTTTAGGTTAGTTCAACCTTCCCCCATTAAGTGATCCAAATTTAATGGATGTCATGGCGGTCTTGTGAGAAAAAGTTGAGCAACAGAAGAGCAACTGTAGCCTAGCCGGGGACTAGGGAACTAGTATGACAGATCAAGAGAAGCAGAGATGCAGGGAGAAAAAGGATAAACATTGGAGAGGATACAGAAAAAGATTGCCCCAATGGGATCCAATAAGACCTATTTGGACAGGGATGAAAATGATCAGGGCTCTAGTAGAGGAGAGGGGAAAACACTAGGGAAATTAAGGGGGAAGGAATTCATCCACTCAAAAGCTTTTTTCAGAACCACCCAAATTCAGAACTTATTGGGGGAAGAGGTCCATCAAGGGTTGTGAGCTTGCACTCCTTGGGATATAAAGTGGCAGGGAACTGTGTGTGTTTTATGTGTGTGTATGTGTATGTATATGTGTAATATAAATATATATTCTCGAACATCTCAGTTAAGGCATAAGAGATTATTCTGTTCCTGCAAGTGTCCTCATGTAAGCGTTTGTAGATGTGGTGTGTGGCCTAAAACCATGGGGTACACTCTGAGCAGGGGAGTAAGCAAAGGACAAATTTATATGAAAAATATAAAGACCTAATAAAATCTTATATCGCTCCTAAGGGCAGGCAGTGCAAAAGGAGAATCATTTTAAGTAGAACCATTATAATATATTTGTCAGTCCAATAGCATTACAACAAACTTAACTAAATAGGTATAGAGTGGAGGGGCAATATGGTGAACAGGTGTGCTTCTACTGGGAGAACACCCCAGGGAGCAACGTCTAAATACAGTAGGCATGAGAACACCCCCAGAGGCCCTCCACTACACCTGAGAAGAGGAAAGTATATTCAGACTTTTATATTTCAGGAGCCAGTACAGCACTGAGCCACAGCTCATTGCACCTCATATGCATCGCCCCCTCTACAGCACACTTTAGAACATTACGATAACATGTTTAACCCCAAACGGTTGCCCAAGATAACATGGTGCTGGAGCTCAACAAAAAAGGAGTGTTTAGGTAAACCTGTTGCCTAGTGCGAGATGAGTTGCTTCATCTCGCTATCAGAACCATGCCTCCAGTGGGGTGTAAGTCTCATTAAGTGGCAGATGCCCATGTAGAGCTAAACTATTAGTGACTGGATCCCCACTTACAAGTTAGAATGAAATGTCCTTTCTAGAAGCAGCATCTCTGGCAATGTAAACTGGCTGTAAGATGGCTGTGATCTACCCTACATAGATGCTGGTAGTGAAAAGCAGACCAAAGTGGTGGCACCACTAGAACTTAGTAGGCTACTATTCATTGACTGTCCATGTTGGTTAATGCTACAGAACGAGAGCCACTATAATGCAGGGCGCAGGCCCCCTAATCCATGCATGCGGGGCACCAGACACATGGATTCCAATAGGATTTTTTTTTTTTTTTTTTTTTTTAGAAGCACATGGTTAGAGCCAGAGGCTCTAATAGGCTTCGCAAAAGGGTGGCCTCACGGCGTAAAGCCCACCCAGTTGTGTGACAATAGCAAATTAATATTCGCTATTGTCTTCCTCATTCCCCTCTCGAACAATCAGGATCACCCAATTGGCCATGGGGAGAAGCGATCCTATTGGCTGAGGAGGAGGAGATGCAGGGGAAGCCACCATGAAGCACTAGGAGGAAGCACTGCCCGCAACCTAGATGGGGTAAGTGCGGGGCTGGTGAAAGAGTCAAAATGTCTGGCCTCAGGTACGCTGTAACCATCAGACTAAAGCTCTGGGCTTTCCTCCTGGGTTGCCTGCTTATTTCTGGGGTTGGGAATACCAATGTGTACAGTTCTCCGCAGTAGGAGGAACAGCAGGTGCAGAAGCTCAGGAGGTGAGCATCTTCGCGTGGCCATTGGCAATCCACACCCCATGAAATATTTTTAAATGTGGTTTTCACCAAAGGTCATGTACGCTGCTTTTGCATACTTTCACACAGTCACTTCACATTGCCTTGTTTGCAAAGCTGTTGTTGTTGTCCTGTTGTAAAAAAATCCCCCCCCCCCCCCCCCGTATTTGTTTTAATGATGTAGGTTTTTGTTAAGGATAATTTGTTAATTGGCACAGTCTCAAACAAAAAATGCTTCTAAAATATTGAAAATTAATGATATACTGAAAACTATTACTAATGATTATGTTTGTACAGGTTGGTCTTTTTCGAAAGTCTGGTGTAAAGTCTAGAATCCTGGCTCTACGAGAAATGAATGAATTAAACTGTAACTTTGTGAATTATGAAGGCCAATTTGCATTTGATGTGGCAGATATGGTGAAGCAGTATTTTCGTGATTTACCTGAACCTATATTCACAAGCAAGTTGTATGAATCTTTCCTGCACATTTATCAGTGTAAGATCCTTCTCTGTTCTGTGTGTCTGTGTTCCTTTTCACCCAGAAATTGATTGAAGTTTCTTTTTTTATTAAAGAGACTGTCAATTCAGCGTAAAATGCCAGGTTCATTTTTAAAAGCATTTTTAAAGAATTTTTTTTAACAGATTTTTAAAAAAAAAAATTTAATTTTAAATTTTTCTTTTTTTAAAAGAACATCACCCCACTCACTGATGCCTACCTTTCTTGCATGCTCCCTTAATTCTGTTCCTTCTTAAGAATCAGGATTCCTAACCCTCTGTAGGCATTGGCATCTTCTGACACTACTTTAATGACTTTCTCTTCTCTCTTAAGGGATAATGTTCATGAATAGTGAACGGTACATGTGCCACAGCAAATTAAAGTGTATCTGTGGTCGATATTTAAAATTGTTGATAATTTCCACATTGTGTTTCAACTGTTTCTAGCCTACTCCTATTGATCTCAATGACCTTGACGTTTGTAAACTTACATTGTGAAGATCCCTACACAATTACTTCCTTGAATTCTGTGACACATATTCACTATGTCCTGTAAGTATGAATCTAGGAGTTATGAAAGCACCAACAGAGGATGGAACTGTGGGAGCTTGTGGTAGCGCAGTGTCATGTCCTAAACGTCAAATATTGTAAGTGAAAAAATTGACTTTCTAGGCACCAATCATAAGAAATAAAATTTTTTTTTTTATTAACAATACATAGAAATTTTAAAAAACACATTAAAATATTGCAGTATTACTACAGTGGCAGCTGTATTGGAGATGTCAAAAGATATTTTATCTGTAGTATGTGGATGGAACCTTAGCGTATGGCTTTAAATGTGCTTAGCGACAAAAAATTGCCATCTGATAAATGTAATCGTCTAATAAAAGTAATGCCAGCATTAACAGAGCTGGAAATATGCTCAAGGGAGCTTCTCATCATATAGGAGTCTTATAAGCATATCGCTAAGGCTTAAAGCATAAAAAGCGCAAAAAATTTCAAATCCACACCATCTAACCAGGTTATGTCATAAAGTAAAAGTTTGTAAAAGTAAAAGTTTGTCCGCATATAGGGACCCACGGATGGAAGTAGTTGTCACTTAGTTGCCGCTAAGCACATTTAAAGCCATATGCGAAGGTCCCAGCCACATACTACAGATAAAATATCTTTTCTACAAATATTTAACGTTCCTTTGAAGAATACACACAAGATCCTGAAGAAGTGATTTTCGCAAAACATGTAGAGCTTAATATATTGTTACACTATAGTTCAGTCATACATGTCTATATCATGACATGCTTTTGACATCTATGACCAATACTGGAGAGGTCCAGCTGCCACTGTAGTAATACTGCAGTATTTTTATGTGTTTTTTTAAGATGTCTATGCATTGTTATGTATTGTATTGCCTGATTGCAACCGAGGATTTGTGAGTAGCGCTTTGTAGCGCAAGTGATCCTATAGCTCCGCAATACTTCACTATATTATCTTTTTCTTTGCTTTTGGGTGGACATCTACAAGCCTATGGTTTTTCTAATTTGAATATCAGCCACTTCACCCTCTTATCCACGCCAGAGGTACCGCTTTGTAAACCTCTTTGGGGATTGACTGATAGCACAGGTTGAAGAGCCGTTGTCTGCGTTCCGGCAAAGCTGTCTGTCAAAGAGCTCTGGGACCAACCCAGCTGGTGGTATTTACTTTGGGGACTATTTGCAAGCAGTTATTATCCAACTGTGCTAGCCCAGGTGGTGGTATTTCTGGGGGATTATTTGAAATTATATATTAATTTTATTTTGGTAGTATATTGATTTTTCACCTTTTTAGTGATTGGGTAGCACCAACGGTTTATATATATTTTCTTGATATTTTTATTTCACTTATATGGCAATAAGCAGCTGATTTGTGTATTGCACCCACTATATACCATTCATGGTATTTATGTTTCAGTAATTGACCACAATTGCGTATACTAATATTTTTCAAACTGCACCAGATATGTAGTATATTGGCAATTATCAGTTGATTTGTATATTGCACCTACTATCATCATCATTCACATAGCACGCAGCACTTTATATTTAGTTTTTTTGGTGTAGCTTTTTTTATCTGCGCTGTATTCGTGTGTTTGTTAATAAATGTATTGTTTCTTATGATTGGTGCCTAGAAAGTCAATTTTTTCACTTACAATATTTAACTTAATGTCCTGTAAGTAGGCACTGCTGTGTCACAGAATTCACACAACCTGCCTTCTGAACTACAGAGGTGCTCGAAAGCAGAGTTTCAGGAGGCGGAATCGGTATAGGAATCACTGGTTGCAGGCAGCAAGGTACCATGGGATATGTTGGCCTTAAATTGAAAAATTAACTTGAAAATAAAAGGCAGAGGAGTAGCTGCAAAGCATACAGGAAATCCAAGAAGGTGTGCAAATAGATGGCTAGCAGACAGGCAGCACTCACAAAAAGATTTTTGAAGTAAGCTCAAATTGGATTTTTAAAATTAACTAATGTTTATATACAGTGGGCATTTGGGCACCAATGATAATCCAGCAGCCAGATAATGAAAGGAGGTGCCCCAAATCCATCTAACCATAAACCTTCAGAGTCTAAGAAAGGTAGGTATCATATAGTAATAAAAACAATAGAATAAAATTATGAGACTTGTTAGCATTATCTGCAAAAAATATCAAACTAATTTTGGTTTAGTCTGGAATAAATATTGTTTGGGAAGAAAATCATTAGCGTTGAGGTTTCAACTAGCAGCTTTGCTAAAGAAATGTAAAAGCAAACACCACCTTCATCTGAACTTTTTTGCAGTTTGGTTGTTCAGATTTTCCTGTGACTGAACCCATATAGTTTTTTTCTTGTGTCTCAGATGTGCCAAAAGATCAACAAATGTTTGCAGCTCAGGCTGCTGTAATGCTGCTTCCAGATGAAAACCGTGAAGCCCTTAAGATGCTTCTGTACTTCCTAAGAGATGTGGTTGCCTGTGCAAGTGAAAACCAGATGACCCAAACAAATATTGCTGTGTGTCTCGCTCCCAGTTTATTTCATTTAAACTCCCTCCGAAGAGAGAGCACTTCTTCAAACAGGTATGATTATGAGTCTGACTGAGTAAAATTAACTTTTTTTATGGCATTTGTCTTAATGATCCAATAAAGAGATTGAAGACCATTAAGTGAAGTATTTTTTTATTCTGATTTGTAAATTGTATTCCTCTACCTCTATCCTGGATTTACAATTTGCATATTTCAATTCAGTATATAGTTAATGCTTGTAATACTTGCATAACTTCACCAAGTCTGTCAGCACTTGTTCAGGCCAACAACTGACAGCCCTACCATAGCAATGAATAGAAAATCTGTTGTGCATGCATTGCCCATCTTGGAGAAGAGATGCTCCTTAGGGAAGATCTCAGTAGACTGTGGACAGTTAAGTATAGGATTTGGAGGACTTTCTGGGTGAAAAAGGACAACATTTTAAGGATAATTGTACTAAAGTGGCAGTTATCCTAGGGTCGGTTCATAACACATGCAGTACAGTGCATTTTTTTTTTCTGCAGCAAAAATGCATGGACAGTAGGTTACATGGATTCCAATGGCATAGTTCTCACCATTGCAGTGTGTTCCAGTACAGTCAACAAACGTAGAACATGCTGCAATTTTTCCACATAGAACTGCACTGGAATGCGCACAACGCACCAAAGATGCACTGGAATGCACTTAAACTCTTTAGAAATGCATCAGAACGCACATGCCACTAATTAGCCCCTTTAATCCTTTGGGGGAAAAACATTTGAAAGTTTAAAAAAAGAACAGTCTTCTGCTTGCCACATCATTTCGATTACTGACAATAATGACTATTTGAGTCTTCATATTTCTGTTCACCAAAAAATATATATTCAGTATTCTTCATATGCTGATATGTAAAATACCTTATATACATTATTTTAGGTGAACAGGCTTTTTTTTTTTTTATATTGGGCCACAAATGCCAAAACTTGAATCTATCATATTTGATTTATGCAGAACATTTTTTTTTTTTTTTTAAACCTACAGTGAGTAAAATAAGTATTCACCATCAACACGTCACCATTTTTAGAAGTAAATGTTTCTAGAGGTGCTATTGACATGAAACTTTCACACACGTCAGTAACAAACCATGTAATCCATACATACAAAGAAACCAAAACAAATAAATCCATACATTTAGTTATGTTTAATAAAATGGAATGACACAGGGAAAAAGTATTGAACACATGAAGAAAGTGAGGCGCAAAAAGGCATGGAAAGCCAAGACACCAGCTGAAATCTATCAGTACAGTAATTAGAAGGCAATCCTGCCCCTTGTCAATGCAAATTGATATCAGCTGGTTCAGTCTCAACTGATGGCCTATAAAAATGGTGTCTCATTGCCAAGGTGTCACACAAGAAACCTCTCATGATGGGTAAAAGCAAAGGGCTCTCTCAAGACCTTCTCAACCTTATTGTTGCAAAACATACTGATGTCATTGGTTACAGAATGATTTCTAAATGTCCCAGTAAGCACTGTTGGGGCCATAATCCAGAATTGGAAAAAACATAATTTCACCATAAACCGGCCATGACCAGGTGCTGCTCGCAAGATTTCTGTCAGAGGAGTGAGAAGAATTATCAGAAGAGTTGTCCAAGAGCACTTGTGGAGAGCTTCAGAACGACCTGGAATTAGCAGGTACAATTGTTTCAAAGAAAACAATAAGTAATGCACTCAATTGCCATGGCCTGTATGCACCCTCACTACTTAGTAGGAGGTAGATGGAAGGTGCGTGATCAGACGCTCACATCAAAACACGTTAGGTTTAATCGTGTATAAAATATATATATACAGACATGAATTACATCATTCAAATACTACGTTGCATAAAAACAGGTGACAAAAGAAGCACTAATAAGTTAAAACTGGGGTATGCCCATGTTGAGGCAAGTAGTTAAAAGGCTGACGCGTTTCGAGTGTAACCTCTTCATCAGAGCCAGGAGAACAGGAGCACAGTCTGTACAGGCTGGTAGGCCGACATGTGTACATGGAAAGGAGTGGCAAGTAGGAGAGTATGTCCTGTAGTGGATAATTAGTTGTTCTAAGTTTTCATACCAGTCCCTGTCCAGGCGTTCTAGGTGAAATACAATTCAGAACAATATAGTATGGGGCACATGGCAAAATATGTACACTACAGACTGGAGACCTTATAGTAAATTTACATTAAAAGAGGTCAGGTGTAAATAATACAAAAAGTTGTTAAAATAATATATATAATAAAAAAGGTACCATATCAATAAAATGAATCAATGGTAGGTGGTAAACATTGAAGCAGAAAGCATGAAACACTAAATAAAGAATATATGTATAGATATATATACACATACACACAAAAATATATATAAATAAATATACATAAAGAAAGGGGGGGGGGCACAGAGAAACGCTGAGAGATCTTTTTCCACATGTGCAGTTGTGCATGCAACAAACATGAATATATTCATATGCACATGGAAACAAAAAATATATATATACACATGTAAATGAATATGAATGAAGAGAAAGGGCCCACCTATAGACACATGACATGTGCCTATGTTGAAAACGTACAAGAACATATTTGGGGGGCACACCATACAATGCATTTAAATTCCAGATGGTGCTGCTGTAAGACCTATAAACAGTACAAAATATTTTACAGCGCACACATACAAGAATGACATTTCCTGCAGGGCTAGTTAAAAACACCTGAACACCTGAACATATTCAAAAAATACGGGGGTTTGGTCACACTATATGGTCATATAGTGCTAAGCCCACTTACTGCAACAAAGTACCCCGAATTAGTGGGTCCTACACTAGTAATAGAATGGAAGATCCTCTGTCTCAACCATGGGAGCTGAACTCCTCCATGTGGGAGGAGTTGAAAATGTTGAAAACGTGTCTTACCAGTGTAGTGCACCCTCACTACGCAAGACTCCATTGCTGAAAAAAAGCATGTTGAAGCTCCTTTATAGTTTGATGCACAACATTTAGAAAAACCTGTGAAAGACTGGGAGAATATAGTCTGATCAGATGAAATTTTAACACTATGGATGCCATAATACACTCCATGTTTGGAGGTCAAATGGCACTGCACATCACTCCAAAAACACCATACCAACAGTGAAGTTTGGAGGTGGGGACATTACTGTGTGGGTGGGCTGTTTTTCAGCATATGGTACTTGCTAACTTCATATAATTGAAGGAAGGACAAATGGAAAAATGTACCAAGACATTCTTGATAAAAATCTGTTGCCGTCTAGGATGATGAAGATGAAACGAGGGTGGATATTTCAGCAAGACAATGATCCCAAACACAAAGCCAAGGAAACTCTCAAATTTGTTTCAAAGAAAGAAAATAAAGCTGCTGGAATGGCCCAGCCAATCATCTGACTTGAATCCAATAAAAAAATCTATGGAAAGAACTAAAGATAAGAGTTCATAGAAGATGCCCACAGAACCTTTAAGATTTGAAGACTGTGTAGAAGAATGGGCCAAAATCACACCTGAGCAATGCATGCGACCAGTTTCTCCATACAGGAGGTGTCCTTGAAGCTGTCATTACCAACAATGGATTTTGTACAACGTATTAAATTTCAGTTAGCGTGTTCAATACTTTTTCCTTGTGTAATTCCATTTTATTACACATAACTTTAATTTCTGAACTTATTTGTTTTGGTTTCTTTGTGTGTTCAGATTACATGGGTTCTTACCGACATGTGGTGAAAATTTCATGTCAATAGGACTTTTAGAAATGTATTTACCTAGAAAAATGGTGACATGTTCAATACTTATTTTATTTGCTGTCTTTATTATTGGGTGGGTATTAGAACACCTGAAAGATTTCAGCGCATATATCTTTAACATTTAAACATGTTACAGTTTAATGCTATCAGTTATCTAATTGTGTGGGCAGGCCTTTATCTCAGATTTGCTGGATCCCAGTAAAAATGATGTAAAAAAAACAAATTTCTCAGGCAGCTGTGGGACCACAGAAAAAGCTAGAGTGGGCTGCATCCGGTCAACATCCTGACATCTGGATGATCCTACACTAGATCAGAGTAAAAGCACATACTTCTGCCGTGGGATGTCTGCTATTTAGTTTGGGTGAAAGTCAAATCAGATTAAAAAAAAAAGTTTGAATAATTTACATGTTTTAGTTCATAGCCCTGCATTTTCTTCAGAAAACACCCCTTATATCCTATTAACATGCATGGAGACTGATAGACATTTTAGCAGAATTACTTAAAAAGGATTAACTTTTTTTTTTTTTTTTTTTTTTTGAATGACCTAATCCTACTCTTTACAAATCTTTCTTGTATGCAGCATGAGTAGTTCATTGTGTAGTGCGTTTTTTTTTTTTGAGCATCTTTTCTACTTAAAAAGTCTACTTTGAAGGAACTTGCCAGATATATAGATGTTAATGTTTTACTTTGTAATGGAGTCTTCAAAGAAGTATAATCTGAAAGCCCTGCCTCCAGGGGTTAATCTCTTATCATTAGTTTCTTTGTGTGGTGATGTTCTGTAGATAATCAGGCAGGAAATATGTTGTAATAATGTCATAGAGAACTTTTACTTAACGTTAATAGTGAAAGTTAGTGATTTTTTTTTTTTACCTAGAATTCTCTAAATTCCAAGATATTTGGTTGAAACGTAATTATTTATAATAGGTCTTGTATACATAATTACAAAGAAGGTCATCTTTCTTTGAAATTTTTTACTTTCAATATACCATAATTTATTTGTTTTTATCGGAATATAGTATATAACCTCAAAACAGCAATACATCAAACATACATAAGCAAAACAAGAGCGGGAAACCTTTCCCCCCAGGTACATGGTCCATACCCACAAATTACATTTGATGTAAAAAACTTTATTCTGAGCCAATGACTATGGAACAGTACACAGCTCATATTGGAAGGGATATAAAGGTAGAGAACAGTCAGCATAGAGCTTGCAGCCAATGACCTTGAAGGTACCGACCACAACCTTGAATACCAAAAACCTCCAGGAAAGACAGAGAAGCTGGAAAAAAGAGGGGGGTGGGGGAGGGGAAAGGCAACAGAAGCAGACCAAGTATAGAAGACACTCACCCCCCAGACCCCAAAACATACATGAAGGCTCAAAGGAAATATGCTAATATCGTTTTTCGTGTAACATAATCCATGTAATTTTTCTCTTTGCTTATGCAAGGGATACAGAAGGTTTCTTTCAAGATTTAGCAAAAGTCATTTTGCCACCCAAGAAGATGAAGATCAAACGTTGCACACTATTAGGTATACACTCAACCAGGACATTAAGAAGGACAATTTGGGGTCTTTGTGGAATTGACACACCTATAACTCTACGCAGCAGAACAAAGATACCATTCCAAAAGCTACGAATCCTAGGGCACTCCCACCATACATGATACATAGATTCCAACAGGTTACACCCTCTAAAACATAATGGAAATGTGGAGGGATACATTCTTGCCAGTCTTGTGGGGACTAAATACCATCGGGTAAGAACCTTCACATAATTTTCCATTAAGGCAACATTCACATTACCAGTAAATGAACGTAAAAATAATTTATGCCATAGTTGAAGGTCCTTATCTTCTGCTAGAATCCTCTACCATTCTAGCATGTAAGAAAATTTGGGAGGAGTGCCCAGTAGTAGCCCATAAATAAGATGGATACCTCCCCGCTGACCAGAGTCTTGGGTGCATCATTTCTCGTAAGGGTTAACAGTGTGAGGGGTCTGTCCCTCTGGCTGGATAGATCTCAGAAAATTGAAAATCTGGAAGAATCTAAAGCATTCTGTAGGAGCCATCTGAAGGGTTTCCTCACAAAAACACAGTGTAAAAGGAAATGTCCAATTCTATAGAGGCCTTTATCAAGCCACCACTGAAATGCCTTAATATCCTGTCTCGGAGGAAAAAACAGATTAACCACTTCCAGCCCAAGGACGTCATATGACGTCTTTGACTTTCAGTGGGGATATCTAAATGATGCCTGCAGCTGCAGGCATCATTCAGATATCATCTTTTTAGAGCCGGCAGTTCTGTACACCATAAGAACAATCAAAGCAGCAGTTCAGCTGCTTGATCATTCCTACAGGCGGCGGGAGGGGACATCCCCCCTCCCTCCTGCCGCCCTCTGGTGGTTCTCCAGGCTCGCCCGTGCGATCGGCGACACGGAGAAAGAATCAGCCGCCACTGTACAATGATCGTAGAGAAGTTAACAAAGCCAAGCTCCCGGCTGAAAAGAAAGCGATCATATAGAGACGGTATGCCCCAATATACACAAGGGGACTTTTAAGGCAACTAGTATACAGAATGTGATTAATACATTTTATTTAAACACTGTTTAAAACATTATACATCACTATGTACCAACATATTAAAAAGATATGACGGAATTAAATAGCAGTGTTCTCTTGGTGCTATGCCAATGCGTTTTAGGACCTGTGAAGAATTCTTTTCTTCTGGGTCATTCCATTAGGAGATTAACAAATTGCAACATTCTATAATAAAACACAACATACATTAGGAATCAGGCCAGAGACAAAAAAATGGGAACAACGTAGGAAGTGAGTTTGGAAACATACCAATCCAACAGAGTCTGCACCTTATCTGACAATGGATAAAAGAATAATCATTGGATCATCCGAATCACTCTGATATCCCTGAACGTGTCTTGTAGGAGGTGAACTTAGGGCCCTCTTTTATCACACCCAGTTTGCTGAGAATCCAGAATGGTAATCACGCAAAGGGCCGGGTGATGAAAAAATATTTTCAGCCGATAATGAGTCTTAAAGAAGTTGGCTGTTTAATCAAGGGTCTACAAGTATGCCAAAGGAAGAGTGGTTCCCGTGGAGAGGTATAGCTTTCAACATAGTTGGTGGAAGTGGTAAAGATATCATAACTATCTATTATATGTGTGTGTCTCTCTCTCTCTCTCTCTCTCTCTCTCTCTCTCTCTCTCTCTCTCTCTCTGTGTCTCTCTCTCTCTCTCTCTGCCAGCACAATCATGTCATGTGCAGTGGGAGGAGCAGGTCATCCCAGTGCATGTCTCTTTTGATGGCACCTCCCTCCGCCGTCAGCGTGGCCACGTCACGTGCCACGGGGGGGATGATTGGACCATCATTGCATCTGCATCACGTCATGTACAGTGGGAGGAATAGGCAATCCTAGTATGTGCCTCACTGATGGCACCTCCCTCTGCTGTCGGCGTGACCACTGCATCTGCATCACAGGCGGCTGTCCACTGCATTATCAGAGCGATTGTGCCCTATATAATGGGATGGATAGGTCATCCTCCCATAGATTATTCTATTAGCTGGACTTTCAATATAGGCACCGGCATTGTATACCTAGCCGGTGTGCATGCGCTGGAAATAAATATGTAGTCTGATTCATCGTTCAAACATTAGCGGATGCGGTAGGCATAGCAACCATAGAGAGATGAAAAGTAGAAAGCAGGTAGGTAACGCGCAGGAAGGCCAATGCTATTCAATAGGCCCCCATTTTAGACATAAAGATGCCATCCCGTATAGATCAAAAAAAGGGAGGGAAGTTTTGGTTAAAGAGAGCATATAGGGCAGGTTCCCATAGTACCTCCAGGGATGATGAGACAAAGAGTGACATTTAGTCTATGCATATCAAAGGACATGCAAATCGCAGAATCCAGTGCGGTCCGTAGGTTGGTCAGCCATTTCCAAAGCCACTTCAGGGGATTATAAAGCTATCACATGAAAACAATTACATCAAAGTACATTGTCTAGTAGGACGTTACATTTAGATGTTACAGTCAATTCGCAGTTGGACATATACATTTGACATACATTAAATGCTCCAGAGACAGCCCCATTGGAATTGTAGATTGTAAAGAGCCCCAATTGGTCACTTAGGGGGGCCAAGATTATCTTAAAGGGATAATCTGCTATAGATCTTTCTCGCAGATTCCTGACACAAAACCCACTAGTAATGGTCAAAAAGTTAATTGACTGTTTAATCCTGGTGGGGTGGTAGCCCAAAGCTCCATGACCCAGCCTGATTTATGCTGGAGGAGGAGCTTATTCTAGCCCCCCCCCTCTGGGATTTGAATGATTACTGTCCAGGATCAAAAATTTAATTCGGGAACATATACCTCTATGATAGTCCCTAACGTGTCTCCCTAATAGGAGCTCAGGGTTGGTTGTTAGCATACTCGTAATATGTCTACCCGCACATTTACGAAATTCCAATTTTGTCTTACCAATGTAAAAACATTGGCATTGGCATGTTAATAAGTATACAACCCCTATCGACTTAGTTTGCGTAGTGTTGAGGTCTAAATAATTGACCATTGGGTAATGTGATATCTGATTTGGTATTCATATATTGACATGTGGTACATCCACCATATATAAATGTACCTAAGCGTTTACAGGGATCGGATCTAAATGATCCTATGAATTCACTTTTAACCAATTGGCCCTTGATCGATTTTGCTTTACAAAAGGTGATTGCTGGATAAGATAGTATGTAGGGACTTAGAGTAGGGTCTATTTGTTGTATATGCCAATGTTTTTCCAATATTTTTCTAATCAACCTATGTTTATTATATTTCGTGATTAGATGAGTTGTTTGAGGTTTTATTTTTTTATTATTGGAAAAGAGGGGCTCGTGTCTGGATTGATTATTTGCCCATTTAAAGGCTTTCTTAAGACAAGTGAGGGATTGCGTAATCCTTAGTTTTAGGTTAGCCATTTCTTTTTAACCTTAAGTACTGTAAGGGATTGATTGTACCAAAACGGTTGAGGGTGTGCACTAGTTAAATGTAGGATGGTGTTTCCCGCAATGAGCTTTTCGAAAAAGACTACTGGAGAGACTCCCATTAATAATTTTTATGTTTTTCACATCCAAAAAAAGTAATCATAGCAGCGCTGCAAGACATTGTGAAACTCAAGTTGAAGTTATTCTTGTTAATAGCTGACATAAACGCATTGAGGGCTTCAACAGAGCCCTCCCAAATAATGAATACATCGTCTATGTAACGATACCATGTAGTGATGTGACTAGTTAATGAAAGTAACTCCTCATCATTCAGAAGGGAACGTTCCCACTCCCCCAGGTACAGGTTGGCATACGATGGGGCATAACATGTCCCCATCACCACCCCATGCCTGGAGGAAGTGGGGAAAAAAATGTTCTCAATCTTTCCAGCCTGGAGGAGAGATGTGGGGTCTTATAGACCCACCTCTCTCCATAAAGAGGACCTGCCACGCACCATTCCTATTACAAGGAATGTTTACATTCCTTGTAATAGGAATAAAAGTGATCAAAAAAAGAAAAAAAAACATTTTTTTAAAGTGCCCCCTTCCCGTGTGCTCACGCACAGAAGCGAACGCACACAAGTCACGCCTGCATATGTAAATGCCGTTCAAATCACGTGAGGTATCGCCGCGTGCGTTAGAGCAAGAGCAACAATGCTAGCACTAGACCTCCTCTGTAATTCTAACCTGTGAAAAAAAATTAAAGTTTTGTCTATGGAGATTTTTAAGTACCAAAGTGTGCACAATTTTAAAGCGTGACATGTTGGGTATCGATTTTAATTAATCTTATTCCATTTTTTCACACGTTATACATTCAAAACACAGAGGACAGAGAAGGCAACATACCCACTCTCCCCTTTGCCCGCAGGGCCAAAAATGAGAACTAACATAGTTCAACTAATCAAAAAACTAAACTCAAAATGCCCCTCCCCACCCCCTAAACTCAATTATCAGTACCAGTCCAGGAGATATAGAGCACCAGTAAGTTACAATCCAGGGTGTGGTTATGTCACTTGTCCATCTGGATTCGGGGTAGAATTTTAAAGATGTTTGTGCATACATGTAGAACAATCTATTCACAGCAGTGGCAAGAATGCATAGTGCCTATCTCCTATCCCATAAGACTATACAGTCCAATAGGTAAAAACTGTTGAAGTGTCCAACCATGGCTGCCAGACCTTGTAGAACTTTTATTTTTTTTTTAACAGCCCCTGGAGGTATATGTGGCCTTGTAAAGATGGATTATGGCATTTATCAGACCCTTCCAGTATATTGTAGGAGCATTTGGCTTCTTCCAATGCATTAAGATGGCCTTCCTACCATAGAACAACCCCATATTGAGTAAGGTGCGATTAGCTAGAGAAGGAACGACCTCTTCCACAAAACATACTCTTTGTGTCGTTGGGATTGGAATACTGAGAACCTCTGACAAGCAGGGAGTGATTGCAGACCAGAAGCTCCGGATCTGCGAACAGCTCCAGAAAATATGTTGTGCATTCGCAGGCGAGTAGGAACACCTCCAGCATTCATACGTAGCAGAGGGATAAATGCGCACCAGCCTGGCTAGACTGTAATAAATCCTATGTAAAAACTTAAATTTTATAAGGTGGTCCCTAGCGGATACCAAGTGTTTAAAAGGGTAGTCCCACATATCTTCCCATTCCTCTCCTTAGTTTTCAGGGATTTCCACCACCCAACGTTCTCTGACATCTAGTTACCACTAGTGGCGTTTTTTTTTAAGAAGGATTTGTACATAGCTGATAGAGGTTTTGGACAATTCTTCACCTGTTAACAGATCCTCAAGGGCAGAGGGTGGTACCTCTACCCTCCGGGTGGAGAATTGTGTCTGAAGCGCATGGCGCAGTTGTAAATACTGTAAAAAGTATGGATTAGGTAGGTTATGTCGTATTTTTAATTGATCAAACGTTACGAGTTCTTCCTCCCTTGTAATGTCCCCAAGTACCTTAATACCCCTACTAGCCCAAACCATGGGGTCTGGTAGGGAGTGGAAATGAGGCAGGTTAGGATTTATCCATAGGGGAGCAGAGGGTGTAGTTCCGATGTAACTGCGGGAAGTTAAATTTATAGCTACTTCCCAGGCTTTTATGGTTGCTTTCATTGACAGAGTCAAAGTTGGATTGGATTTTGGACCGCTGTACAGCGCTAGTCTTAAACTCTCTCATAGGAGCCCAACTGAGCTTCCTCAAGAACTGTGGCAGAGTCTCCATCATCTGCCAAACAGCCAGTGTTGTGCAAAAACCATCTGGCCAGCCAGGTAGAACTTCTGCCAATCTGGTAGTGCTAACCCCCACTGCCCCATGGTTCTTGGAGTACCTTTGAGTATGCAGGGTGATTGGAGAGACCACAGAAAGGATCCAATAATACTGTTCAATTTGTGGAAAAATGACTTGGGAACCCACACTGGAGAGTGCCTTAAAAAATACAAAATTACTGGCAAGGACTTCATTTTCAGGAGACTTATACGTCCTAGTAGGGACAGGGGCAACCTTTTCCACGGTTGTGTTTTTTGGTTAAGTTGGGAGACTAATGACAAAAGGTTCAGTGGCATATAATCCCGGATGTTAGCTGTAACTTTTACCCCCAAGTAAGTGATAGCGGAAACCTATTGAGAAGATTGTCATCCTCTGCTCTCTTTGCACCCGGACCTAACGGCAATATCCATGACTTGCCCCAATTCACATGAAGACCCGAAAAAGAGGCAAACTTATTGAGTATTTGTAATGCCGCCTGAAGGGATGGTCCCGGGTCTCTGAGGAACAGGAGCAGGTCATCAGCATAGAGTGCGAGGCTTTCCTGTATAGATCCTACCTGGATTTGCACCCACCTCCTTAGATTGACGTAACGCTCTCCCATAGGCTCCATCATTAAGGCAAAGAGGAAGGGGGAAAGAGGGCATCCCTGTCTAGTGTCCTTTCCAATAACAAAAGGTTGAAAGCCCCAACCGAATTGCTGTCTGAGGGTCGCTGTACAGTAAAGTGACCGCCGGAAATTGGGCCCAAATCCCATACTCTCCAATACTCTATAATAGCCTATCAATATATATCAATGTTGATAGATACTATAACTTTTACTGGGACTTCTGTAGTGTCTAATTGTAAATGAGTGAATAATTTCCGTAGGTTGGTGTCCGTGGATTTTCCAGGCATAAATCCCATCTGGTCAATGTCCACCAGTGAAGAAATGACCTTGGCCAGTCATGATGCCAACACTTTGGTTAGGATCTTTAGATCCGCATTCAATAATGCTATGGGGCGGTAGGACGAACACTCCTGTGGGCCCTTACCCGGTTTCAATAGGGGAAGCATACATGGTTCGCCATCATTGAAGATGGGAGGACTCCACTTTTAAGGCAGTTGGCAAAAAGGACACTGAGTCTTGGGGCTAGTTGTGCCACATATTGTTTATAGAAGTCTGCCGGGAAGCCATCTTGGCCTGGGGATTTATGAGGCGGAAAAGCTAGTATCGCCGCTTCTATTTCCAGAGCTGAAATATCAGCATCCAGAAGGGTAACATCTGTCTGAGTCTGACAATATGGGGAGAGAGAGTTAATTTAATAACCCATCTAGCTCACCGGTGTCGTATGCTGGTATAGGGGAGTAGAAAGTAGTATAATACCTCACAAATTCTTCCAAGATACCGGAAGGGTCAGTGACCATGTTCCCCCTCCCAGCGGTTTTAATAACAGGAATACTGACAGGTATTGTTTGTTCTGCCGCCAAGAGGGCCAAAAGCTTGCCATTTTTGTCCCCTTAAGCAAATATCGATTCCGCCCTCTTCCCTATTTCAGCACGGCCCAGTTCAGAGAAGTGCACTGACAAAAGTCGCTGTGTCTCTAGCAGAGATGTATCATTGGTCTCTGGAGAATCAACGTGAGCACTTGCACATTCCCGTTCATTAGCTAGGACATAGGCGTGCGCAATGGGTGTGCCAGGTGTGCCTGGGCACACCCTAATCCTGGAGTTGGCAACCAGTCAGTCGTGGACAGGTGACCGTAAAGCCGTGGTCCTTACATGCCGACCCCCAGAACCTGGACAGGGCAGGGAGTGGAAATTTGTGGAACCAATCTGTAGCAGCTGAAAGTAGGCATCTTCTCCTCTCCCTCTCACTGACATTCAGCTGCCACAGGAGGAAAATACAGGGGATCGGTACAAATATATGCCACCCCTCTTGTCCCAGTTCCTCTTCTTTCTGCTACCCAGGTCCCCCTGTGTGCCCCCCATTGTTTCAGGATTACAAGCGGGGAAGAGGCTGATTAATATGTCACAAACGCATATGTGTTTGAGCTTTGAGGTGCGCACCCTAATGCAATAGGCTGCGCACACCTATGCTTGGGACACTCTTCATTAGGAGAAGCTCTCCCTGTGCATTGTGATCTTTCCTGGCTGCTTTTATCGCAGAGATACATTCCCCCCTTGCCACAGCTTTAAATGCATCCCAAACCAAGGTCAGTTTAGCCGTATCAACATTGGTTGACCAGTAAACTGCAATGGAGACCTGTATCTGGGAAGTCACTTGATCCTCCTGCAACCAGTCTGGCGACGACCTCCAGCCTCCCCCTAACCGGGAGAGTCAGGGTGACCGAAAGTGGGCAGTGGTCCGACGTTCCCCCAGTCAAGTATTCAGTGTCATGGACATACATTAGCAGTGGAGGATTGCCAAAAGCCAAATCAATTCTGGCAGAGGATCTATGGGTAGCAGATAAGTGTGAATAGGATTTGTCATTGGGGTGTTTCCAGCGCCATAACTCAGCGAGACCAGTCAGACATCCAAGAGCATAGGTCAGCGGAGACAGGTCTATTGGTATTTTGAAGATTCCAGTGTGGGGTCTAAAATGGCATTGAAATCCCCCATGAGTAGGGTAGGCAGGCTAATAAAGGGAGCCAGTTTTACCATTAGATCATAAAGCACTTGCATTGAAATAGGAGGGGGCAAGTATATATACACAATCAACATTTTCTGGTTGTATATATCCAGCACCACAGCCACATATTGACCCCCCCGGGTCAGAGAACACATGGTGAATAGTGCAAGGGACAGCCTTGCTAATTAGGATGGAAACCCATCTTGCGTAAGTGGAGTATGTAGAGTGTAATGCCCTTTGAATCCAGGATTTGCGCATGGATAAGATTTTGCTTCCCTCCAGGTGGGTCTCCTGCAGGAGGATGACATGTGGCTTTACTTGTTTAAAAAAAAAACGGCTGCTCTTTTAAATTTACTGTTCAAACCCCTTACATTCCAAGACACTACCTTGAGCCTGCTATCCATCAGTATGATTCAGAGGAAAGGATATTGCACATACCTGTTGCTATCCAGATCCTGTGACATAGTTTCTGAACTAAAGCAATAATTGGTGCATCTAAAAAAAATAAAAAAGGAACATGCTGAATGGTAACCATCCCCGCTGTTATACCAGAAACTTGCAACCAAAAAGTAGAGAGTAAAAATTGTCCAGCACCTTGCTCCCGAAAACCAAAAAAACTGAAAAGGTCCAACCATTGGTGTCGAAAGTTCGGCATTGCTATATGAAAAACTTGCATCTCCACGCACAACTCCTTGCCAACCAGTTATAAGAGCGGTGCATCCTTCAAACTGCAGGTTAGAGTGTGATTACTGAGAAAAGAGCGCTTGGCAACATACAGTGCTAGCCAGCACCGCAAATGGTGGTGATGCAAACGTGATAATGAAAAACCTCCCATGGGTAGCAGAAAAACATGGAAATAGAACAGGCCTCATCCGAGGAGAATTGGGCACCCAGGTGGCGTTAGGGGTTACCATCCAGCCAATCACATGCATCTTGCGGAGTGTCAAAGAATTTGATCGAGCCTTTGTATTGAACCCGGAGATGGCTAGGATTCAACATGCTGTATTTTATTTATTTTTCTTGGAAGCGTCTCCTCACAAAAGGAGAGACGTTTCCTCTGTGTTTCAGCAGAAAAGTCTGGAAAGAGCATTATGCGAGCATTTTCAAACTTGAAATCCTGATGCTTTCTTGCTTCAGCCAGGAGCATGTCACAGTCTCTATAGTTTAGAAACCTGACTAGGAAGGGCAGAGAACCAGGGGGTCTAGCACCGGTGGGAACCCGGTGTGCTCTCCCCACCATGTATGTGGGCGGAATATCCTCCAGGGAAAGCAGGGTTTTAAAAAGCTGTTCAGCAAACAGGACCAGTCTAGCTCCTTCTGCACCTTAAGGCAATCCCACCACCCTCACATTATTTCTCCTCTGCCTATCCTCAGCGCCCTCAGCGCAATGTTGGAGTGATCTTACCATGTCACTGAGTTCAGACCGTTGGGAGCCCTGGGAGGGGGAGGCATCTTCCACCTGAGATGCGGTCTTTTGCCATTATGAGCCTGCCTCTGATCTTGTCTAGGCCGTGTCTGATGAGATTACACTCAGATGCCAGGTAGTCAGTACGACCCATAAGCTCAGTCTCGGAATCTGTGCAGTTATCTGGGCAAGGGTCGGTTTGAAGGGCTCCAAAGGGATAATTTTCAGGAGGCAAGCCGGAGCTCAGAAGAGACACGTCTTGCCCTGATCACATCCGGTCACAACCCCCCTCCGTCATCCACGTTTTTTGAGTGCCATTTTGTATTGAACTGCCCGGTGCTTATTCGGCTGAATCTTGTATGTTTCTATACCTTCACTATATTTGTTATCATCAAAAACAAAGTATATACAGTATACCACGTGTATGACAGGCCTGGCAGTAATGTCTCCTTTTAAATAGGGCTAAAAGAAATACCTGACCTCCTCTAGCATGCTGCAGAGGAGGACTCTTGCTGTCTGTATTAAATCATTGGTCCAACATACCCCCTTCTCTCCAGTCAGCAGGGAGCACAAGCATTGCTAATTGAAGAGCTAAAAGTCTGATTCAGTAGGGGCTATGTGGGACCTAAAGGGAGAACTCAACCTCACAGGAAACAGACTTTTCCACTCAGGCTGTGGCTACTTTCTTAAGCTAGGTACACACTACCATTTTTTTCGTTCAGTCAATGGGCAGATTCCAGTTGGATGCAGGAGTCCCCCACTTTCAGGATACACTAATCAGCACTGCAGCTAATTGGCTGCAAGCCACTGATCGAAGCAGTCCCATTCAACAGAAGCCGATCTAATGACTGGCTTCTGTTGAACTAGGACGACTACACACAGCTTGAAATTTGGCCGGTCCCTGCTTAAATGGCCAGACTTCGATCTGTGTGTACCTAGCTTAAAGAAAATATACTGGAAAGTTGTGCAATTTCAATATATACAGTACTATAACACCCTTAATAGTGTCAGTGCATGACATAAAAATCTCCTATTCTTGTGTAAAAAAACAAAAAACAAAAAAAACACTTAAACATGCTTAGAAATTTAAAGGATAAGTTCACGTTTGAGAGCATGTTTCACGTTACACCCATATTTAAGGTGTAAGAGCATGCAGGAGCCTGGCATTGCACCCATGATCTGCTGATCACAGGTGCAATGCTTTCCAGGCTCCTGTGGGAAATACATTTTTTTTTTTCTGCAGAAACGTGCATTTATTATGTTTTCCCAAAATGTAAACTTAGCCTTTAAAGCTTTTACAAAAAATAAGACATTAGTCCTCTTCTTCCAAAAAGTGCCAGGGTCGATAGGGGCATATTATTCCTAATATTGTCTCTCAAGATGAAACGCATTAAGAAGGGGCTCGGGTAAGTGATATCATGCCGTATTTTTCGGAGAAAACAACCTCACACTAGCAGAGGTTGCAAGTGGGGCGCCGCTCTATTAGACGCATGGGTTTTCATCTCTAGTGCTGAGTTTGGCACTTCGTAATGTGATTGTATATGTCTTGTATATGTCTTATTTTATTGGTAATGTTTTAATAAATGGCTTTATGTTATTAAAGTCTTATTAAACTCAAAAGCAAGCATGTATTATATTTCAGCTTACAATTTCTTAGATGTGATGGCTGCACTTGTTTTCTTTTTTAGGCTTTCTTTCTTCTATTTTCATCTGGTGATCCAGCCAGTAAGTCTGTTTTTCAAAAGAACAAGCTCTCCTGCAGAATGTTCCACTTACAGAAATGAGACAAACCATTTAACGCTATCAAGGGTGCTTACAATGATCAACATTTATTTATTTAAAACCTTTATTCTAAAAAGGGGGGGGGGGGGGGGGGCATCAGCAACTATTACTAGCAGGTTACTCAGTCGATCAACTCAGTACATTCAGCCTGCTCCCACACAGTTCGATTCTTGGCTGGTCCCTGCTAAACTGGCCAGGCCAAGATTTTAATCGTCTGTGTCCAGCCTTACTGGCCAGAGCACCATGTGAAAACAGAAAAAACCCCGAGAAAAGAAAACTCATGCAGTCACCACATCTAATGATTGGTGCGCTGCAACATACTACATTTTTGGGTTTAATACCACATTAAGGTTTTCAAACAACAAAATAAGCGCTTTAAACCCACTTGTTTAAGGGCACCAATTTGTTATGTGAAGATTCATGTTGGTGGCACAGTAATAGGAGTTTTTTGTGTGATGCACTTAATGGTGGTATATATTAATTTGTATGTGTTGTAGATATATATATATATATATATATATATATATATATATATATATATATATATAATTAAAATTGCACAATGTTTGGGTGCCTATGGAGGAATCATTCACAACAGCTTTAGAGATTTAAAATATCCATAACACATGTATAGAAAAAAATATATTTAGATATACCGTATTTATCGGCGTATAACACGCACTTTTTTCCCCTTAAAATCAGGTAAAAATCGTGGGTGCGTGTTATACGCCGATCCCCGCTGTCTGTGAGCCAAAAAAAACCGAGCGCCTCCGAAAAAAACTGAGCACCGCCGAAAAAGACCGAGCCGAGTGCTCGGCTCCGCTCGCTGTCACGCCGTCACGCCTCCCTGCTGTCTCTGAGAGGATGAGGAGCGAGCGCTGCCGAAAAAGATTGAGCCGAGTGTACTGTGTACTCGGCTCCGCTCGCAGTCCCACCCAGTCCCGCCAATGGACCTGTGTTATGTCAATCATAGGAGCTGGGCGGGACTGCAAGACGAGCCGAGTACACAGGCTCTGTCTATCTCGGTGGTGGCAAATTTAAACAATTACATGCTGAAAACAGCACTGGGCAATGCTGCAAACGGCACTGGGCAAGGCTGCAAACAGCACTGGGCAAGGCTGCAAACAGCACTGGGCAAGGCTGCAAACAGCACTGGGCAAGGCTGCATGTGACAATGGGTAAAGCTGCAAATGGCACTGGGCAAGGCTGCATATGACAATGGGCAAGGCTGCAAATGGCACTTAGCAAGGCTGCAAATGGCACTGGGCAAGGCTGCATTGATGGGCATTTAAATGTAAATTTTTTCCCCTTAAAATGCCCTCCTAAACTTGGGATGCCGGCGCGTGTTATACGCCAATAAATACGGTATTTTCACTATAAAGCTGGCCATAGATGGATCAAAATTTGCACAGTTCAGCAGGGACCAGCTGAATACTGAATTGTGTGGCAGCTCCCACTCAACAGAAGTCGATCTAATGATTGACTTCTGTCAAATTTTTCTCAATTAGCAGCTACAGCCGTTGACCATTATAATCAGGCAGTGAAGAGTCCCCTGCTTGTCAAAATACAATTGTCAAAATACAATCCCAGTGGGCTGGATTCCTCTATCCATGTCTATCCATGTCAATTGTGAAGATAGAGGAATCTTTTTTTTTTTTTTTTTTTTTAAGTATATATAAAAAAGATCCTGTGAGCCTCCTCTGATTATAAATTTCCTGAATGGCACCGTGAAACAGCTGCAAGCGTTAAACAAGTCTCATAAAAACATGCAGATAAAAGTAGAAATAAATATATACGCTGCACTTTCCAATATACTCTTTACGTGATATATATGTGATAACCAAAGTGCAAATATGCGTGTGAGTCATACACCGTGATACATCCAATGACTAGTGACTGTAAAAAGTGACAATAGTGCAACAAATAGTTATGATTACTTAAAAATGAACATATATATGGAAATAATCACACTAGTAAAAAGTGCTATAAGGTGCATCCATATGGTGATTGGTTGTATCAAAATTATTGTTCATAAAAGCATATAGTGGACTCAATCCACTAAAACAGATGAATAAAAAGTGCTTCTATGTGCATAATGTCATCCAATTATTTAAATTCAAAAGTGCTTCTAAAGTCCATGCGATTTGGAAACTGCTGTGTAGATAATCCAAAACAAGCTGCAGTGATCCATGCGATTTGGAAACTGCTATGTAGCAAGCCACAGTGATCACACTCAGGTGCTTCCCCCTAGGTATTAAACGCTCACCTCTGAATGTGTGACTTTGCACTTAAGCTTAGTCAATACATGTCTGTGAAGAGTATATTTGAAAGCGCAGCGTATATATTTATTTCTGCTTTTTTTTTTTTTTTTTTTTATTCTAGCCACTGGCTAAACAAATTATCCATATATGGCCAGCTTAAGGCTGCAGTGATGATCAGTGTATTCTGACAGCAGAGGGGGTCCCACTGTCAGAATAAATAGGTCAGCAGGGAAGATTCCCGTATCCACCTCGCTTGGCTGATTGAAAAACTGGTCAATTATGGCAGCTTTACTTTAAGCTTTACCTTGGCTCTTTTTATTCCTTCTTTTTTTAGATAACCGTGTTGCACCCTCTAGTGTGTGCTACTAGAATGAGAGTATGCAAACTTAAGTCTGGCCCAGGGATAAACCTGAGTGACTGAATCTGGGTCAGGGTTATTGGAGGCCAGGGCTGAATGACCCATCCATGCAGCTCTCTGGTGCTTCCCCCTGTTTCTAGAATGTGGGAGAATGTTGTAGAAGATAGTGGGCGGAAGCATTGTGAGGTTGCCTGGAATATTTAGGGGCCTTAGTCAATCCTCAGGTTGGGGCCCTGGCAGGGAACTAAGGAGCTTTAAATAGTTACAGTATGCGCCATGCCAGCAGGGGAGTTGGGTGGAAGATGGAGAAGCAGTGCTGAGGGGAGTCTGTCAGTGGCCCTTGAGGGACCCCTGCCGGGGAGGGGTTTTACCTCGAATTGGAGCTTGGGAGGCTGGCCTGAAATGAGGCAGGCACTACAGTAGGCAGTTGGAGGGACCCTAACCGGAGAGGCAGCAGGAGCAAGGAGAGACAGTGAGTAGACCAGCACAATCTACTCACAGGGACAGACAAGGGGAGAGACTGCCAACTGTAGCAGGTCTCTCTTGAAGACAGAGGTGTGCCAAGTCTTCATCCAACCTTGCCCTGGGGAGTCTCCATGTGTATGTCAGTCAGGAAGACTGAGAAGAGAAAGCAGCCAGGTGGGCTGGTGGCAGCCAGACGGGCTAGCATTTCTGCAAGCAGTAGAACTGGTATCAGTGTCTACAGAGAAGCAGAAGGTGGTTCGAGATGCTGTTCACTCCCTGTGTGCTACTTTACCAAGGGACTGAAAGTTCCTAGCCTGTAATGGGCTATTGCTGAGCTAACGAGAGCCTGTTAGTTACTCCAGGAGCGATCCAGCATAAGCTGTACAAAAGCGAACCAAGTTTGTGCAGGAGGAAGGAAGAAGAGGAATCTGTAAATAATGAGGAAGTTGTTCCTGGTTCTGTTTTATTGAACATTTGCAAGTTGGGCATCCCATAATCCCTTACCCCATACTAGTTATCATCCCCTAAAAAACAACAAAAACAAGCCAAAGGCGGATTTTTGTATCTGGATAAAAGAAGAAAATGCTTAGTGATTGGCTGTGTAGCAGTTGGAAACCCTGACATCAGCAATTCCTACGGGGGGTAGTGCTACAACTGCAATGAGATTGTTATGCGTAAATATAAAACTATCTTTTTCTTTTGAATTTAGGTCAAGCCAGAGGAAATGCAGTACTGGAAAACCAGACCAGAAAGACTTAAGTGAAAACTTGGCAGCAACTCAAGGCTTGGCTCACATGATTGCAGAGTGCAGGAGGCTATTTCAGGTACATCATTGATTTTTTATCAAAAAGATACTGCCTTTGCTATTTAAAAATACACAGATTGATGCACATAAGTTATACAGCATCACATAAAAATATAAATAGCTCTCAACTCTTATTTATGGTTGGACTTTTTTCTTGTAGACAAACTTGCTGCAGAGAGTGTCTAACTCATCTATCCAAGATATCACATGGTCAGACCGTGCGCCTATCTCTTTACAAATAGAGTAGGGAAACGACTTTGCACCAAAACGTTTGTGGAGATGCAACAACTTGGTAATACAAAATCCTGAAAATCAGAAAGAACCCAACTCTTGAGTTTTTCAAATTCAATGTGCCCGAAGCCACAAATCCCTTTGCTAATTGCAATACCCACAAAGCTAATTTACTATGCCAACAATAACAAAGCAGGCAAGTTTCTAGCCAGTAGACTCAAGGCCTGGAGAGTTAAGACTAAAATCCCACATATTATCCATCCTGCCACATAAGACAAACTTACTAAACCCACAGGCAATAGCCGACTCGTTTGCGGACTATTAGAGCTCACTATATAATTAAAAAAATGACCCGACTACCCCTCAACCCTTGAAGCCGCTATCAGAAACTTCTTAAACACGTTAAATCTTCCATCTCTGTGACCATTCCAACTAGAGTCTTATGCTCCGTACACACGATCGGACTTTCTGACAACAAAACCGTGGATTTTTGTTGGAAGGTTGTTGGCTCCAACTTGTCTTGCATACACACGGTCACACAAATGTTGGCCAAGAATTACGAACGTGGTGACATACAAGACGTACAACGAGCCGAAAAAGAGGTTCAATAGCCAGTGTGGCTCCTTCTGCTTGATTCCGAGCATGCGTGAACTTTTGTGCGCCGGACTTGTGTACACACAATCGGAAATTCTGACAACAAAGTTTTGTTGGCGGAAAATTTGAGAACCTGCTAGCCAACATTTGTTGGCGGAAAGTCCGACGACAAATGTTCAATAGAGCATGCACATGGTCCGACTTTCAGCCAACAAGCTCACATCCAACATTTGTTGTCGGAAAATCCGATGGTGTGTACGGGGCATTAGAATGCCATGATCACTAAAGAGGAAATTGACCACACCATTCTTTCCCTCCCTAATGCTAAATCCCCAGGCCCAGATGGACTCACAAATTAATTATTAAACTCTTCAAAGATATCTTAACCCCACATCCCCTATTAGTGTTTCATGAAGCTGCCTCATTAGGCTCTTTCCCCTCAGATATGCTTGAGGCACACATTGTTACTTTGCTCAAACCAGGTAAACCCCCTATTACGCCAGCTAACTTCCATTCAATCTCCCTACTGAATGCGGACTTAAGTCTATGCCAAATTACTAGTAAATAGTGTAACCAGCGCGCATCATATCTTAGTGTGTATTAAATATAAGTGATCCCGATAGTTATGACTACTATTGGTATACCACACTTAAAGCCATTTCAATCCGGCCAAAAACTCATGAAAAACGTTATTACTATAGACATATGTTTAAAAAATCATGAAATTGACTTATTTTTCTATATTAGGAACATTTAAATCCTATACTCACACCACGTGTTCAACAGTGAAAGAAAACATGTGTTATTAATTACAATGTTACTTATGAAAATCAATCCGCAACAATGTAGTGAGCACCCTGAAACATATGTTGCTAGTAACAATGTTACTTGTGACTATCAATTCGCAACAATGTGGTGAACACCATACATATCCAAATTAGTGCTAAAAATGTTTATCAGTGGGACACTTATTCCCCTTGAACATCTTAGATGTAGAAACAATGATCAGTCCTTGATGGAAATATGCTAGGTTGATATTAGCACCAATCTTCTTTATAGAAAGAGACACACCGATATTCCTCCTTTTCACAAATATGGTAAAAAAGGCTGCTTACCGGATCAGATGGAGCTCAGGTTAGTGAGATCAGATGAGCATGTTGCATTAGCCTGCCGGCCTTAGATTATCACCTGGGCGTTTTCCTGGGAGATTTCCTCAGCCACTGTGCTCCAATTCACAGGCAGATCTGGGCGTTTTCCTGGGAGATTTCCTCAGCCACCGCGCTCCAATACACAGGCAGATCTATCCTCACTGATACAATGTATCCGGTTTCAAAATATTAGTTCATCCATACAGAAGATACACCTCAGTGGGAATAAAACAAAAAGGGCTCCATAGTGCAAATGTGTTTTATAGATTTATTCAAAATCTCTTTCACAGTCACTTTAAAACAATTTTTTCCACTGCAAATGTTCACAGCAACACTCCACTGCACATCAGGAAAAACAAATCAAAAAAACTCCCAAGTATACACCAAACGGAACTCAGATAAAAAATGGGAACCAGATAAAAATTAGCTAAAAATCAGCATACATGCAGAGCGGGAGCAAACCGGCTGACTGATGTCATATATTTTGACATCCTTGATGTCATATATTTTAGTAGTTACATTAGAGGAGAAAGTTGAGGTTCTAATCGTCTGGGAGGTTTTGCATACCTTACACCTCCTACAGGGAAAAAAACCTTTTAGATTCCCGAACATACTTATCTTAGGGGGACAATCTATGGCACTTGGTGACCGCAGGAAGGGGATGTGGGAATTGTCCCTTCCTGTGTCTCCTGCCATATGAGTATAAAAACGTGATGTGTCAGCACTCAGTCATGTCTCTGTTCCCAGTGGAAGCCTGTTTAGGGGAAACGCGTCGGGTGGAGCTAGAGGCTGTGACGCCATCACGTTTGTCTCATCTTTCTCCATGCAGTCAGCCGGTTTGCTCCCGCTCTGCATGTATGCTGATTTTTAGCTAATTTTTATCTGGTTCACATTTTTTATCTGAGTTCCGTTTGGTGTATACTTGGGAGTTTTTTGATTTGTAGTTCCTGATGTACAGTGGAGTGTTGCTGTGAACATTTGCAGTGGAAAGAATTGTTTTAAAGTGACTGTGAAAGAGATTTTGAATAAATCTATAAAACACATTTGCACTATGGAGCCCTTTTTGTTTTATTCCCACTGAGGTGTATCTTCTGTATGGATGAACTAATATTTTGAAACCGGATACATTGTATCAGTGAGGATAGATCTGCCTGTGTATTGGAGCGAGGTGGCTGAGGAAATCTCCCAGGAAAACGCCCAGATCTGCCTGTGAATTGGAGCACAGTGGCTGAGGAAATCTCCCAGGAAAACGCCCAGGTGATAATCTAAGGCCGGTAGGCTAATGCAACATGCTCATCTGATCTCACTAACCTGAGATCCATCTGATCCGGTAAGCGGCCTTTTTTACCATATTTGTGAAAAGGAGGAATATCGGTGTGTCTCTTTCTATAAAGAAGATTGGTGCTAATATCAACCTAGCATATTTCCATCAAGGACTGATCATTGTTTCTACATCTAAGATGTTCAAGGGGAATAAGTGTCCCACTGATAAACATTTTTAGCATTAATTTGGATATGTATGGTGTTCACCACATTGTTGCGAACTGATAGTCACAAGTAACATTGTTACTAGCAACATATGTTTCGGGGTGCTCACTACATTGTTGCGGATTGATTTTCATAAGTAACATTGTAATTAATAACACATGTTTTGTTTCACTGTTGAACACGTGGTGTGACTATAGGATTTAAATGTTCCTAATATAAATAAGAAAAATAAGTCAATTTCACGATTTTTTAAATGTATGTCTATAGTAATAACGTTTTTCATGAGTTTTTGGCCGGATTGAAATGGCTTTAAGTGTGGTATACCAATAGTAGTCATAACTATCGGGATCACTTATATTTAATACACACTAAGATATGATGCGCGCTGGTTACACTATTTACTATTTATTTTTTGGGTCTTTTGTATTTATGGACTAACACGAGCAGCAGCACAATTTTTTTATTTTTTGTATGGTTAGCGCAAAATCACGTTTCTTTATATATATGCCAAATTACTGGCTACAAGGTTGCTTGACATCCTTCCATCCTTAGTGAATCCTGATCAATTGGGCTTGCCGTTTGCCTTCTCTGCTTCTCTCCATAGACACAGAGAAGGCATTCAATAGCATTTGTTGGGGTTACATGTCTGCGTGCTCCAGAAATTCTGTTTTAAGCGGACAATCCTCTTAGCCATTTTCGCCCTATATTCCCAACCCTCTGCCTTCACTGAACGTCTGTTGTCCAAAACATTTAATATTTCTAATGGTACCAGGCAGGAGTGCCACTCCTCCCATCCATTTTCAACTTGGTGATAGAGCCACTAGCGGAGGCTATTCAGATGCACCCACATATTTCAGGCTTTAGACTCAGCCAAAATTTGCACGTTATAAACTTATTTGCATATGATCTAATACTTTTCTTAACCAACCCAACCATCTCACTTCTATTTGCTCACAAAATCCTTAATCGTTGAAGTACCATATCGTACTCTACAAAGTCAATTTCACAAAATCCTTAATTTTAGATCTAGGGGTCAATGCGCGGGCTCATCTAAAATCCCCTTTTCCATATGCTTGGACGAACCAATCCATTCCTTAGATAGGGTTCACCTTAGCTGCCAAAATGTCACAACTGTCTGACACCGATATCAAATCACTTTTAAACCACATCCGCAAAATCTTTTACGCATTGCTAAATTTGAATTGTCTTAGGCAGGGAAAATTGCTTCTTTTAAAATGATGGTTCTCCCTAGAATATTGTACCTTTTCCCTTGTCAAAAGAAGTTTATTGAGTATACAATGTTATAAAGATACATAAAGTAAGTTTACAAGGATCTATAAAGTAAGCTCATTGTTTTACAGTAGGGTTTATATAGGTAAATATCATGAAATTTCAAATATTAAACTTTGGGTTCGCATAAACCTAAATTAAAGATATATATAATTTCCTTAGTTACTTTTGTAGGTATTTAAATGATTTATACCTACTATACATATTGTTTACAAGTAGAGTGTGTATAGGTCAAATAAATTCTGATAATGAGCTTTAATCGTAAGGTGGAGAAAAGGAAAGAGAAAGAAGAAAAAGGGTTGAAAGGTAGAGGTATGGTCCACAAGGTTGTCCCGCTCGTCAGTTTATTATTCTTTTTAGTTCTCTTTGAAGCCTTAGAATGGGTGTCTCTGTAAGTCATTTAATCTGTTACCATGGCAACAGGACAGAGTCATTGAAGTTTGACAGGAACTGTTGTTTTATCCAAGGATGCCAAAGTTTTTCAAATTTTGGAATTTGATTTTGATCGATGGCTACCATCTTAGCATGGGACATTGTATTATTCATTCTGTGAATTGTTTCTGCTAGTACCAATGTAGGAGATTTCCATGCCTTGGCCACTGTTTGTTTTGCAGCCGTTATTAGTTGGATCATAAGTTTGAATTGAGAGAGTGTTAACCATTCCGGTTTTAGATTAAGTAAAGTTAAATATGGATCTGGTTGTATTATTTTTTTAAATATTTTAGATGCAATCACGAAGACTTCCTTCCAGAAGGTTTGGATTACTGGGCACGTCCACCATATGTGTAAATATGTGCCTATTTCTGGGCATCCTCGAAAACAAATTGCTGAGGTATTAGGTGAATATTTTGCCACTCTAGCGGGTACAAGGTACCAGCGAGTTAGGACTTTATAATTTGTCTCCAGTGCTAAGATGTTGGGTGAAGATGACTTAGATGTGAGCCATATGTTAGACCAGTCCATGTCTTCTAAAGTTCGTCCCAGGTCCTCCTCCCACCTCTGAACGTAAGAGGGTCTATTAAGATTTGCTACTCCATATAATTGATTATAAAGTGATGAAATTGTACCTTTAGCAAATGGATCTTTTGTACAGATTGATTCAAAAATGGATAATTGGGATAATGGTGTATCCCCCTTTAGGAATGGTGTATAGAAATTTTTGATTTGGAGATATCTAAATATCTCAGAGTTTGGTAGATCATATTTTTCTCTAAGCGATGGGAATGAAAGGAATGATTTAGATGCTATGAAGTCATTTAGTGTCTGAATGCCTGATGTTGTCCAAGCTTTAAAAGAATTTGGGTAGATCCATGCCGGATAAAAGGCCGGATTTCTGATAAAAGAAAGGAGAGGATTGTGTGGAGATTGTAACTGATATTTGGTTTTTAGTTTATCCCAGAGAGATAAGAAGTGTTTAGTTATGGGATTATGAATTTTAAAGCGGTCTTTAGGATCAAGCCATAATAAATTTGATATTAATAGAGGGTCATTTTCTGAAGCCTCTGTAAATACCCATAATGGGATTTCCTGTTTTGCATGGTATTTGGACAGACTGGCCAAATGTGCTGCTCTGTAGTAGTTAGTAAAATTAGGGTATCCCAGGTCTCCTTTATTTTTGGGAAGATGTAGTGTGTGTATAGGTATACGTGGTTTAGAAGAGCCCCATATAAACGAAGTTGCTCTTTTTTGTACTATTCTCAAAAAATAGGAAGGAATTGGAATAGGGAGGACTCTGAATAGATAAAGCAATTTGGGTAGAATAGTCATTTTGATTGCATTAATCTTCCCTATCCAGGATAAAGGAAGTTGCGACCATTGTTTTATTAGATTTGTGATCTGTCTTAATACAGGAGGATAATTGGTTGAGAATAAGTCAGAATGAGATGCTGTTAAATGAATTCCAAGATATGGGATTGATTTTTCTGCCCATGTGAATGGGAGTGCAGCCCTAGCCGGGATCAATTCCATGTTTGTGAGTGAAATATTAAGCACTAGGCATTTCTTAGGATTAATCATAAGGCCGGATAGGGCTGCAAATCCATCAAGAGCTGGTATTAAGTTAGGACCAGAGACCTGTGGTGATGATAGAAAAAGTAATATATCGTCTGCAAATATACATAATTTGTGTGTAATACCTCCTACTTCAATGCCAGTTATAGTTTGGTTTGTTCTGATGTATTGGGCCATGGGTTCGAGTATAAGGGCAAATAATAAGGGAGATAATGGGCAACCCTGTCGGGTACCTCTTTCGATATTAAAGGCTTCAGATTTGTATCCAGCATATTTTATATAGGCTTTGGGTTTATTATATAATGCTTTGATCCATGTTAAAAAGCGGGGTCCAAAACCCCATTTTTGTAATGAATATTGCATATATTGCCAGGATACTGTGTCAAATGCCCTCTTAATATCGAGAGATAGAAAACATAAAGGGATTTTCCGTTTTTTAGCAATATGTGCCAATAACACTGCCCTGCGTATATTATCGCCTGCCTGTCTATTTGGCATGAAGCCTACTTGATCTCTATGTATTAATTTTCCTATAATGCTATTGAGGCGTTTTGCTATTATTTTTGCTAATAATTTAATATCGAGGTTTAACAGAGAGATAGGCCGATAATTCACACAGGAAGTATCATCAGAAAGGGGTTTTGGGATCATACAAACAATTGCCATTAGTGTTTCTTGCCGAAAAGAATGTCCATCTAGAAGTTTGTTAAAAGTTTCAGTGAGAATGGGAGAGAGTATTTCTGAGAATGTTTTATAGTATAAAGCCGAGTAGCCGTCTGGGCCTGGTCTTTTGTTAAGTTTTAGGTCTTTTATGGCGTTAGCAACTTCATCTATAGTTATAGGCTCATCCAAACTGCTTTTTTGATTCTGAGATAACTCAGGTAAGGTTATTTTTGAGAAGAAGGATTCAGCCTCTGTAGGATTAAATTCATTGTTTGTCTTGTATAAAGTTGCGAGATGTGAGTGAAATTTATGGACTATTTTAACTGGATTACAAGTGTAAACATTTTTTGATAATTTCAAACGTATTGGTTTGAAAGATTTGTAGGTTGAATTTAATGCCCGAGCCAAATATGTACCTGGTTTGAGGGATTTATCAACTGACTCAGTGAGAAATAGATCGTATTCCAATCTAGATTTTTCCAGATGAGATTTTGTACTCTGAGATGGATTATCTTGAAATGATATGTAGGCTGCATTAAAATTGAGTTCTAGTTTTTTTGCTAGATTTTTGCGTTCCCGTTTAAATAGTGCCATTTGTCTTTGTATTGTACCACGCAAGACAGGCTTATGAGCTTCCCACAGTGTTATTGGGGAGATGTCTGTTGTATTATTAATTGATATGTATTCCTTTAAAGCTTGTTCAATGGCCATCTGATGTAGTGGGTGTTTGAGCATTATGTCCGGTAAGTACCACGTTGGGTCATGCGCTTTTGGTATGGCTGAGGCTATAGTAGTGTATACTGCATTATGGTCAGACCACGGAATCGGAATTATATCTGATGCAATCATTTCTGGTATCATTCCTATTGTTAGAAAAATATGATCTATTCTGGTGAAGGTTTGATGAGGGTGCGAGAAATAAGTGAATTTCTTTTTCATTGGGTTACTTTCTCTCCATGAATCTACCAGATTGTATTTGGAAAGAAGTTGAGAAAAAGGTAATCTAGAGGTTATTTTGGATGGTGTAAAAGGTGATTTATCTAGAAATGGGAGGAGGACCTGGTTCGAATCCCCACACATTATCACTGTTCCTATTTTGTGTGTATTAATCACTTGTAATATATGTGAGAGGAATGGTGTAGGTTGTTTGTTAGGAGCGTAGTAGGAAATCACCGTGATTTCTGTATCCATTATATAACCCATGAGTATCAGGTATCTACCTTCTGGGTCTTTAATTTCTGATGATAAGGTGAATGGTGTGGATCGGTGAAATGCAATTAGAGTTCCCCTTTGCTTGGTACAGGCAGAAGCCGTGTAAATTTGTTGATAAAAAGGAGAAATATATTTTGGAGTAGAATCTTTGGTGAAGTGTGTTTCTTGGAGGCATACTATGTGAGCCTTCTTGTTATGGAAAGTACGGAAGGCTTTGGTCCTTTTTTGAGCGACATTTATTCCCTGAACATTCAGGGAAAGTATATTCAGTGGTGCCATGGCAATAGATCAAATAGTTTTGACTTACTTTTTGTTATGCAGAGCTGACTGCGCAGATCAACCTGTGTGGACTGAAGAGATGAATAGATAGAAAAGAAACCAGTGAATTCTGGAGTAAAGAGTAAACAAAAAACATATGAGATTAGATGATACATTGTATAAATTATTTTTTGCAAGTAATCACAATTTACCTGTGAAAGAGAATAAATATCTCTCTCAGGGGAATAAGTGCCTTCGTCACACTCCCACATAATATGGTTGGGAGAATGAGGAGGGCTAATGGGGGTACACGGATCTTCCGCTTACAGGAGAGAAGTGCTATGTCAAAAGACATCAAAATGATGTTTCATTAATTGGAGTGCAGAATATAGTTTTTGTTGAAATTATTTATTCCAGGGTGGTTGTATATGGTTAGTCTTGCCCTAGGCTAAATAATTCAGTTAGAAAGGTACTGTTAATAACTTTGGTATTGATGAAGATAGTTTGAATTATTTTGGGATTTTAACCCTTTTAGAGTAAACAATTACATATTTTATTCATATGTAACTGTTTAGATATGTTAACTCATAAAATTGAGGTTGTATTGCTTCAGATTAGAATAAACAAAAACATAATTCTAGGAACTAGTTAGGTAATAATATATTTGTTTTAAGAAAAGAAAGAAAAAGCTTCCATTACTTCTGGATTATTGAACATATTTGTCCTAAAAAGTAATAAATCTATTGTTATTACCTGATAATATATAACTGAACATGAATTTCCTTATTTCACTTATATATTCTAAGGCTATATGAATCAGAAGTAATAAGAAATATAACTGGAATGTAACATGATCCCATACAGTGTGCGACTATCAGAATGCAGTTACATTCAGTTATAAATATAGGTTTTTTATAGAGAACCATCTCTTAGTATAATAAATGAAGAGATATTAGGAATTAGGATGTCAGTCCATTGAATCTTCTTGGTCCATGGATGATGTGGCATAACGACCTCTTATGTGAGAATGATGATTCCCATTTTGTTCTGAAATTTTCTGGGTGCTGCCTGAAGGTGAAGATGATGCCATTCTTCTGCATGTGGGAGAGTTGCTGCTTGTGGGTTCTGTCAGATTTAATTTTAAAAGGGTTTGTTTTAGTTCATCTGCTGATCTGCTTCTGTAAATTGTACCTTGGTAGTTAAATCTGACTGAAAAGGGGAAGCCCCATTGATACATAATGTTGTGGCGTTGCAGTTCCATTAGTTGGGGTTTCATGGATCGTCTTTTAGTAATAGTAAGTTGGGATAGGTCAGCAAAAATTTGATAATTGTGTCCTTGAAAATTAAGTTCCTTTTTTTCTCTTGCAGCAATTAGTATTTGTTCTTTCGTTCTGTAATAATGAAATTTTGTGATTATATCACGTGGGGGTCCATCTTTCTTTTTGGCTGTGAGGGCTCTGTGTACTCTGTCCAGTTCTAAACGTTCAATAGGGATATCTGGCTTTAGTTCTTGTAATAGAGCAGTAATAGTAGATTGCAGGTCTGTCACAGTTTCAGGTATTCCCCTTATGCGCAAGTTTGAACGTCTGGCTCTATTTTCGTAATCTTCGAGCTTAGTTTGAAGTATTAAATTCTCTTTTTTTAATTGTTCCAATTCTGTTATATTTTCTTGGGTTGTAATTTCAATTTCATCCATTTTTATTTCTAAGGCTGCGGTGCGGTTTCCCAGCTCTCTTATTTCTTTGGTTAGGCTTTTTGTTATTTGGTCTGAGGTTTGTTTTAAAGCCTTATGAAGCATCTTTTCAAATTGTAATAATATTACTGGGGATACTGAGGAGGCTTGTGGAGAAGTTTGTGAGAGGATTTGTTCTGTATCTGACTCAAATGGAGAGTCTTGCTGTGACATTTTCTGTCTGTGAGAGCGCCCTGGTGCTGTATCTTGTGAGGTGACTGGAGCTGCTTCAGCTGCAGTGAGTGCCTGTGAGCTCTTTGTGAGGTGATTTTTATTTCTGCCACGGTTTCCTCCCAGTACCATATTTCCTGCCCAAACTTTCACAGTTTGTTCCCTGGGGCAAAAAGGTTCAAATGGATACCTTTTGAGCCTGCAGGCTCCGCTTTGTCCTTCTCTTCTCTCCTCAGCAGTGTGGAGCTCTAACAATGCATGTCTGCTCCGCTAGGCTCCGCCTCCTGCCCCCTATTGTACCTTTTCCATACACTCCCGGTTCAGCTAAAGCCATTTCACTTGGCAGGCATCAACAGTAGTTTTAAGCATTTCCTATGGCAAGGGAAAGGAGAGCATTGTTCACACAAACACCTTATTCAACATAGAAAGTCAGGGCGAATGGGTTTACCAGACGTCGGGGATTACCAGATGGCTACATTCCTGGCACAACTTAAACACTTGTTTTTGACCACATTGGAAACTCTGTGGGTTGACGTAGAAGCAGCTTGGTCACAAGCTCCCAATTTACCCTGCTTTTGCTAGCAGATTTGTGGAAACCACTTTCATTGTCGAACCTTCCTCCAATCACACAGGCTTCAATTATATCCTGGAGAACTATTCTTCATCCGTCACAACAAGATCCAATATGCACTAGACTTCAACTGCAGGTGGGAGTACTGGAAACACTAATTCCATACCTTTCAGTTAGTCAATGGGTGGCGAAAGGTATATCCTGGATGGATGAAGTACTGCAGAATGGCATACCCAAAGCTTTTGCAATGTTGGCATCTCAATATGACCTTCCTAAATCATCCCACTTTACTTATACACATATCACTACCTTCCTGACTAAACATCCACCTCCCACTTTTTCTATTAAATTCTCAAGTGTGGAACTACTATACCAGTTTCTCAGTTTCAAACAAGGGTACATCCCTACTGTACAATATACTGCAGCAAAAACCACAATTGGTTAAAGCTACCCCTATGCTAGCATGGGAACTGGACTTAATGTCGGGAATTGACACCCAAACAGTGGTCCTTAGTCTTCCTAAATAATTATATAGCCTCCCACTCCCACTGTATCAATCACTAGGAATTAACCCAGAAATTAGAAACTGGCTAAGTACTAACTACCCCTCCCAGTCTTCACTTTGTTGGAGAGAGCGTGGCCCCTCGGGTACCATTCTTCATCTTTTTTGGGCCTGTAGGAATAAATTAGTATTATCCTAAAAATCACTGGTATACTAGTACAACCAGAACCTGCCTTAGCAACTTTACATGTAGGTATTGAGAAATATCTCCCTGCATACAGGATAGTGGTTACTCATATCCTAACTTTATGGGTTTCCGGATCTTTCATGATCTACTCACAAACTTGGCCAAATGATGACTACAGTACACCTGTTCTTTTTACACTTTGACAAATTCAGTCTTTCTGTTGATATTAGGAAACAAACAGATGTTTTTTTATTTGTAAAAGTGTTTAAAACAGCACCTTTTGCCCCCCCCCCCCCCCCCCCAATTATTAAAAGTCTGTGTGTGCATGGACACATAGGCTAACATGCAGGGAAATTTAAAGTCAGGAAAAAAAAAACACCAGATTCCATTAGAAGCAGCTGCAAAAATGTCAGTGTGCATGACGCCTTAGTGGTATACCCCAAGGCTCAGTGTAAGATCCTTAATGTTTTAACCAATTAATACATGATATAGAGTTTGGGATTCAAAGTACAATTTCTGTGTTTGCAGATGACCCCAAACTATGTAATGGAATAATGTCCTTACAGGATGTCTCCAACTTCCAAGCAGACTTGAATGCACTGTTTATTGGGTGTACTGGTAGATCATAGACTTAATAATAGCATGCGGTGCAAAGCTGCAGTTTCCAAAGCAAGCAGATGACTTTCTTGTATTAAGAGGTAAGACTGCAGAGAGAGGGACATCATTTTACCCCTGTACAAAGCATTAGTAAGACTTTATCTAGAATTTGCAGTTCAGTTTTGGGCACCAGTTCACAAAAAGACTGGAGAAAGTGCAGAGAAGGGCAACCGAACTCATAAGAGGCATGGAGGAGCTCAGCTATTAGGAAAGATTTATGCACAGAATTTCTTTTTTGTGTTTTTAAGGTACCGGAATACTGCCATGACTTCTGTCTAAGTATTTGTCAGCCAATGTCTGCACCTTTTAAAGTGACCAGAGGCACAAACTCATTGGCAGCATATTGCAATACTCTCAAATCCTTGGAGAACTCTATGCAGGATCTTCTGAGAGACGCAAAGGACAAATTCCGTAGCTGGGTGGCATGTGCAGGATTTGAAAATGTTGAACTAGCTTACAAAAAGGTTTGTAAAATATACCTTGTTCTTTTGTAGATGTGCACCTTTTACTGGAAAATCACTTTTAGACAACTTTGATGGCAAAAACAGCCAGATACTTCAATGCAACCTACCACCAACAGTTTCTTTAAAGGGCAACTTTACCCACAATAACAATAAAAAATAATGTTCTTTAGCATGGAACATGAATTACATGTTAATTATGCTACCGAAATTAGTGTGTTCTGTAAATTGTTTCCAGCATTGCTCTTGTTTCTTTTTGCTGGAGGGTGACATTTTGCTGAAGCTCAAAGCCCCTAAAGCAGCAGTAAATCTTTAGGTTGTCAGCAGATCAGCCTCTATAGTTTTGGCACAATGCGAAATGAGAAATAGAGAGCAACTAAGCTAACTGTTCTAATTCTTGCAGTAAACTTAAAAAGAACTACTAAACAGGAGCTATGCTTATACAATCTACTTAGTTACAGAAAAACAATACAAGACCTATCGAGTCCTACAAACATGCATACATACACACAAACACACACTTAAAAATAGTCCTTGAAAATAAGGAAAACACATAAAATGTCCCATGATGTAAATCCATCGCCAATCATAATGAATAATGTCTGCTGACTGCCAAATGAAAAGTATGCCAGACAAATAAAAAGGCAGGTTCCCAGCTGACAGTTTATTCCTATTATTTTATAAGAAAACACAACTGGCCTTGTGCAAATACATGCTTAAACAATAGTAAGTGAAATAGATAATCTCATAAGAAAACTAAACTTTTTGTGTCTGAAAATCACAAATCTGTGTGTGTGTGTATAAATATATACATACACACACCATTGGTGCTAGTATATAAAGTAGAAAACTGTCAATGTTTGGGATTATAAGGCTCTCAAGTGATAACCCTTATAACTCAGTAAAGTCAAATTTTCTGCTTTGCCTATTGTATTTGCAAAGCCGCTGACAGTGGCTGTTAGAATACCCTAACGGGTTAAATATGATTGGATGGCAGCCGCTACTCAGGTGAAATTTTTCCTGTCTGGCTCTTTCAATTTTATTATTGAAGGATGTCGGGTAAGATGGGGCTAACAGGACCACCCACTATGCAATATTCAAACAGTGCATGGGCAGTTTAAGATTCGGGGCAGGACTAAAGGTTGGACATAATTCCATAGCTCACACGAGGAGTCTCTGAAGGTTCCCAGACCTTGCCAGTTCAAGGAGTAGGGTTCATGCTGCTCACTGCTAAACTGAAGTTTATTAGTACAAACAGAGGCAACTGCCTCTGTTTGTACTAATAATATTTGGTCTAGCAGTAAGCATCAGAAGTATGACATCAAATGACAGTATTCAGAGTAGCTCATTAAAACTCGTGTTATTACCGTAGTGTGTTTTTCATAGAGTTGGTATAAAATCAAAGATCTAAATATCTTGAGATCTGGAATGCTGATGGTTTGTGTATGTTACGTGTTGTAATCTCAGGTGGAAAATAATGACTATCCAATCAGGGTATGGAAAGTGTCTATTGAACTTAATGCAACACCATACGTGGCCTTACAATATATTTTGAGAGAACAGCATACATGGGATTCCAGTTTACAGCAGTCCAAAATCTTAGATACTCTGGATGAAGATACAGAAATCTACCACTACTCTACAGAGAGCATGCCTCCAATACCATGCAAGGAATATGTAATTTTAAGGTAATTTTCCTTTTTATGCAATTTATATAGTAACCTCTGTACATTCAAGCACAGTACATGAGCAGCTGCTAAATATTAGTGTGTCTAAACCCTTACAAAGAACTTACAAATATAACAAAATTGCAGTTGATCTTGGCACACATCCACTGCTGTCCTGTGTCCTATGCACTCTGCAGTGTTTTCTCAAGCATTGTTTTCAACCCTGCCCAGATCACCTCCGTGAACTACAGAACACTACCCCATCCCCCCCCCCCCCCCCAATGCAGTGGCATACCTAGTGTATTTGATACCCAGGGCAGATCATTTTCCTACATATGTCAAAGGCCATAATTATTATTTAATGTGTTAGACCTCTTCTCCCTTATGGATAGATTACTCTTGCCGAACTAGTTTATTATTTTACTTTGAATCTTCATTCAACTGCTCTGTACGATCACAATAGAAGCAGTGCATCCAGGTCGGTGAAACCTTAGTCCAGTCATAAGGAGGGTCTAAGTGGCTTTGAGCACTGGGTCCTGTGCTGGGTGCTTAGTGATGCTGTGTGGCACTTTGTACAATGCGTGTAGTTAGCTGAAGGGTGCTGTACAGTTCCAGGCCCATGGTCCATCCCTATGGAACCCAGTCACTGAAGACCCCTGTAGTGGTATGTCTGCCATGATAGATGAAGTCTGGACCCTATATAGTGAGCAACAACATGGACAAAATAAGACAGGGTCAGGCTGCTCATTGAACAGTTACTGTAGCCCCCATTTTTAAATACTTCATGGTTATATGTTGAATCTCTCGGGAAACCAGGTATGTGCTTGAAATGTATTCACTAAATGGTGTAAACTTTTCAAACTTGGTGCTAAAATTCCACCAATCAGCTTATTCTCAGGTGGATGACCTAGTGTGACATCACACCACAGGTCACTCACTTTAACACCACTTCCACCTGGAGCCCTAATATGGTACTCAGGTGCTTCCTCCTGCCCTTTTGCCAGGAGAATTCGCTATAGGATGGTCAGTACCCGGGTTTTATGCTATTCTTCCAGAACAGGCTTATCCTATTTCTGCATCCTGCTCTGCGAGTACCCCACAGGGGAATGCCCTCACCTGTAGCAATGGCAGAAACTAGGCAAAAGCTCAGGAAAACACATGCTCTGCCGAAGGCACAACACTCAGTCCAAAATTTATGATGCTTTCATTGCACCCGAGCAGGACCCAAGTCTTACACTGGTCTCTGCCTCAAATTCTAGCTCCATTTCAGGCATGCAAAAAGTGGTCTACCTGACTAAAACAGAATTGTATCTGGTTATGTCACAGTTTCTCAGACAGCTAACAGCTTTAATACAATCATCACTGTCCAGGCTTAAAAAATGCCAGGCCCCTTTACCAGCTCCACTGTCTCTACCCAAGTCCTTAGAAGAGGCAGGCATAGAAGTTAACGAAGAGGACCGTGAGACGGTGCTAAAGGAAGATATAGATGATTTTACATCCCCAGGCTTCTATGCACCTGATGTGAGGGCTTCACACAGTATGCTTGCAAATCTTGATATGCTCACTGCTGCTGTGCTCAAAAGTCTGGGCATGTAGCATTTGATTCTCCCCCAGCTAACCATGCCCCTTTGGTTACAAAGAGACCTGCTAAATCTATAAACAAATAGTATGGGCAATTTAGTATGATTTGGTAATCCAAAAAAGTTTGCAAGAGCATTGGAAAAAGTGGAAGTGGAAAAAGTTCACAAAGAAATGATCTGTTTTGGTGATAGACCCCACTATCTCCATCTTAAATAGACATCTCAGGCCAGGTTCACATATGTGCGGCCGCAGTTTCCAGCCTGGGGTCTAGTGCATTCCTGTTCACTGGTTCGGATGTGATTCAGGTCCGACTTTTTATCTGAATTTGCACTTGAACTGGACCCAAAAACGCAGAGGAACCTTTTGGAATTCGCACTGCAGCTGCCTGGGACATGTGTAAACCGGCTCCATTGAGAGCCGGTAACACTCAATGGAAACCGCATGCAATTCGCACATACAGTTAAGTCTATAGATATTTGGACAAAGGCACAATTTTCATACTTTTGGCTCTATATGCCACCAGAATAAAATTAAAACAAAACAATCCAAATGAATTTAAAGCGCAGACTTTAAGCTTTAATTCAAGGGTTGAACATAAATATCAAGTACAAATTTTAGGAACTGCAACCATTTTTATACACAGCCCCCTCCCCCCATTTTTAGGGATTCAAATGTAATTGGACAAATGAATATAATTGTAAATTGTTCATTTTTAATATTTTGTTGAGAATTCTTTACTGGCAATGACTACCTGAAGTCTGGAACCCATGTACGTTACCAAATGCTGGGTTTCCTCCTTTCTGATGCTTTTCCAGGCTCAAACTGCAGCTGTCTGCAGTTGTTCTTTGTTTGTGGGTCTTTCTGCCTTTTTAGTTTTGAAGTGAAAAGTGAAATGCATGCTCAATTGGGTTGACATCAGGTGATTGACTCAGCCATTGCAGAATATTCCACTTCTTCTTTTCCTTCAAAAGCTCCTGGGTTGCTGTTGCAGTGTGTTTTGGATCATTGTCCATCTGTACTGTGAAGTGCGGTCCAATCAACTTTGCTGCATTTGGCTGAATCTGGGCTGACAGTATATCTCTAAACACTGCAGAATTCATCCTGCTCCTTCTGTCTTCTGTCACATCATCAATAAACACCAATGACCCAGTGCCACTGGAAGCCATGCATGCCCATGCCATCACGCTGCCTCCACCATGTTTTACAGATGACGTTGTGTGCTTTGGATCATGAGCTGTTCCAAGACTTCTCCACACTTTCTTTTCTTCCCGTAATTCTGGTACAGATTAATCTTAGTTTCATCCGTCCAAAGAATGCTTTTCCAAAACTGGTCTGGCTTATTTAGATGTTTTTTGGCAAAGTCTAATCTGGTTTTTCTATTCTTCAGGCTTATGAATGGTTTACACCTTGTGGTGAACCCTCTGTATTTGCTCTCATGAAGTCTTCTCTTCATTGTAGACTTTGACATCGATACGCCCACCTCCTGGAGAGTGTCTGGATGTTGTGAAAAGGTTTTTTTTTACCATAGAGAGGATCCTGCGATCATCTACCACTGTTGTCTTCCGTGGACGTCCAGGTCATTTTATGTTGCTGAGCTCACCCGTGCATTCTTCCTTCCTCAGAATGTACCAAACTGTTGATTTGGCCACTCCTAATGTTGCTGCATTGTCTCTGATGGATTTGTTCTGTTTTTTGAAGCCTTACAATGGCCTGTTTCACTTGCATGGACAGCTCCTTTGAATGCATGATGTAGGTTCACAGCAATAGATTCCAAATAACACACTTAGAATTAACGCCAGACCTTTTACCTGCTTAATTGATGAAGAAATAACAGGAGTAGCCCACACCTGGCCAGGCTGCAATGTCACTGGGGAAGGCTGCAAATGTCACTGGGCAAGGCTGCAAATGTCACTGGGCAAGGCTGCAAATGACACTGGGCAAGGCTGCAAATGACACTGGGCAAGGCTGCAAATGACACTGGGCAAGGCTGCAAATGACACTGGGCAAGGCTGCAAATGACACTGGGCAAGGCTGCAAATGACCCTGGACAAGCATGCAGATGTACACTGTGCAGGGCTGCATTGATGAGCATTTAAATGTAAGTTTTTTTCCTTAAATAGTTTTTTCCTTAAAATTCCTTAAACTCTTATCTTGAGGTTTGCTGATTGGTTATTGGCAGTAACGTAGTGCCTCATTTACTGCCGTTGAGAAAACCTGTCTGCATTAGTGATGTAATGGTGGACAAACGGTATGAGAGTGGCGTGCTTAAAAGAAAACTAAAGGTTTAAAGTAATGTATAGAAGGTAGAGCCCAAAAGTGACTCAAGCCCAGATGCCCCCCACCAATTATATAAGTATAGCTTGAATATGTTTAGGTAAATACCTGAAAAAACGAAAATTGTGCCTGTATCCAAATATATATATGAACCTAACTGTATGTGAACCCAGCCTTACTGTTCTATTTGAGGGTGTTCCTTTTTTCAAAGATCCTGCTGATGAAAGGCTCTCTTTACTCTTGCAGACCCAGCTCTGTAACCAGCCATCGTTGCAATTTCTCTCAGCAGCTAACTGGACAAGGATACTAAACAACACACACAATCCTGTCTTCCAGGACTGATTTGTAGTTGATCAACTGCAGTAATCTGCTGCATTGCTCTTTTGTGTCGATGCTTTTGAACAGGTTATGACACAAATCTCCAGAATGTCTCTAATCCTCATTCACATGTGCAGAACCTTGTGGCTCTAAGCCTGGTCAGCTGAAACTGCCAGCAAAAGACGCTTCACATGTATGGCATTTGAAGGAGGATGTCTGTTTGTTGAGGCTTTTGACACATTTATAAAAACATGTCACAGGAGGAAAAGTCCTTCCCACACAGAGAAGTTCCAAAACCTCCCTCCTCAGAAAATTCTACTGCCTCAAAATGAAGAGTACCTCAATGCTCTACCCAGGCTTCCACTTGCAAGCCCAAGTTCAGCACTTCTTTTTGGTGCAAGACTTGGCCAACAAATCCAACCAAGTCTTCCCCAAAGCACTCTTCCCAATGAAGTAGAACCCTCAAACCAAAGAATGGGGGGATGTCTGTTACAGCTTGCCTGTATCTGGGTCACAGATGTCCCAGACCTGTAGATTCAATCAGTGGTTTTAAATGGGTACAAAAAAAAGCTCAAAACTTTACCCCCTCGCCTTTTCTTTTAAATCATCCAAAATCTTTCCAAGGACAGTCAGAATTGTAGAATGCCCTGAACCATCTCTTGTCCCAACATCTATAAAGGACAGGTTCAAAGGCCTCTACCTAAACCTTTCCACGGTACCAAACCCTAACAGGGGTATTCGTCTTATACTGGACCTAAAATCCATAAACAAATACCATTTGGCATGGAATCTGCAAGGGCAAGGATCGCCTCTCTGAGAAAAGGGGAATAAATAGCTTTCCTAGACATCCAAGACTCCTATATTCTTGTTCCGATTGATTCACCTCAGCAGCATTTTCTACGCTTTTGCAGTAGGGGGTAATGATTTTGATATTGCTGCACTGCCCTTTGGCCTATCCTCTGCTGCCAGAGTATTCATAAAGCTACCTAAATCTCTACTAGCCCTTCTCAGAACTCAGGGCATCCTGGTCAAAGGCTGTCTATATAACCTGCTCCTGAAAGACTCTGCTTTTAGCTGGCTGCAAACATCCACAATGCAATTCAGATGGTCCAGGCTTTTGGCTGGATGATCAGCTTCCAAAAATCTGCTTTCCAATCCTCTTTTCACCTGGGCATGATTCTAGATATAGATCAGGCAAAGTCTTCCTTCCAGAGAAGAAATTGCTCTCCCTCATATCACATACTTGGGTCTTGAGGTCAAAGAAATTCTCCTCCTGTGAGATTCTCCATGAAAGTACTGGGTCTTATGGTAGCCTTTGAGGCTGCCCTTTTTCCCAATTTCATTCCAGACTTAAAACAAGACATTCTCCTGCAATGGAACGAGCAAGCTCTTTCTCTCAATCTACCTATGCTCTTATCCAGTCAGGCAAAAACTCCAAAGCCTGGTGGATTTCCAGCCCATCGCTGACAATGGGGGAAGTAATTTCTACCATGTCACCGGAAAGAAATTATAGATACCAGTCTCACGGTCCAAGGAACGTGGTTACCAGTGGAAGTCAAGCTCCCCATCAACATGCTGGAGCTCAGAGCAAAAATGATGACTCACCATTGAATCCCCTCTTCTCCAGAGACAACCAGTTAGAATGCAATCAAATAATGCAACGTATGTGAGGTACATCAGTCCCCAAGAGACATTCAGCCTTGAAGGAAGCTAGCTAGATCATCTAATGGATGGAGAAACATCTTCCAGCAATCCCTGTTGTCCACATCCCAGGAAGTGACAACTGGAGGGCAGATTACCTCAGCCATACCCACCTGGATCAAGGGGAACAGGCCCTTCAGTCCATCCTCTTCAGCCTGATCGAGAACTCAAGATGTGGACATCCTGGCCTCTAGATTCAACACCAAGTGACCTAAGTTACCTCTGTTTATAGCAGGACAAAGGATCCTCTAGCACTAGCAGCAGATGCTCTAGTAACCTAAAAAAGTCCAAGAAATTGGATTTTTTAGGCACTACAAAATACACGATAAAACATTACTCCTGCCCTTCTTACCAACTCCTGACAAAAGACTGGTCAATCTCACACCAGCCTCACCCTGCACAAAGATTTTCCAGCACACGGGACCACAATCTAAGTGCCAGCAGGCTAAGAGTGATTGTCACTGGAATAAGTTAAGTAAAGAACCCTTTAAACTGCCACCACCAACTTTAAGGCTCCATGCACACAGGACGCTCAAAGTAATTTTGGACGTTGGATTGCTGGCAGGAAAACACTGCTTTAAAAAACGCAATTTCATCAGCATTTTGCATTGGCATCAATGCGCGTTTAGCCACGGTAGCTTTTAGCCATGTTTCTCTGCCTCTATTCAAAATCAATGGTTCCCTATGGGAGCCCATTGGTTTGAATAGAAGTCGCACCAGAAGTTGGATAATGATCTGACTTGTGGTGCGACTTGTGTGCTGAGGATGAAGGGGAACCCCTGCCAAAATGAAGAAAAAATTGGCGTGGGGTTCCCCTCCTCAGACGATACCAGACCCTTTGGGGTATGGATTTTAAGGGGAACCCCCAAGTATTTTATGGTAGTTTCTTCCGATTTTCCTTCTCCTCTCTCCGGCCCTTCTCCCTCTCCGGTTCTTCTCCTCTCTGCTGTCGTTTCCCTCTTCTGCCGGGTCTTCTCTATCCGCTATCTTCTTGCACTTTTACCGGGTCTTCTCCGCTCTGTTCTTCCGATGTTGACTCAACTCGATCTCCCGGTGTAATGCTGGGTCCGCCATGTTCAATGACTTATATTGGCATGGGGCGGGGCCACTCGCTGATGTCATCTGGAGGCCCCACCTCCTTATGACATCACCACCCAGAGCATGATGGGACGATGGTGTCACAAGGGGACGGGGCCTCCGAAAGACATCGGCGGGTGGCCCCGCCCCATGCCAATATAAGTCATTGCACACGGCGGACCCAGCATTACACCGGGAGATCGGGGCAAGTCAACATCGGAAGAACAGAGGGAGAAGACCCAGCAAAAGAGCGCAAAGACAGCGGATAGAGAAGACCCGGCAGAAGAGGGAGAAGAGAACGCAGAGAGAAGGACTGGAGGAAGGAGAAGAGCTGGAGAGGGAAGAAAAAAATGTGTATGTGTACTGTTTAATTTTGACACTTTTTAGGTGAATGAGCATGGGGTACATTGTACCCCTACCCATTCACATAGGCCAGGATCTGGGGGCCCCCTTGTTAAAGGGGGCTTCCAGATTCTGATAAGCCCCCACCTGCAGACCCCAACAACCACCGCCAGGGTTGTCGGGAAGAGGCCCTTGTCCTCATCAACATGGGAACAAGGTACTTTGGGGTGGGGTGCGCAGTGCATGTTGAGGGCATGTGACCTGGTATGGTACCGAAGGGGGGGGGGGGGCAAGCTCGCTCGTCCCCCCTATCCTGAACTGCCGGGCTGCATGGTCGGGTAAGGATTTGGTATAGATTTTGGGGGGGACCCCATGTCGTTTTTTTTTTTTTGCCTGTGGGAGTTCCCCTTAAAATCCATACCAGACCGAAGGGTCTGGTATTGTCTGAGGGGGGAACCCCACGCCAATTTTTTTTTTCATTTTGGCGGGGTTCCCCCTCATCCTCAGCACACAAGTCGCACCACAGGTCGGATCATCATGATCCGACTTCTGGTGCAACTTCTATCCAAATCAGTGGGCTCCCATTGGGGACCATTGATTTTGAATAGAGGCAGAGAAACGACTGACAAGGCTTAACACTCTGTTTATGGCTTTAACCCACGTTTAACAGCTTTTACCTGCGTCTGTCGTTTTCAGGACTGCTCTTGAATGCAATTTTAGGGCGTTCAGACAACAGCATATAAACGCCCCTGCTTATAAACATCCAAAAACATTCATGTGTGCATGGACACATAGGATAACATAGAGAGGAGTTTATGGGCTGTTAAACGCCCAAACTCCCAAAAACGGCCGTTTATGAGCTTCAGTGTGCATGGAGCCTTACCGAAAAGTTGTAAACTTTCACAAGATTAGGAATAACAATTATACATTTTAAAATAAATGTCTGTACACACACACTGTCACCACAGACAGGCATGTTCAGAAATGTATCATGTAGTAGCACTCTTCAAGTGACAGGGATTATTTTAGTTTGCGTTAGTGTGTTAGAGACAGTTTAAACACTTCAAAATATGGTTTACTAATGAAAAAGTCAAAGTGGTGCAAATAAAATATTTACAGAAAAGGGTATTACAAAGAAACAAAGACAATAATGCAATAGTGAAATAAAAAGGAGTTTAAGCACCAGACCGAGATGGTCCGGGGGAACAACCGAATGCCACCAGTTATGTTCCACAGCCATCCCCACTTCTCAGCATGGCAGACCTGCAGCTAGTGGCATTGGACATAAAAAATACACTGACCGCCGCAATATCAGACCTTAAAACTGACCCTAAAGCAGCTGTCTCCCCCCTAGAGACTGTGGAATCGGCGGCCATGACGCATGGAGCAGCTATAAGGCAGGTACAGCAGGTCGCAGACACACATGAACAGCATCTTATTGAGATGCACCGCCACATCGAAGACCTTGATAATAGGGGGCAAAGGCGCAACCTGCGAAATAGGGGGATCCCAGAAACGATAGATACCCCTCAACTACAGCCAGGGGTGTGGGCAATTTGCACACTTCTTGGCAGACCTCCCGGTGTCCACATAGAGATGGAGAGATGCCACAGGGCCCTTAGGCCCAGGGGTCGAGACGGGGACCCTCCCAGTGATACGGTATGCTGCTTAGTCAGCTACATCCAGAAGGAAGACATATTACGCCTAGCCCACAACCACGGGCACCTGCAACATGAAGGCTCTCCCATACAAATCTTCCAAGATCTCTCTGCTATTACACTTTAGCATAGAAGAGAGCTTTGCCCCCTTCTCAACGTTTTGCGTAATAGACATATTATGTATCGCTAGAAATACCCCTTCTGTTTGGCAGCGACAGTGGGGAACCGTACGACTCTCCTGCGTACGCCAATGGATCTACGTGCTTTCTGTGACGCCCTGGGCATCCCGGTGGTTGCTGTACCAGAATGGTACAGCTCATTCATGCAACCTGAACACTGGATCTCCACAGAACAAGGAGCGACCCTCCACTCGCAATGCAACCGCCAGAGGCGCAGCAGATCTTCCTCCAACTCGCCTAGGAGAAACGTGGATGACATCACAGATCGTGAACCGAGATCCTCGTCCTCATCGGCTCGTCGGAGGACAGTCCGCTGAACCCATACTAGCCGGCTCTGTGAGTAGTTCCACACTCTGAGCCGCCTTGCACTTTCTGTTGGCATGTTTGCCGCTACCTACAGTGCCTGTTTACTCTTCAGACCCCTAATGTTCCTTTTAACTGGAACTTCTGCGGATGCACAAGTTTCTATGATGTCTTGTTGGCTGTTCCCGTGCCGGTTACTGAAGTTCTCTATATGTTGAAATCTGTTGAAATAACCCTCAATGTTCCTAGCCTACATATGGCTTCCTCCTGAAGAATGTCTTCACCTTATTAGCTTCCAAAACATTTCTGCTCCCAGGTGGCCCTTACGCCACTGACGCTATATAGTTATTTTTTTTCCCTTTTTGCTTTTTTTGCTCTTTCTTAGGCCTGGACTGAACTATGAGGAACTGCATATGAGACTTAAAGACTTACTCGGGTACCAAATTATATCTGTAACCCACCCACCAGCCGAGTCCAGACTAAAGACTGCCCTTCTGTGTAAGCTAATATTGCTTAGATAGATGTTTTACTTTGCAGCTATGCTTTATCAGTACTTATGTATGATGAGTAACACTTGAGTTCCTTGCAACATTGACACCTAACGTATATATCTCAATGGGTATGACGCTACTGTGGTAATGTTATCCGCATGCGGGTTGTAAGACTACTGTCTGCTTTATGTGGCCTATGGCAAATCACGGGCCACAGGAATCAGTAGATGGAAGGGAAGGTCCTCTTTACGGACCAACAGCCTATCAAGATTCCATTAAGAGAGATATCATAGCCCCTCACAGGGACCGTTTCTAGTCCTCTTTTTGACAATCAGTCCTGCAGGGCCCTGCAATGGGCTACTTAAGCTGCCCGCCCCTGATCACAAGGAAGTGGACTACAGGAGAGACAACTGATTCCTCACGCTTCTATGGACCCTGACACCTCTGATTACAGCTCCCTCATAGCAATACCTGGACGGGTAGGCTCACCTTGTGGTACCTTAATGCCTAATGGTGCAATATAACATATAAAATGTAATACATGCAAGTTATGGGTGAAAAGAAACTGAACTGCGGACAGCCAGAGGAGCATCTGCTTGGACCCTTGCCTATTGGTGTAGCGGTCATTGCTCTTTAGCACATATACCTCTTTACTGAGGAAAACCAGAGGGAAACAGATCCTATAGCAGTCCAAACTTTCTAGCTTCATTTTCACAATGCTCCCTTATATCTTAAGCCTAAGATGGGAGGCCTAGAAACAGGACCTGTACTTACTAGAGTGATCGCCTCTCTGACCCTCCTCACTTCTACTTGCTGAAGCTGTTTTGTATGTAACTATTCTCTTATATGTTAGCCCTAGTTTGTTGATACTACTTTCTATTCTGGTACTAGACTCCTACCCCACCTCAGAGTGTCAGGCTCCCCTTTGAAAGTTTCTGGCTAACCCTCCCCTGATCCCAACATTACCCCTATCCTGTGCAGCTAGGTGGAATAGCAGACCTGTCTCCACCTCCAAAAGTCAATCTGTGATTCTCTTACCTCGATCTCCCTATCTCTCTCACCTTTCTACCCCCCCTTTTTTTATCTTCCCTGTCCCCCCTACCCTCTCCCCCTTTTCCTTTCCCCTCCCTACCACCTCCACTAGTCCCTCCAGCCCCACGCAGCCTTGGTTGTCCGATTACAGGACTATCCCAGTCAACTTGCTATACAATGTAGACCATTTTGCTTAATCCGGCACACTCAGCTCCCCTCTCTCTCAAGATTTATTCTCTTAATGCTAAAGGATTGAACATCCTGAAAAGTACAGCAGTGTCCTCGCAGAAGCACACTGACTTAGGGCACAAATCCTTTTTATCCAAGAAACACACTTTAACTCTGACGTAACTTCACGCTTCCATAATGACCACTTTCCCACACATGCCACCTGCCCTAACTCCAAGACTAAGGGAGTCTCCATACTGCTCTCTAAAACATTATTTTTTGACATCAAAGACCAGCTACTAGACCCAGAAGGTAGATTCGTTTTCCCGAAGGGCTTGTGAAGAAATAGGCCGGTGGCATTGGATAACGTATATTGCCCCAACTCCAGACAAGTTACATTTCTGCGGGAGGTCATTACGAAAACTCACGCTGCCTTACCACATACTGACTTGGGTGGGCCTGGACCAAGTAGGATTTGTCCCAGGAAGCGAAGCCAGGGACAACACCATTAAGTCCCTGAACCTGCATACCTGGCTTACTTCCTCCCAACAGGAGGGCTTCTTCCTGGCAATGAATGCGGAGAAGGCGTTCAACAGAGTGGCTTGGGACTATACTGATGGTGTTTTGACCTCGCTGGGGCTCAGACCCCGTATGCGGGCCTTTATCCTATCATATGCTAACCCAAGAGCTTGGGTTAAGGTCAATGGCCATCTGTCGGACGCCTTCTCCATCCGTGATGGAACCAGGCAGGGTGCCCCTTTTCCCCCTTGCTTTATATACTTACACTAGAACCCCTCCTCCGTTGCATCCGAGCCAATCCAGATTTCAAAGGTATACGGATACGGGAACGAGAATTTAAGATTACGGCCTTTGCAGATGATGATCTACTTTTTCTCTCTTCACCGCTAACGTCCTTACCCAATCTTCTCCAAATTCTTGAACTCTTTAAACTCCTATCCAACCTAAAAATTAACTATTCTAAGTCATGCGTTGAACGTATCCCTACTCACGGATCTGTCCAAGCAATGTCAACTTAATTTCCCCTTTCAATGGAAAGCGGGAGCCATAACCTACCTGGGCATCCAACTTCCTGCTGACTTAGCAGAGCTATACAGCAGAAACTTCCAGATAGAATTACAAAATATATGCCAAGACCTCCAAAAATGGGATAAACCGACCATCTCTTGGTTTGGACGAGCGTCCATCCTTAATATGACGATACTATCCCGGCTACTATACAAACTGCAAATACTACCCATCAGCCTACCACCTTCCTTTTTTGGGTTTTATAAGTCCATATGCAGGACCTTCCTTTGGTGTAATAAACCCCCACGGATAAGCTGGTCGAAATTGGTGCTTCCTAAAGCGTATGGAGGAATTGGTCTTCCTGACCTACAATGCTATTACCGGGCAGTTCATTTAGCACGAATCGTTGACTGGAGAGTGCATAGTCGACGTAAGGACTGGGTGTCTTTAGAAAACCTGGTAACAAAATCTGATCTATGTCATACTCCTTGGCTCTCGAGAAAACACATATCTCCAAAGGCCCTAACCTATCCCTTGGTAGGGGCCACCCTACATGAATTTGATAGGGCTTTCTCTGTACATGCAGTATCGGCTAAATTATGCCCCATTACTCCAGTGAGAGGCAACCCAGACTTTACTCCAGGCTTATCTGGTACCTTCCAGAAAGCCGAATGGCCACATACGGAAATGTTGGCCAAACAATCAAAGAGGCTGCTTTTTGCGGCAAACTGATCTTGCTAAGCTTTCCGACGCGGGTTAATTTCCATTCTGGCCTTATATCCAGCTCAAACATTTTTTAGATCCGTCCCGCAAACAAGGCTTTACAAAGAGCCCCACAACCATGGAGTCGCTCTGCTCCCGGTCGACCCCCAATGTCATGTCATCTCCATGCTCTACCCTTCATTATTTGGAGAATTTTCCACACACTTACACTTAGAACGAATCTACTGGGAATCTGTCCTGGGCTCAGAGATAGACGAGGAGAGCTGGGACCGCATTCATTTTGTACATCCACAAAGGGTCCCTGAATGTATCTGTCCAGGAAAATGGATACAAATTAAAAACCTGCTGGTATAGAACCCTGGACCCAATTCATAAATTCTCCCCTTCTATCTCTGATCCCTGCCTGCGTTGTGGCAAAGAGCCATTTCTCCATATTTGGTGGGATTGCCCGGCACTCCAACCTTACTGGCATAAAGTTCACGACTTGACAAAAACAGTGTCCTTGCTCCCATTGGAGTTTTTTGCCCTGCACAATATCTCTTAAATCTAGCTAAAATTCCTAAAAAATGATATTATAAGTCGGTTGCCATGTACATGATTAATGCTGCTAGGATGTGTATACCAATCCATTGGCTACATCTCCGCCTGCCATCCCTGAATGGCTTAATCGAATAAATTGTGTCGCTGAGATGGAGGAGCTGATCTATACTGCCTTAGATAATATCTCCAAATTCACTGCTACCTGGGAAGCCTGGATAACCTTCAAAAGATCCCAACTATACCAAGACCTTATAAATACTACAAACTAATTCCTAATCGAGGTGATTCTTCCCCTGTCCTTAATACAGAACCGGATTCACGCTCATGATGCAACACATTTTATTGTTCTGATCACTAGAAGCTGGAGAGGGTAGCTGGTGCTTACCTCACCCCCTCTCCTCATCTCGTATTTCCCCTCTTCCTCCTCCCCCCATCACCCCCTCCCCTTCTCCTCCCCCTTTTTTGTTCTTTTCTTTCCAGTATTTTATTATAGTTCTCTTATTTTCCTTCTTGTCTCCCTCTCCGAGGGTATGTTCTCCTAAACATTGTTTCCCCATCTGAAAATAAGCTTAATACTTAGAGATGTTTAGACATGTTCCATTATATTTCTGTTTGATTGAATTTTACATGTGTTGTTATTTTGGGTTCATAGAGCTTGGTTTGCAGAGTCCAATGAATAAGCAAAGACAGTACAGTGGCTCTATCAAGTCTGACGGGGTGTTCTTTGGTTTGATGGTAAACAGGAGCTGTGCAATGTGGGTGTAGCCCACTTTTCTTTGGTATCAAGGGGGTGTTGACAGAGATCATCTGACCAATTAGGTGGCTGAGCAGTGGCCATGGGGTGTCACGGTGTTTGACTGTGTCCCAGGTACAGTTTTCTATAAGTGTTTTTATATATCTGAATACCTACAGTTTACAGTCTGCTAACATGCATATTATTATCCAGCATGAAATTACCTTAGAAATAGATATAAATATGGCAGGTTGCGGTTATTTACTTTATCTAGCAGGGTTATTGTGTCTCGTTGGCTCCCTTTATTGCCTAATATAGGGATGTTTGGACTTGAAATGTTACAAATTTGCACTGTATTTGCACAGCGGTCTTTCAAACGCATTTTTTTTTAAAAAAAGACACTTTCATGAATTAAAAAAAATACTAAACTATAAAGTCAGCCCAGTTTTTGTTGTATAATGTGAAAGATGATGTTACGCCGAGTAAATAGATACCGAACATGTCATGCTTTGAAATTGCGCACACTCGTGGAATGGTGACAAACTACGGCACCTAAAAATCTCCATAGGCGGCGCTATTAAAAAAATAACGGTTACCAGGTTAGCGTTATAGAGGAGGTTTAGAATTATTGCTCTTGCTCTGGTAATTGCGGCAATACCTCAGATGTGCGATTTGAACACCGTTTACATATGTGGGCACAACATATGTGTGTGTGTGTTCTTTGCTGCGCGAGCTCGCGGGGACAGGGGCGCTTTAAAAAATGTTTTTTTTTTTTTTTTTTTATTTATTTAAATTTTTTTACATTGTCGCTTTAAAAAAAAAAAAAAAATTGATCACTTTTATTGCTGTCACAAGGAATTTAAACATCCCTTGTGACAGTAATAGGTGGTGACAGGTACTCTTTATGGAGGGATCGGGGGTCTAAAAGACCCCAAATTGTGACGTTGCTTCCGTGTTTACACAAAGGGGACTGGAAGGAAGCCTTTTCTGGCTTCCTTCCAGTCTCACTTTAGCCAGCGGAAGTGCCGCATCGTGGCTCGGGTCTCCCGATGGGACAGGAGGCCCGGGAAGAGCAGCGGGAGGAGGGGACGTCCCCTCCCGCTCCTCCTGGATAACAGCCGAGCGGATAACAGCCGACAGCCACCACTAGCTTTTAGAAGGCTTACTGGAATATATAAGAAAATAAAAAAAAAACGCGCTATATCCCAAGTGAACAATTGATCATAAAAATAGCAGCAATCTCAACAATAAACATCAATTGTGAATAAGTATAAAAAATAAGAGGGTTGCACTAATACATATAAAAAATTACATAAGGATCATAAGTGAAAACACTCTTATTAATGTGTACAAACAAAAATAAATGTGGATAACAGCTGAGTGTGATCCACCAAACTGTCCCAACAAGTGAAATAAATAAAGTATAGTAGTGACTCCAAATAACCCGCAGATAAAAAAGTCCAAGTGATAATTGATAAGTAATCCGTGACTACAAAGGAGGGTCCACCACCGAGAGTAGAAGGGGTTACTCCTTACCGGATGGCCATGACCCCCCACTACAGAGGATCACAGCAAGCAGGCAAACTTGTAGGGCAAACAATAGAGGCTTCTACCGGCATCCACTAGAGGTCATCACACCATCAGCCAGGGGCACCTGGAAGACGTGATGATGTCACGAAACGCGTAGGGCGGAGCCAGACGACGCGCTGACGTCACCCCCATACAGTGTTACATTCCATTAGGACGGGTTTGTCCGTGCTCCTGTGGCCAAGGAACCGGACTTAAGGCTATTTTATCTTCAAACGCTATTTCTGTTGGTGTGGCTGATGGTGTGATGACCTCTAGTGGATGCCGGTAGAAGCCTCTATTGTTTGCCCTACAAGTTTGCCTGCTTGCTGTGATCCTCTGTAGTGGGGGGTCATGGCTATCCGGTGAGGAGTAACCCCTTCTACTCTCGGTGGTGGACCCTCCTTTGTAGTCACGGATTACTTATCAATTATCACTTGGACTTTTTTATCTACGGGTTATTTGGAGTCACTACTATACTTTATTTATTTCACTTGTTGGGACAGTTTGGTGGATCACACTCAGCTGTTATCCACATTTATTTTTGTTTATACACATTATTAAGAGTGTTTTCACTTATGATCCTTATGTAATTTTTTATATGTATTAGCGCAACCCTCTTATTTTTTATTACTGGAATATATGACTCAGAAAGGCATATGCCCAATGAGTCACCAATGCTTTATGGTGTATAAACGCCAATGGGATGGAACATCTTAGGCTTTAACTTCTGGCCAGAATAGGGGATGATCCCTCCGTCCCTCGGATGGCTTGAAGTGTGTCAGGGCTAGGCTCAGCCCTTCCTTCTCTGACCTGGCCGCTCAGCTGTCGGCTAATTGCCAGCTCCCATCTCTCTCCACAGTTACTCAGCTGTTGATATCCTGCTAGTCATTTCTGCCTACTTAAGCCATCCAGTCCAGAGGAGCTCTGCCTTTGCCTTGGTCAACATCACAAGAAACATCGCCTGCATTCCTGTTTTAAGACTGGTTTTGCTGACATCCCTTCTGGCTCCGGATCCTGCTTGCTGTTCCACTACTTTGATCCCTGACTTCTGGCTTGGCTGACTATCCGTTCCGGTTACTGAAATTGGATATGTTTTGACTACGTTTGTTCTTTTTACTTTTATTATTAAACAAGTATGATTTAACTGTACTTCTGTCTCGGTCTGATTTCATGGTTTCTGACAAAGTGGTAATAACCTGGCAATCTGGTAGTCTCAAACAAAGGGTGGACCAAGGCTTCCCCGTACATTCAGCCGGTATGACCGGTAACTTGTTTTGGAGTAGTGTCTTTCAGGACAGCACCTCCTTCTACTCAGGAAACATTGCCACACCCATCTTTAAAAGGAGGCTCCTCCCCATGGATCCTCTGCTGCAGAAGAGTACCTACGGCTAAGCAGTATAAAGACAGTACCAGTCTGGGGCACATCATTCCCTGGTGACTCATTGGGCATACGCCTTTCTGAGTCCATATATTCCGGTAAGCCCTCTCAAAGTTGGTAGTGGCTGTCTTCTATATTCACGTGATTTCTAAGGATTATTGATACCATAAGGACTAAACCTCCTTGTCCAGATCAACTTCAACACTTATATTTTATTCACTCTGTGGAATGCCTAGCTGTCATTATTATCATCATTCTGTTTAGACACATTTATTTTTATCACATCAATATATGGTTAATGTTTGTTTATTTTTTTTGTGAAATGGCCATTCATGTCACTTTTTACAGACAAGTGTCTTTTTGGTGTATTGTTTTCACTGTCACGTATACAATCCTGTAGTCATACAGAGACCTTTTTCACATTAGTACTGCACGTTTTTATAAATATTCATACCTCTGTGCTTGCCAACAAGGGTTTCTCCACCAAGTACTAAGTCATGTTTTGCTTGGGGATCAAATGCTTATTTTACTCACTGTACTGCAACTTAATTTATAGCATTGGTTTTATGTTTTTTTTTCTAGATTTTTGGTTGATATTCTGTCTCTATCATTTAAAATACACCTATGATAAAAATGATAGACCCCTCATTTCTTTATAAGTAAGCAAACTTACAAAATCTGCAGGGGAACAAATAATAATTTTCCCCACTGTATATCACCAATGGGGTCCAAAGACAGTGTGCGTTCCAGCGGCCCATGTCAGCGAGATGGAGCTTGGAACGCTGGTTACGGACTATTTGTACGCATTTTATTATCGGTATCACTTTACACTATGTCACCTAGAGATGTATTTATATTGCATGGGCTAATGCTTACTTCAGTTGTTGGGTTTTTACCCCCTCTTTTTATTTGACTATATTTAATTATGTGCTATGCCATGATTTTGATTTATTTATTACCCCTATTTGCTGCATTGGCTCTACCCACCTAAAGTGGGAATGGGCTGAGAGTGATTACATATTATATTTTATATAAAGGGGGATGATGGCCCTGTTTTAGCTTTGAGGAAGGGGGTGCATCTCCCCATTCCCCAAAACGAGCAAGGCTATTGTGTTGAATGACTGCTTGGGCCACGTGATTCAGTCGCAGTGGTGGAGTGGAATTTAATGAGATACAACGCCTGTTATACAGCACACTTGAGAGTATGTTTTTGTGCTTTCAGTTTTTGATAAACTTTTTTGGTAATGCAAGGCATTTGCGTCCACCTGTGTGTTTTTCATTTTATGTCAAGATTCCCCTGTCTGAGGTAAGCTGCATCAGTAGAGCATTCCTGTTTTGTATTTGGTACTGTTTAGATGTCTATACCTCTGGAGTGCTGGAAAGTTTGTAACACGTTATCGTGGGGGGGGGGGGGGGGGGTGTCTAGATTGGCTAAGGTTGTATGTAACCATGCCCTTTTAAGCCCCCCCCACACACCCACACACATTGTTAGTGCAATTTGGCCATGCGCACAATGTGCTACTCCAAATTTTGGACATCACTTTATTACTTCAGAATATTAGATATTATAGAATATATTATTCAACCACTGGTGCCAGATGACCTAGGCACACCACTGAATACCACATTAGCAATTTCCTTTTCTTCTACTATCCAATCCTTGAACGAACTGTATCGCTTCAACTGCATTGGAGAAAGCTAAATTGTCAGGACAGTGTCTGTCATGTTTACATTAGAAAACTGGGTGAACGGATTTCTAATTTTTTTTCAGGTAGTACAGTTTACAAATGTTAAATGGAGAGAGGTAGGTGTGGCGCCGTAAATGTAATTTAAGAAAAAAAAAAACATCAAATTGCTAAAGGTGTTTAAAGTGTCAAGTGCTTCGTGCATACACTGGTGTGTACAAGTGCTGACAACACACACATGCAAACATGGATGAATGTGCTGTGATCATATTGTCACGGAACGTCCCACACTCCGCTTGAGTGCTTCCGTCATATACCACTTCCTCCCAGTCTGTATACAGATATCAGATATTCCAACCTCTCTGAGCAGAAAACAAGGCGACACTTGCTTCACTGCTAACATGGACTGTTTATTATGAATCAAAGTTACAAGACTTTATATGCCGTTGGAACCTCCTCTAACAATACAACTGTAACTTAATTAACATGAGCTAATTATCTAATCCTTTATACAGCCTAGGTGACTGAGACATGACCTTTCGCCCAGACTTGTGGTCACCGAGCTTCATACAGTTAATTAACACAATAGCAGTCGTCCCGTCTCCTACATTGTATAGAGGACAATGTCATTAGCTCATTCAATTAACATAAACACAGGTTGATGACACCAGCATCTCCTCACAGGATGTGTCCCAACAGAATGAATCCATTGAAAATCCAGGGCCCATAATCAAAAGGCAACAGGCTTGCATACAGTCCTCTCCAACAGCCTCTGGCCCGGCTAGGTCTGTGACATTTCTCCCCTTTCGGCAGGAGACTAACACAGGAGGAGACCCCAGACGGGTTGACTCCGAAGTTAGTCCATAGTTCCAGTCCTCTACTGCCTGTACCCACACAGTACCCCAAACAAATTGTTCCAAACAGAGTATTACTCACCCAGCCAACCTCTGCCTCTCTCAGAGAACATATCTGCCGCTGGGGAGAGGCCTGGACTGGCTCTTCTCCCTGGAATCCTTTCTGCCGCTGGAGAGGAGACAGGGTGTCTGGGCTCACTCTGTCATTCTGTTGGGGATCGGGGCCCACTGCCCAGCATCCCTGGGGTATACAGGTGGAGACTGAAGTCCCATCCACCTTCACAGGAAATCCATCCTCTGTTAGTTGAGGGCAGGGTCCAGCAGTCCTCGGCCCTGTTGCCAGCCCTTCTGCTGGAAACCCCACACCATCTGTTCCGGCTAACTGTTGGAGAGGGAGGCCGACTGCCCCGCCTCCCTGGAACGCTGTAGTTGTTGCCGGTGCTGGGCAGAGGTTGGTAGCACTCTGCCCTGTTGCCAGCACTTCTGCTGGGGACTCCGCATCCTCTGCTCCGGCTAACTGTTGGGGCAGGAGGCTGGCTTCCTCCACTCCCAAACTGTGTAGCTGCCATTGGGGAGGTGAGCCGGCTGCTTCCTTTTCCATTCCCTCATCTGGCTGCTGGGACGACATGTCGATGGTACTGTCTCCCAGGTACACGGATCTTTGCTGGGGAGGAAAGCCCACTTCCTTCACCCTGGCCAACTGTTGGGGAGGGACAACACACACCTCCTCTCCCTTCTCCCCCTGTATCTGCTGCTGGGAAGTGATTGCCATCTTCTCAGCCTGAGCCTCCACAATTGCTGCAGGTGTGGGGCAGAGGTCTTGGACCCTCTGTCCGGTTGCCAGCACTTCTGCTGGGGGTTTGCCAGGTGGTTCCTCCTCTACAGAAACGTCTATTAAATCCCCAGTCTCTGGAATTGGTAAAAGTGTGGGACAGAGGTCTTGGACCCTCTGTTCAGTTACCAGATCTTCAGCTGGAGAAGTTTGTTTTAACTCCATAGATGCTGCTGGCAGAAAATCACATGTCCCTGTCAGTGTTGTGGGAGAAAGGCCGACTACCTCTTCTCTCAAGAAGGCCGAAGCCACTGTTGGTGCTGGGCAGAACACAGTGAACTTTGGCCCTGATAGCAGCTCTTCTGCTGGAGGCTCATCAGGTTGTTCTTCCTCAGCAGAAAAGTCTATTAAATCCCCCGTCTCTGCAACTGGTATCTGGGGATTGAGGTTCACCATCTCCTGTCCATGGAACCCAGAAGATGTTATCAGTGCTGGGCAGAGGTTAGCAGAGCTCTGCCCTGTTGTCAGCACTTCAGCTTTGGGGATGGCAATCTCCAGATTTTCCACTGCAGATTCTCTGGCATGCTGCTGGACAGGCACATTCCTCCATCCAAGATCATCCCATGCAGAAACAGGATCATCAAGGTCAGTCAACACTTGCTGCATCCGCCATAAGACCTCTGCCTCCATAGCTGTGGGGGCAGGTTGGCAAAGCACACTATTGCTCTGCCACATTGCCGACTCTTCAGCCAGGATTTCAGGGTTGTCAGCTGGTATTTCCTGATAGTCCCAGGCAAAGGGAGCCCAGCCCTGGCACTGAGCAATGTCTAGCAGCCATCTGTAGGCGATCTCTAGCTCCCATTCCTGAACGGCCAGAAACTCCAAATCTTCCTGTGCCCAGTGCACTTCCGAAATGTTCAGTAGCCCTTCTCTGAAATCCATGATTTCGTCCACCCGCCGCTCCAAATCACTCCCAAAGTTAGGGTCCCCTGTCAGCTTCACAAACAACAGTCCCAAGCCGCCGTAGCTTAAGCCTTCCGTTGGGCTGTCATCCGCTATCCAGGGACATGCTTGGGATACATGCCACCGGAGGGCTCTGTAGCTCTCATCCAGCTTTATCTCTGCCCAGACCAGCCTGCTTAATTCAGCTGTCTGCTTCTTGTGTGGTTTTTCTCCCAAAAACCGCACCCGCAGTCCGTACTGCGACCAGTACCTTTCCTCGATGGAGGGGAGAACTTTTCCCTGGTGTCGCTGCTCACGGGCTAGCGCTTCCTTCCAGAGTTTGCAGCGAATAGAATCACACCATCCCAGCAGGACCTGCTCCGATACTGGTCCTCTGTGCTGTATCTGCATCTCTTGCAACCTCCTTCTGAATTCCTCATCCATGGCGGCTGGTATCTGTACCTCTCCTCTCCTGCTATCTGGACCTTGGATCCAGATGGAAGTTTGGATGTCCCAGACTGCAGGAAGCTTTCCCGCTGCTTACCACCAATGTCACGGAACGTCCCACACTCCGCTTGAGTGCTTCCGTCATATACCACTTCCTCCCAGTCTGTATACAGATATCAGCTATTCCAACCTCTCTGAGCAGAAAACAAGGCGACACTTGCTTCACTGCTAACATGGACTGTTTATTATGAATCAAAGTTACAAGACTTTATATGCCGTTGGAACCTCCTCTAACAATACAACTGTAACTTAATTAACATGAGCTAATTATCTAATCCTTTATACAGCCTAGGTGACTGAGGCATGACCTTTCGCCCAGACTTGTGGTCACCGAGCTTCATACAGTTAATTAACACAATAGCAGTCGTCCCGTCTCCTACATTGTATAGAGGACAATGTCATTAGCTCATTCAATTAACATAAACACAGGTTGATGACACCAGCATCTCCTCACAGGATGTGTCCCAACAGAATGAATCCATTGAAAATCCAGGGCCCATAATCAAAAGGCAACAGGCTTGCATACAGTCCTCTCCAACAGCCTCTGGCCCGGCTAGGTCTGTGACACATATATAGTCCATTCTTCAAAGCACAAAATGAAAGCTAATGTGACAGGTGCTCTTAAAAAACCATGCCCTGGCGATCCTTACGTATAAAAGGCATTCATGGCAAAAAAAATAAAAATAAATAAATATATATATAATATATATATATATACATACACACACACACACACACACCTACCTCTCTCCATTTAACGCTTGCATTTACATACCACCTAGGTGGTTGTACCAGTAGGGGCAGCAGTTCATTTTCTTTACTTATTGCCATAAGTGCAGGACCAAACATATATTTTACATTCAGTTTACAAATGTGTATTTATCCCAAGTACTAAGCTGTCTGGCTACACTTAAAATTTAGGTCCCAAATTACAGTTTATAGACAACATGATTCTTACACATGGAACAGTAGTAAGTAAAAAAGAAAATGGGAGCGAAAACTAGGATTTTGCCCATAGCGACCAATTATCCATTAGAAGACTGTTAATAAAGGGTAAAATATCAGTGTATGCTTCACTATTTGGTGAACATTTGTGGTTGTATGGATATTTTTTTTCCATTCATTAAAGTATATTTGGCTTTGCTCACCATGGTAATTTGTTGATTTACTCCTCAGTTGGCTATGTGCTAACCAGCCTGCAGCTGTTTTTAGCTTATCTTATTGACTTGCATCACATTTATTAAGAGGCATACATGAGCTGTGAAAATAGCTTGCATTTATGTATCTGCCCTATGACAATGGCAAACATATTTTTCCACTACAGGCTCTCAAAATTGTTAGATGCAAAAAGAAAAGCATATACCACAATATACTATTTCCTTATAAATAGGTCCCATAGTAGAATTTAGGTTACTTTGGTTACAAAATAAAAAAATAATCAATATTAACATCTCAAATTAGTGCAGTTTTAGTCCAGGAAACATTAAAAAAACTAGGAAAAAATGCAAACTTTTTTTCTTTGTAGAGGGAACTGAGTGATCAAAAACCACTGTTCGCTCAGTTCTTTGTCTTCAGTGAGCAGAGAGCAAGTCACTGTCAGTCACCGGCTCTTTGCTCTGCCCCTCCAGTGCTCACTGGAGTGCTGGGCTTTGGGGGTGGGAATGGCTGGCTTAGGCCTTCAGCGGCATACTGAAAGGCTGAGCCAGCTGCAGGTTAGCCATCTGGCTGAATCCCGACATTAAAGTCAGGATCCAGTCAGAACCTGGACCAGCTGAGTGACGTCTGGTGTCAGCAGACTTTAGTCTACTGTCGCCTGAATACAGGTCACAGGAGTGTAGAATGAAGTGCACTCCTGTGACCCACATGTGAAAAAGAAGGGCCAAAAGAGATTTGGCCTTGCTTCTCTGTTAAACCCTAAAAAATAAAAGTTAAAGCCTGGCCATTAATTTTTTTTTTCGATAATTTTATACAGAATTTTCAAAGAAAGAATGTACAAATCTGGCCATTATTATTATTATTATTATTATTATTTTTTTTAACTTTTTTTTTCCAGGTTTTTACAAATAACCTTAATATATAATTGCGACAAAGTAGTTTCCATACTAAACTAAGCCTTTAGTCTTTGCAACTCTCTGGTATATACAAGATGGGTTTGCTATAATTGCATTAATGTTGCATTGTTTTTCAGGACATGGAGGACTGACCCTAAAAGTGGCACTTGTATTTTGGCAGCAACTTCAGTTAAATGTGAGGATGTTGAGATCACTGGGATCCTGGGACATGTCGTTTTGTGTGAGCACCTGATAGAAAACATTGGCACTCAGAAGTGTAAAGTGACCTATGTCTGTAGGATAGACACAAGGTAAAACAACCTACATCACTGTAGAATATTAACTAAGTGGTCAATGAGTAAGAAAATTAGAGCTGTCCTGTGTCCTATGAACATTTTATGTGTTGTCTCAAAGAACTTACTTAGGCCCACCTAATTCTTATCTATGGTTACAAAATGATTAGCATTAATGTTTTAGAGATCTGAGAGTGGGAAATGTTTAATGTAATTTAGCAGGAGACACTAGCAGGGTTAACATCACTCAGTCCACAAAAATGTTTTGTAATGACTGATGTGGTGCAGTTTTCCTGTATGGGGGTGAAAACAGCGTATCCATGTGTTTTGTGCAGATTACCTGTGCTTTGCTGTAGACTTCTATTGCATTGGGTGGTTTTGGTGCATTTTCTAAAAGTGCACCAAAATTCCTGCATGCAAGACTTTTGATGTGTTTTCAGAAAACACATCAAAACCGCGTGATTAAATAGAAGTCTATAGCAAAGCACAGATAACCTGCAGGTACACTGCGCTGCACCCGTGTTGCAGGACACCCGCACCGCATCAGTGTGAAGGCACCCCAAAGTGACAATAAACAATATCCTTATTCTCCAAAAATAATCCATACACATCCACTACTTAATGGCCCTGTAGACTATTTTTCATGAAATTGTTTAAGAGCTGATTGCACTTCTGGCAGGACAATCAGGTCAACAAGTATTTTTCTGTACTTGCAGAGCCTTTAACCACTTCAATACTGGACACTCCCCCCCCCCCCTCCCTTCCTGCCCAGGCCAATTTTCAGCTTTCAGTGCTCTCACACTTTAAATGCAACTCTGTACGCAAATTCAATTTTAATAATTTTTTGGAGACAGATCGAGCTTTCTTTTGGTGGCATTTAATCATCACTTTTTTTTATTCTATTTTTTTTATACCTTGCTATACAAGTGAAAAAATACCAATAAAAAACAAGTTTTTCTTTGTTTCAGGAGACATAGCAGAATGTGTTTTGGGGTGTAATATAAGTATGCCTATACTGTGTGTGAGAAATAACTTGTTAAAATTACAACTTTGTGAAAAATCATGTTATGTAATTAATTTTCCAAGATATTTAGTAAGAGGCATGGTAAGTTTTTTGAAGTTGTAATTTTTTTTATCACAATTTTTTAGACCATGAATGAATTAATATGATTTTTCACAAAGTTGTCATTTTAACAAGTTATTTCTCACACACAGCATAGGCATACTTATAACTGCACCCCAAAACACATTCTGCTATGTCTCCTGAGTATGAAGATGCCACATGTGAGACTTTTTCACAGCCTAAATGCATAGAGGGGTCCAAAATCTAATGAGCACCTTTTGGAGGCCTAACACATTTTTGGAGGCCCTGGAGCACCTGGACAGTAGAAACTCCTAAAAATGACCCCATTTTTGAAAGCAAACACTCCAAGGTATTTTCTGAAAGGCATAGTGAGTCTATAATTTTCTGCCAAAAGATTTGGGAAAAATAGGAAAGAAAATTTAAAATGTATTTTTTTTAAAAAACAAAGTTGTCAATTAACCTGCACAGACGGCTAACGGAAAGCTCCCGATGGCTTTACGATCATGTGACTGGCGTGATAGCCAATCACAGCGGTCACATTATCTTAGACCCCACCCCAGCCTCCTGGCATCTGAAAACCCTTAAAGGGACGGGAGGCACCGGTGCCAAAGAGTTAATAATATATTTCTGACACACAGCATAGGCACACTAATGCCGCGTACACACGATCGCACATTCTGACAACAAAGTCCATGTTTTTTTTTCCGATGGATGTTGGCTCAAACTTCTCCCCGCCACCGCAGTGTCCCCCTGTGTCCTCCCTGCCACCGCAGTGTCCCCCTGTGTCCTCCCCGCCACCGCAGTGTCCCCCTGTGTCCACCCCGCCACCGCAGTGTCCCCCTGTGTCCTCCCCGCCACCGCAGTGTCCCCCTGTGTCCTCCCCGCCACCGCAGTGTCCCCCTGTGTCCTCCCCGCCACCACAGTGTCCCCCTGTGTCCTCCCCGCCACCGCAGTGTCCCCCTGTGTCCTCCCCGCCACCGCAGTGTCCCCCTGTGTCCTCCCCGCCACCGCAGTGTTCCCCCCCACCACAGTGTCCTCCTGTGTCCCCCTATGTCCTCCCCCCCACAACAGTGTCCTCCTGTGTCCCCCTATGTCCTCCCCCCCACAACAGTGTCCTCCTGTGTCCCCCTATGTTCCCCCCCCCACAACAGTGTCCTCCTATGTCCTCCCCCCCACAACAGTGTCCTCCTATATCCTCCCCCCCACAACAGTGTCCTTCCCCCACCACAACAGTGTCCTTCCCCCACCACAGTGTCCTTCTGTTGTCCTCCCCCCCACAACAGTGTCCTATCCCCCACCACAGTGTCCTCCTGTGTTCTCCCTACCACAACAGTGTCCCCCTGTGTCCCCAGTGCTCCTCTGTGTCCCCCCCCACAGTGTCCCCATGTGTCCTCCTGTGTCCCCTCACCACAGTGTCCTCTCCCCCCCACCATAGTGTCCTCCCCTCACCACAGTGTCATCCTGTGTCCTCCCCCCACCACAGTGTCCTCCCCCCACAACAGTGTCCCTCTGTGTCCTCCCCCCACCAGTGTCCTCCTGTTTTCCACCCACCACAGTGTCCCCCTCCACCACAGTGTCCCCAGTGTTCCTCTGTGTCCTCCCCCCACAGTGTCCCCATGTGTCCTCCTGTGTCCCCCCACCACAGTGTCCTCCTGTGTCCCCCCCCACCACAGTGTCCTCCCCTCACCACAGTGTCCCCCCCACCACCGTGTCCTCCCCCCACCTCAGTGTCCTCCTGTGTCCCCCCCACAACAGTGTCCTCCTGTGTCCCCCCACCACAGTGTCGTCCGCCCACCACAGGGTCCTCCTCCTGTGTTCTCCCTCCCATTGCAGTGTCCCCCCCCCACCACAGTGTCCTCCCCCCTACCACAGTGTCCCCCTGTGTCCTCCCCCCACCAGTGTCCTCCTGTGTCCCCCTCACTAGTGTCCTCCTGTGTCCCCCTCACCACAGTGTCCTCCTGTTACCCCCCCACCACAGTGTCCCCTGTGTTCCTCCGTGCCCACCCACCAGTGTTCCTCTGTGTCCTCCCCCCCACAGTGTCCCAATGTGTCCCCCCACCACAGTGTCGTCCTGTGTCCCCCCCACCACAGTGTCGTCCTGTGTCCCCCCACCACAGTGTCGTCCTGTGTCCCCCCACCACAGTGTCGTCCTGTGTCCCCCCACCACAGTGTCGTCCTGTGTCCCCCCACCACAGTGTCGTCCTGTGTCCCCCCACCACAGTGTCGTCCTGTGTCCCCCTACCACAGTGTCGTCCTGTGTCCCCTCCACCACAGTGTCGTCCTGTGTCCTCCCCCCCACAGTGTCCCAATGTGTCCCCCCACCACAGTGTCGTCCTGTGTCCCCCCCACCACAGTGTCGTCCTGTGTCCCCCCCACCACAGTGTCGTCCTGTGTCCCCCCACCACAGTGTCGTCCTGTGTCCCCCCACCACAGTGTCGTCCTGTGTCCCCCTACCACAGTGTCGTCCTGTGTCCCCCCACCACAGTGTCGTCCTGTGTCCCCCCACCACAGTGTCGTCCTGTGTCCCCTCCACCACAGTGTCGTCCTGTGTCCCCCCCACCACAGTGTCGTCCTGTGTCCCCCCCACCACAGTGTCGTCCTGTGTCCCCCCCACCACAGTGTCGTCCTGTGTCCCCCCCACCACAGTGTCGTCCTGTGTCCCCCCCACCACAGTGTCGTCCTGTGTCCCCCCCACCACAGTGTCGTCCTGTGTCCCCCCCACCACAGTGTCGTCCTGTGTCCCCCCCACCACAGTGTCGTCCTGTGTCCCCCCCACCACAGTGTCGTCCTGTGTCCCCCCCACCACAGTGTCGTCCTGTGTCCCCCCCACCACAATGTCGTCCTGTGTCCCCCCACCACAGTGTCATCCTGTGTCCCCCCACCAGTGTCCTCCTGTGTCCTTCTCCCACCACAGTGGCCTCCTGTGTCCTCCCCCCCACCACAGTGTCCTCCCGCCCACAACAGTGCCCCCCCCCACCACAGTGTCCCCCTGTGTCCCCCTCCACTACAGTGTCCTCTGCCCACCACAGTGTCCTCCTCCTGTGTTCCCCCCCCACCACAGTGCCCCCCCCCCAGTGTCCTCCCATCACCATAGAGTCCTCCTGTGTCCCCCCCACCACAGTGTCCCCCCTGTGTCCTCCCCCCTACCACAGTGTCGTCCGCCCACCACAGTGTCCTCCTCCTGTGTTCCCCCCCACCACAGTGCCCCCCCCCAGTGTCCTCCCATCACCATAGAGTCCTCCTGTGTCCCCCCCCACCACAGTGTCCCCCCTGTGTCCTCCCCCCTACCACAGTGTCGTCCGCCCACCACAGGGTCCTCCTCCTGTGTTCTCCCTCCCATTGCAGTGTCCCTCCCCCCACCACAGTGTCCCCCTGTGTCCTCCCCCCACCAGTGTCCTCCTGTGTCCCCCTCACTAGTGTCCTCCTGTGTCCCCCTCACCACAGTGTCCTCCTGTTACCCCCCCACCACAGTGTCCCCTGTGTTCCTCCGTGCCCACCCCACAGTGTCCCAATGTGTCCCCCCACCACAGTGTCGTCCTGTGTCCCCCACCAGTGTCCTCCTATGTCCTCCCCCCCACCACAGTGTCCCCCTGTGTCCTCCCCCCACCACTACAGTGTCCTCCTGTGTCCTTCTCCCACCACAGTGGCCTCCTGTGTCCTCCCCCCCCCCCACCACAGTGTCTTCCCGCCCACAACAGTGCCCCCCCACCACAGTGTCCTCCTGTGTCCCCCTCCACTACAGTGTCCTCTGCCCACCACAGTGTCCTCCTCCTGTGTTCTCCCCCCCACCAGTGTCCCCCCCCACCACAGTGTCCTCCCCTCACCATAGTGTCCTCCTGTGTCCTCCCCCCACCACAGTGTCCTCCTGTGTCTTCCCCCCACCACAGTGCCCCCCCCTGTGTCTTCCCCCCTGTGTCCTCCCCCCACCACAGTGTCCTCCCGCCCACCACAGTGTCCTCCTGTGTCCTCCCCTCACCATAGTGTCCTCCTGTGTCCTCCCCTCACCATAGTGTCCTCCTGTGTCCTCCCCCCCACCACAGTGTCCTCCCCTCCACCACAGTGTCCTCCTGTGTCCCCCTCCACTAGAGTGTCCTCCGCCCACCACAGTGTCCTCCTCCTGTGTCTCCCGCCCACCACAGTGTCCTCCTCCTGTGTCTCCCGCCCACCACAGTGTCCTCCTCCTGTGTCTCCCGCCCACCACAGTGTCCTCCTGTGTCCTCCCCCCACCACAGTGTCCCCCTGTTCCCTCTCCCCCCCACCATAATGTCCTCCCCGCCGCCACAGTGTCCCCCTCCACCACAGTGTCCCCCACCACCACAGTGTCCTCCTGTTTCGTTTCCTCCCCCCCACCACAGTGTCCTCCTGTGTCCTCCCCCCCCACCACAGTGTCCTCCTGTGTCCTCCTCCCCCCACCACAGTGTCCTCCTGTGTCCTCCTCCCCCCACCACAGTGTCCTCCTGTGTCCTCCTCCCCCCACCACAGTGTCCTCCTGTGTCCTCCTCCCCCCACCACAGTGTCCTCCTGTGTCCTCCTCCCCCCACCACAGTGTCCTCCTGTGTCCTTCTCCCCCCACCACAGTGTCCTCCTGTGTCCTCCTCCCCCCCACCACAGTTTCCTCCTGTGTGCCCACCACCACCACAGTGTCCTCCCCCCACCACAGTGTCCTCCTGTGTCCCCCTCCACCACAGTGTCCTCCACCCACCACAGTGTCCTCCTGTGTCTCCCCCCCCCCCCACCACAGTGTCCTCCCCCAACCACAGTTTCCTCTTGTGTCCTCTCCTCCACCACAGTGTCCTCTGCCCACCACAGTATCCTCTGCCCACCACAGTGTCCTCCTGTGTTCTCCCTCCCACCACAGTGTCCTCCCCCCCACCACAGTGTCCTCCTGTGTCCTCCTCCCCACCACAGTGTCCTCCTGTGTCCTCCCCCCACCACAGTGTCCTCCTGTGTCCTCCCCCCCACCACAGTGTCCTTCTGTGTCCTCCCCCCCACCACAGTGTCCTCCTGTGTCCTCCCCCCCCACCACAGTGTCCGCCTGTGTCCCCCTCCAATACAGTGTCCTCCGCCCACCACAGTGTCCTCCTCCTGTGTTCTCCCTCCCACCACAGTGTCCTCCCCCCCACCACAGTGTCCTCCCCTCACCATAGTGTCCTCCTGTGTCCTCCCCTCACCATAGTGTCCTCCCCTCACCATAGTGTCCTCCTGTGTCCTCCCCTCACCATAGTGTCCTCCCCTCACCATAGTGTCCTCCTGTGTCCTCCCCCCACCACAGTGTCCCCCCCTCACCATAGTGTCCTCCTGTGTCCTCCCCCCACCACAGTGTCCTCCCGCCCACCACAGTGTCCTCCCCTCCAATACAGTGTCCTCCTGTGTCCCCCTCCACTAGAGTGTCCTCCGCCTACCACAGTGTTCTCCCCAACCACAGTATCCTCTTGTGTCCTCCCCCCACCACAGTGTCCCCCTGTTCCCTCCCCCCCACCATAGTGTCCTCCCCTCCGCCACAGTGTCCCCCAGTGTCCCCCTCCACCACAGTGTCCCCCACCACCGCAGTGTCGTCCTGTTTCATTTCCTCCCCCCACCACAGTGTCCTCCTCCCCCCACCACAGTGTCCTCCTGTGTCCTCCTCCCCCCACCACAGTGTCCTCCTGTGTCCCCCCCACCACAGTGTCCTCCTCCTGTGTGCCCCCCACCACCACCACAGTGTCCTCCCCCCACCACAGTGTCCTCCTGTGTCCCCCTCCACCACAGTGTCCTCCACCCACCACAGTGTCCTCCTGTGTCGTTCCCCCCCCACCACCACCAGTGTCCTCCCCCAACCACAGTTTCCTCTTGTGTCCTCCCCTCCACCACAGTGTCCCCCTCCACCACAGTGTCCTCTGCCCAGTGTCCTCCCTCACCACAGTGTCCCCATGTGTCCCCCTCACCACAGTGTCCCCCTCACCACAGTGTCCCCATGTGTCCCCCTCACCACAGTGTCCCCATGTGTCCCCCTCACCACAGTGTCCCCATGTGTCCCCCTCACCACAGTGTCCTTCTGTGTCCCACCCCACCACGGTTTCCTCCTGTGTCCCACCCCACCACGGTGTCCTCCTGTGTCCCACCCCACCACGGTGTCCTCCTGTGTCCCACCCCACCACGGTGTCCTCCTGTGTCCCACCCCACCACGGTGTCCTCCTGTGTCCCACCCCACCACGGTGTCCTCCTGTGTCCCACCCCACCACGGTGTCCTCCTGTGTCCCACCCCACCACGGTGTCCTCCTGTGTCCCACCCCACCACGGTGTCCTCCTGTGTCCCACCCCACCACGGTGTCCTCCTGTGTCCCACCCCACCACGGTGTCCTCCTGTGTCCCCCCCACCACGGTGTCCTCCTGTGTCCCCCCCACCACGGTGTCCTCCTGTGTCCCCCTCACCACGGTGTCCTCCTGTGTCCCCCTCACCACGGTGTCCTCCTGTGTCCCCCCCACCACGGTGTCCTCCTGTGTCCCCCCCACCACGGTGTCCTCCTGTGTCCCCCCCACCACGGTGTCCTCCTGTGTCCCCCCCACCACGGTGTCCTCCTGTGTCCCCCCCACCACGGTGTCCTCCTGTGTCCCCCCCACCACGGTGTCCTCCTGTGTCCCCCCCACCACGGTGTCCTCCTGTGTCCCCCCCACCACGGTGTCCTCCTGTGTCCCCCCCACCACAGTGTCCCTCTGTGTTCTCCCCCCACCACAGTGTCCCTCTGTGTCCTCCCCCCACCACAGTGTCCTCCTGTGTCCCCCCCACCACAGTGTCCTCCTGTGTCCCCCCCACCACAGTGTCCTCCTCCGCCCCCACCACAGTGTCCTGTGTCCCCCCCACCACAGTGTCCTGTGTCCCCCCCACCACAGTGTCCCCCTCCACCACAGTGTCCCCGTGTCCCCCCCACCACAGTGTTCCGCTGTCTTCCCCCCACCACAGTTTCCTCCTGTGTCCCTCCACCACAGTGTCTCCCCTCCACCACAGTGTCCCCCTGTGTCCTCCCCTCCACCAGTGTCCCCCTGTGTCCCCCTCCACCACAGTGTCCCCCACCACCACAGTGTCCTCCTGTTTCGTTTCCTCCCCTCCACCACAATGTCCTCCTCCCTCCCCCCACCACAGTGTCCTCCTGTGTCCTCCTCCCCCCACCACAGTGTCCTCCTGTGTCCTCCTCCCCCCACCACAGTGTCCTCCTGTGTCCTCCTCCCCCCACCACAGTGTCCTCCTGTGTCCGCCTCCCCCCACCACAGTGTCCTCCTGTGTCCGCCTCCCCCCACCACAGTGTCCTCCTGTGTCCGCCTCCCCCCACCACAGTGTCCTCCTGTGCCCGCCTCCCCCCACCACAGTGTCCTCCTGTGCCCGCCTCCCCCCACCACAGTGTCCTCCTGTGCCCGCCTCCCCCCACCACAGTGTCCTCCTGTGTCCGCCTCCCCCCACCACAGTGTCCTCCTGTGTCCGCCTCCCCCCACCACAGTGTCCTCCTCTGTCCCCCCCCCCGCCACCACCAAAGTGTCCTCCTGTTTTGTTTCCTCCCCCCCATCACAGTGTCCTCCTGTGTTTTCCCTCCCACCACAGTGTCCTCCTGTGTTTTCCCTCCCACCACAGTGTCCTCCTGTGTTTTCCCTCCCACCACAGTGTCCTTCTGTGTTTTCCCTCCAACCACAGTGTCCTTCTGTGTTTTCCCTCCCACCACAGTGTCCTCCTGTGTCCTCCACCCACCACAGTGTCCCCCACCACCAGTGTCCCCCCACCACCACATTGTCCCCCTGTGTCCTCCCCCTCATCAGTGTCCTCCTGTGTCGCCCCCTCATCAGTGTCCTCCTGTGTCGCCCCCTCACCACAATGTTCCTCTGTGTGCCCCCTCACCACAGTGTTCCTCTGTGTGCCCCCTCACCACAGTGTCCCCATGTGCCCCCTCACCACAGTGTCCCCATGTGCCCCCTCACCACAGTGTCCCCATGTGCCCCCTCACCACAGTGTCCCCACGTGCCCCCTCACCACAGTGTCCCCACGTGCCCCCTCACCACAGTGTCCCCATGTGCCCCCTCACCACAGTGTCCCCATGTGCCCCCTCACCACCACAGTGTCCTCCTCCGCCCCCCACCACCACAGTGTCCTCCTGCCCCCCGCCCACCACAGTGTCCCCCTCCGTCCTCCGCCCACCACAGTGTCCTGTTCAGTGTTCCCCTGTCGTCCCCCCCACCACAGTGTTCCCCTGTCGTCCCCCCCACCACAGTGTTGCCCTGTCGTCCCCCCCACCACAGTGTTCCCCTGTCGTCCCCCCACCACAGTGTTCCCCTGTCGTCCCCCCACCACAGTGTTCCCCTGTCGTCCCCCCACCACAGTGTTCCCCTGTCGTCCCCCCACCACAGTGTTCCCCTGTCGCCCCCCCACCACAGTGTTCCCCTGTGTCCTCCCCCCACCACTACAGTGTCCTCCTGTGTCCTTCTCCCACCACAGTGGCCTCCTGTGTCCCCCCCCCCCCACCACAGTGTCTTCCCGCCCACAACAGTGCCCCCCCACCACAGTGTCCTCCTGTGTCCCCCTCCACTACAGTGTCCCCCACCACCACAGTGTCCTCCTGTTTCGTTTCCTCCCCCTACCACAGTGTCCTCCTGTGTCCTCCTCCCCCCACCACAGTGGCCTCCTGTGTCCTCCCCCCCCCCCCCACCACAGTGTCTTCCCGCCCACAACAGTGCCCCCCCACCACAGTGTCCTCCTGTGTCCCCCTCCACCACAGTGTCCCCCACCACCACAGTGTCCTCCTGTTTCGTTTCCTCCCCCTACCACAGTGTCCTCCTGTGTCCTCCTCCCCCCACCACAGTGTCCTCCTGTGTCCTCCTCCCCCCACCACAGTGTCCTCCTGTGTCCTCCTCCCCCCACCACAGTGTCCTCCTGTGTCCTTCTCCCCCCACCACAGTGTCCTCCTGTGTCCTCCTCCCCCCCACCACAGTGTCCCCCTGTGTGCCCACCACCACCACAGTGTCCTCCCCCCCACCACAGTGTCCTCCTGTATCCCCCTCCACCACAGTGTCCTCCACCTACCACAGTGTCCTCTTGTGTCCTCTCCTCTACCACAGTGTCCTCTGCCCACCACAGTATCCTCTGCCCACCACAGTGTCCTCCTGTGTTCTCCCTCCCACCACAGTGTCCTCCCCCCCACCACAGTGTCCTCCTGTGTCCTCCCCCCCACCACAGTGTCCTCCTGTGTCCTCCCCCCCACCACAGTGTCCTCCTGTGTCCTCCCCCCCACCACAGTGTCCTCCTGTGTCCTCCCCCCCACCACAGTGTCCTCCTGTGTCCTCCCCCCCCACCACAGTGTCCGCCTGTGTCCCCCTCCAATACAGTGTCCTCCGCCCACCACAGTGTCCTCCTCCTGTGTTCTCCCTCCCACCACAGTGTCCTCCCCCCCACCACAGTGTCGTGTCCTCCTGTGTCCTCCCCTCACCATAGTGTCCTCCTGTGTCCTCCCTTCACCATAGTGTCCTCCCTTCACCATAGTGTCCTCCTGTGTCCTCCCCTCACCATAGTGTCCTCCTGTGTCCTCCCCTCACCATAGTGTCCTCCCCTCACCATAGTGTCCTCCCCTCACCATAGTGTCCTCCTGTGTCCTCCCCCCACCACAGTGTCCTCCCCTCACCATAGTGTCCTCCTGTGTCCTCCCCCCACCACAGTGTCCTCCCGCCCACCACAGTGTCCTCCCCTCCAATACAGTGTCCTCCTGTTTCCCCCTTCACTAGAGTGTCCTCCGCCTACCACAGTGTTCTCCCCAACCACCGTATCCTCCTGTGTCCTCCCCCCACCACAGTGTCCCCCTGTTCCCTCCCCCCCCACCATAGTGTCCTCCCCTCCGCCACAGTGTCCCCCAGTGTCCCCCTGTGTCCCCCTCCACCACAGTGTCCCCCACCACCGCAGTGTCATCCTGTTTCATTTCCTCCCCCCACCACAATGTCCTCCTGTGTCCTCCTCCCCCCACCACAGTGTCCTCCTGTGTCCCCCCCACCACAGTGTCCTCCTCCTGTGTGCCCCCCACCACCACCACAGTGTCCTCCTGTGTCCCCCTCCACCACAGTGTCCTCCACCCACCACAGTGTCCTCCTGTGTCGTTCCCCCCCCCACCACCACCAGTGTCCTCCACCCACCACAGTGTCCTCCTGTGTCGTTCCCCCCACCACCACCACCAGTGTCCTCCCCCAACCACAGTTTCCTCTTGTGTCCTCCCCTCCACCACAGTGTCCCCCTCCACCACAGTGTCCTCTGCCCACCACAGTGTCCTCTGCCCAGTGTCCTCCCTCACCACAGTGTCCCCATGTGTCCCCCTCACCACAGTGTCCCCATGTGTCCCCCTCACCACAGTGTCCCCATGTGTCCCCCTCACCACAGTGTCCTTCTGTGTCCCACCCCACCACGGTGTCCTCCTGTGTCCCACCCCACCACGGTGTCCTCCTGTGTCCCACCCCACCACGGTGTCCTCCTGTGTCCCACCCCACCACGGTGTCCTCCTGTGTCCCACCCCACCACGGTGTCCTCCTGTGTCCCACCCCACCACGGTGTCCTCCTGTGTCCCACCCCACCACGGTGTCCTCCTGTGTCCCACCCCACCACGGTGTCCTCCTGTGTCCCACCCCACCACGGTGTCCTCCTGTGTCCCCCCCACCACGGTGTCCTCCTGTGTCCCCCTCACCACGGTGTCCTCCTGTGTCCCCCTCACCACGGTGTCCTCCTGTGTCCCCCCACCACGGTGTCCTCCTGTGTCCCCCCCACCACGGTGTCCTCCTGTGTCCCCCCCACCACGGTGTCCTCCTGTGTCCCCCCCACCACAGTGTCCTCCTGTGTCCCCCCCCACCACGGTGTCCTCCTGTGTCCCCCCCCACCACAGTGTCCTCCTGTGTCCCCCCACCACAGTGTCCCTCTGTGTCCTCCCCCCACCACTGTGTCCTCCCCCCACCACAGTGTCCTCCTGTGTCCCCCCCACCACAGTGTCCTCCTGTGTCCCCCCACCACAGTGTCCTCCTGTGTCCCCCCCACCACAGTGTCCTCCTGTGTCCCCCCCACCACAGTGTCCTCCTGTGTCCCCCCCACCACAGTGTCCTCCTCCGCCCCCACCACAGTGTCCTCCTGTGTCCCCCCCACCACAGTGTCCTCCTCCGCCTCCACCACAGTGTCCTGTGTCCCCCCCACCACAGTGTCCCCCTTCACCACAGTGTCCCCGTGTCCCCCCCACCACAGTGTTCCCCTGTCTTCCCCCCACCACAGTTTCCTCCTGTGTCCCTCCACCACAGTGTCTCCCCTCCACCACAGTGTCCCCCTGTGTCCTCCCCTCCACCAGTGTCCCCCTGTGTCCCCCTCCACCACAGTGTCCCCCACCACCACAGTGTCCTCCTGTTTCGTTTCCTCCCCTCCACCACAATGTCCTCCTCCCTCCCCCCACCACAGTGTCCTCCTGTGTCCTCCTCCCCCCACCACAGTGTCCTCCTGTGTCCTCCTCCCCCCACCACAGTGTCCTCCTGTGTCCGCCTCCCCCCACCACAGTGTCCTCCTGTGTCCGCCTCCCCCCACCACAGTGTCCTCCTGTGTCCGCCTCCCCCCACCACAGTGTCCTCCTGTGTCCGCCTCCCCCCACCACAGTGTCCTCCTGTGTCCGCCTCCCCCCACCACAGTGTCCTCCTGTGTCCGCCTCCCCCCACCACAGTGTCCTCCTGTGTCCGCCTCCCCCCACCACAGTGTCCTCCTGTGTCCGCCTCCCCCCACCACAGTGTCCTCCTCTGTCCCCCCCCCCGCCACCACCAAAGTGTCCTCCTGTTTTGTTTCCTCCCCCCACCACAATGTCCTCCTGTGTCCCCCCCCACCACCACAGTGTCCTCCCCACCACCACAGTGTCCTCCCCACCACCACAGTGTCCTCCCCCCACCACAGTGTCCTCCCCCCCACCACAGTGTCCTCCCCCCATCACAGTGTCCTCCTGTGTTTTCCCTCCCACCACAGTGTCCTCCTGTGTTTTCCCCCCACCACAGTGTCCTCCTGTGTTTTCCCTCCCACCACAGTGTCCTTCTGTGTTTTCCCTCCAACCACAGTGTCCTTCTGTGTTTTCCCTCCCACCACAGTGTCCTCCTGTGTCCTCCACCCACCACAGTGTCCCCCACCACCAGTGTCCCCCCACCACCACATTGTCCCCCTGTGTCCTCCCCCTCATCAGTGTCCTCCTGTGTCCGCCCCCTCATCAGTGTCCTCCTGTGTCGCCCCCTCACCACAATGTTCCTCTGTGTGCCCCCTCACCACAGTGTTCCTCTGTGTGCCCCCTCACCACAGTGTTCCCCCTCACCACAGTGTTCCTCTGTGTTCCCCCTCACCACAGTGTTCCTCTGTGTGCCCCCTCACCACAGTGTCCCCATGTGCCCCCTCACCACAGTGTCCCCATGTGCCCCCTCACCACAGTGTCCCCATGTGCCCCCTCACCACAGTGTCCCCATGTGCCCCCTCACCACAGTGTCCCCATGTGCCCCCTCACCACAGTGTCCCCATGTGCCCCCTCACCACAGTGTCCCCATGTGCCCCCTCACCACCACAGTGTCCTCCTCCGCCCCCCGCCCACCACAGTGTCCTCCTCCGCCCCCCGCCCACCACAGTGTCCCCCTCCGTCCTCCGCCCACCACAGTGTCCTGTTCAGTGTTCCCCTGTCGTCCCCCCCACCACAGTGTTCCCCTGTCGTCCCCCCCACCACAGTGTTCCCCTGTCGTCCCCCCCACCACAGTGTTCCCCTGTCGTCCCCCCCACCACAGTGTTCCCCTGTCGTCCCCCCACCACAGTGTTCCCCTGTCGTCCCCCCACCACAGTGTTCCCCTGTCGTCCCCCCACCACAGTGTTCCCCTGTCGTCCCCCCACCACAGTGTTCCCCTGTCGTCCCCCCACCACAGTGTTCCCCTGTCGTCCCCCCACCACAGTGTTCCCCTGTCGTCCCCCCACCACAGTGTCCTCCTGTCTCCCCCCCACCCCACTACAGTGTCCTCCCCCACCACAGTGTCCCTCTGTGTTCTCCCCCCATCAGTGTCCTCCAGTGTCCCCCCCTACCACAGTGTCCTCCTCCTGTGCCCCCCCACCACCACAGTGTCCCCCCTTGTGTCCTCCCCTCCACCACAGTGTCCCCGTATCCCCCTCCACAGTGTCCGCCTGTGTCCCCCTCACCACCACACTGTCCCCCTGTGTCCCCCCCCGCCACCACACTGTCACCCTGTGTCCCTCCCCACCACAGTGTCCCCTGTGTCCTCTACCCCCACCACAGTGTCCCCCCCCACCACAGTGCCACCCTGTGTCCCCCCACCACAGTGTCCCCCTGTGTCCCCCCCCCCCCACCACTAGTGTCCCTCTGTGTCACCCCCCCACCACAGTGTCCTCCTGTTTTCTTCCCCCACCAGTGTCCTCCCCCCCACCACAGTGCCCTCCCACCAGTGTCCCTCTGTGTCCCCCCCCCAACAGTGTCCCTCTGTGTCCCCCCCACCACAGTGTCGTCCTGTTTTCTTCCCCCACCAGTGTCGTCCTGTTATCTTCCCCCACCAGTGTCCTCCTGTGTCCCCCCCACCCACCAGTGTCCTCCTGTGTCCCCCCCACCCACCAGTGTCCTCCTGTGTCCCCCCCACCCACCAGTGTCCCTCTGTGTCCCCCTCACCACAGTGTCCTTCTGTGTCCTCCCCACCCACCAGTGTCTCTCTGTGTCCCCCCCCCCCCCACCAGTGTCTCTCTGTGTCCTCCCCCCCCCCCCACACCAGTGTCCTCCTGTGCCCCCCCCCACCAGTGTTCCCCTGTGTCCCCCCCACCACAGTGTCCCCACTTCATTGCTCTCTGTCCTCATCGCACTGTGTCCCTCTGTCTGTCCCCGGCGTTCCTCTCTGTCCTTAATGCACTGCGTCCCTTTCTGTCCCTGGCGTACCTCTCTGTCCTCATTGCACTGCATCCCTCTTGGTCTGTCCTCATCGCACTGCGTCCCTCTTGGTCTGTCCCCAGCGTCCCGCTCTGTCCTCATCGCACTGCGTCCCTCTGTCCCCAGCGCCCCTCTCTGCCGTCCCTCTCTGTCCCCGGGGTCCCTTTCTGTCTGTTGCCAGCGTCCCTCTCTGTCCTCATCGCACTGTGTCTGTCTGCCCCCAGCATCCCTCTGTCCCTGGCGTCCCTCTCTGTCCTCATTGCACTGCGTCCCTCTCTCTGTCCCCGGTGTCCCTCTATGTCTGTCCCCGGCATCCCTCTCTGTCCCTGGTGTCCCTCTCTGTCCTCCTCGCACTGCGTCCCTCTCTGTCCTCCTCGCACTGCGTCCCTCATCGCACTGCGTCCCTCTCTGTTCCTGTCCACCACAGTGTCCTCCTGTCATCCCCCCACCACAGTGTCCTCCTGTCTCCCCCCACCCCACCACAGTGTCCTTCTGTGTCCCCCCCCTACCACCACAGTGTCCTCCCCCACCACCACAGTGTCCCTCTGTGTTCCCCCCCATCAGTGTCCTCCAGTGTCCCCCCTACCACAGTGTCCTCCTCCTGTGTCCCCCCCCCACCCCAGTGTCCGCCTGTGTCCCCCCCTCACCACACTGTCCCCCTGTGCCCCCCACCACCACCACAGTGTCCCCCTGTGTCCCTCCCCACCACAGTGCCCCCCGTGTCCCTCCCCACCCCAGTGTCCGCCTGTGTCCCCCCCTCACCACACTGTCCCCCTGTGCCCCCCCCACCACCACCACCACAGTGTCCCCCCATGTCCCTCCCCACCACAGTGCCCCCCCGTGTCCCCCCCACCACAGTGTCCTCCTGTTTTCTTTCCCCACCAGTGTCCTCTTGTGTCCCCCCCACCACAGTGTCCTTCTGTGTCCCCCCCCCACCAGTGTCCTCCTTTGTCCCCCCCCACCACAGTGTTCCCCTATGTCCCCCCCCCCCTACCACAATGTCCCCACTTCATTGCTCTCTGTCCTCATTGCACTGTGTCCCTCTGTCTGTCCCCGGCATTCCTCTCTGTCCTCATCGCACTGCGTCCCTCTCTGTCCTCATCGCACTGCTTCCCTCTCTGTCCTCATCGCACTGCGTCCCTCTCTGTCCTCATCGCACTGCGTCCCTCTCTGCCTGTCCCCAGTGTCCCTCTCTGTCTGTCCCCAGTGTCCCTCTCTGTCTGTCCCCAGTGTCCCTCTCTGTCCTCATTGCACTGCGTCCCTCTCTCTGTCCCCGGCGTCCCTCTCTGTCCCCGGCGTCCCTCTCAGTCCTCATCGCACTGCGTCCCTCTCTGTTCCTGGTGTCCCTCTCTGTGCTGATCACACTGCGTCCCTCTCTGTCCTCATTGCACTGTGTCCCTCTGTGCACAGCATCCCTCTCTGACCCCAGTGTCCCTCTCTGTCCTCATCGCACTGCATTCCTCCGTGTCCTAGCGTCCCTCTGTCTGTCTTTGCATTCCTTTCTGACCCCGGCGTCTTTGTCCTCATCGCCCTGCATCCCTCTGTTCCCAGCGTTCCTCGCTGTCCTCATTGCACTGCATCCCTCTCTCTGTCCCCAGCGTCCCTGGCTACCCTCTCTATCCTCATCGCGCTGCGTCCCTCTCTGTCCCTGGCATCCCTCTCTTTCCTCATCGCACTGTGTCCTTCTCTGACCCCGGCAGAGTGGGGCTTCACTGTTAGGCTTCACTGTTAGGCTGCACTGATGAGGCAGCACTCTTAAGCTGCACTAATATGCTGTACTGATAGGTTGCACTGATGGGCACTGATAAGCTTTACGTTGATATTGTTTATTTTTGGAACTTAATTGTGCATAAAACATTTAACAGTGTAAGTTCATGAGATAATTTACAAGGGCATGTTTAGGGGCGGGGCAGGGTAGGGTTGTATTTAAATTAGGGGTGCATGAGTTTAGTCAGGCCTAGGGAAGCACATAACCTAAATACACCACTGCATAGAGGGGTCCAAAATCCAAGAAGCACATTCTAGGGGGATAAATTACACATCTAATTTCCTGACTACCTTTCACATGTTTGGAGATGAGGACAATGCAAACATCTACATAATGACACTACCAGGTGACACTGGGATTGGTGTGGTGACAATTAGGGATGAGCCCGTAGTTTGAGTCGAACGTAAGTTCGACTCGAACATCGGGTGTTCGTTAGCTCGCAAACAAACTGAACATATGGGGCATTCACGGGAAATTTGAGTGCCGCGGAAAGCCCCATAATGCACTGCGAGATCGCCCCATGACGTAACCGAGTGACCCCGCCCCTTCTGATGTCATGTGCCCTCAGAGGGGGCGGGGTCATCTGGTTACGTCAGCGGCTGGCCCCGCCCTTGCCTTTATAACAGCTGTCACCGCAAAAAGACAGCCATTGGCGGGACGCCTCCCATCGAGGCAGAGCCTTTTTTTTTTTAATATAATTTTTGGGGGTCCGTTGGGTCCGTTGGGGCTGTGATTGAGGAGGGATGGACATCATGGAACTTTTTTTTTATTTTAATAAAGAAATTTTTAAAAACTGTCTTTGTGGTTTTTTACTTTTTGACAGTTTTTTTTTTTTTGGGTGAATGGGTAGGGGTACGATGTACCTGATACACATTCACATGGGGGGGCCGGGATCGTTTCCAGATTCCGATACGCTCCCCCACCCGCAGACCCCCTCAACCACCGGGTAAGGGTTGTGGGTATGAGGCCCTTGTCCCCATGAACATGGAGGCAAGGTGCTTTGGGGGGGACCCCAAAGCTCCCTCCCCACGTTGAGGGCATGTGGCCTGGTATGGATCAGGAGGTGGGGGCTCGTCCCCCCCATCCTGTCCTCCAGGCTGCATGCTCGGATAAGGGTCTGGTATGGATTTTGGGGGGACCCCCAGACAAATGTTTTTTGTTTATCGTACATCATGGGACACAGAACCTAAGTAATTGCTTAATGGGTTATGGGCCACCTTCAGGTGTTGACACTGGTATACCCAATACAGGAAGTTTACTCCCCTTTATAACCCCTCCTCCTTCCAGGAGTACCTCAGTTTTTTCGTCAGTGTCTAAGGTGTTGGTCACGAGTGAAGATGTGCTCTGAGGAGCTCCAGGAGGAATCCATGCTGGATTTAAATAACCTCCACAGCCGGATCCATCCAAGCCACTGAGGCCACAGGATGTACCCGGGCCTCGCATAAAAGAGCAAGGTTTTGCCTGTAATGCTTCTCTTTGAGGGCTGGACACTAGGAACCAGGACTCATTTTGATCTTGCTATATTACCTAAAGTTGCTCCTGAGGGGTGCTATGCAGGTCCAAAGGAGTGGAACCCCTATTAAAAGGGACCTGGTCTTTGAAGGTTTACTAACGCAGCCTGCCGTGATGGGTGAAGTTTGGATTTCTTTGTCAACGTGAAACATGTAGAGCAATTGGAGAATACACCATTTCGGAATACCAGACCTGCAGTGCCCCTTCAATTTCCAACTCTCTAGGGGAAGTCTACCCTTTTCTTTTACCTGGAATATATTGCACTGTTATGAGTATTAGAATTATTTAGGAGACTGCAGGATAGGACCCTCAATGGTGTTATTACAGATGTTGTATGTCTATATTTGATGTGTTTTTAAATGTCCATGTCTACTCCCCATGTTCTCTGTATGTTATGAATAAATTTCATTTTTTTATATACTTTTTGTAGTCCATTACAATTGTGCCTTAAAAGTCCCATCTTTTTAGTCCTTTTGATGCTCCTAAACACACTATCGGGGACGCTGGCACAAGTAACCAATAAGTACCTACAGAGTCACCCTGTATACTAGGTACTTTAGTACTAGGATCTCTCTTTTGATATGAAGTTTGGATTAGTCTGTTTCAGCAGTATCCTGCAGCGAGGATAAGGTAAGGGAAGAAGCCTAGGAACTGTAAAAAGTCCACCTATGCCTTTCTTCCATATATATTAAACATTGTATGCCTTAAGTCTCCTCTAGAGGAAGTAAAAATACAGATACTATGGTACGTTGGCTAGATCAGCATATGTGGTCCCAGCAGTCAGTGGGGATTCTTATTGAACAGTGGGGGTACAGCAGCAGTTTTTGACATTTTTGTATGTATAAACGGCCCCTACTAAGTAAGCCAGGTATATATCCTGCAGATTAGGGACTCTGCTATTTAAACCCCCCTCTCCCTCCTCCCCCCTCCCGGAGAGGTGCGGTGGCGGCTTCATTTATGCTTGTATATTTATACTGGCCTTCTTATGAACAATGTCCAGCATTCTTGTGGCAGGCAGCACCAGTTCTCTGCTCAAGCAGTACATTCACCACTCTGGCTAGGTGCCAGACGGCGCTCGCTGCCTCCTCCTCCTCCAAATGCAAATGCAGACCCGAATGCCATTCGTTCTTGTGCACACATGGACTAGTTCTTTTGAAAGAAGGAGGGGGGCGGGAATTAAGGGGCGTGGTTAACAGTCGGCACCGTGTACAGCGGAGGAGAGCGTCCTCGTGGAGCATGTGGTGCACACGCTGAGAGGCGGAAGCGCTGACTAATGCCAGATCAGGCTCACCTGAGGCTTTTAAGGGACAGATCCTCTCATATCAGTAACAGAGGAGAGGAAGTCTGACACACTGGAGGACACAGGAGTGCTGAGTCACTTGAGGGGTGTATACAGGCATTTCCAGTACAGGAAATACAATTGTTATTCAGCACCAAAAACTGATCTTTATGGTGGCATTGTTTTTTCTAAAACTATTGCTCAGCAAGTGGTATATTTTTTCTTTAGTGCCTCTGCTTTTGTGCTTTACACTATGACTTCCAGAACTACCACAAAGGTACCAAAGATTCCACCCCCAGGCACTGTCATCCTCTCCGGTGATACCTGACATGGCAAGCCAGGGTGAGTCATTGGAAGCAATTGGTGGTGCAACTGCTTCTCACACTTCAGCCCCTGTATACGTGACTGAAGATGCATTTTCCTCTGCCCTGCAGAGCTTAGAAGGAAGATTGGCAGCTTTAATCGCATCCTCCATCCAAGGGGATAGGAAGCGTGCTAGATTCCCCTCCCCCACCTCAAACCCTTTACCAAGGGAACAGTGGGGACAGGATGAGGTATTACCCTCAGACGATCGAGAGGAAAAACAAGCCGATTATTCCTCTGCGAAGGAAACAACAGTTGATGATTCAGCTTCACAATCTGAGGTACAAATCCTTCTTTGAAACCTTTACAGCTTTTGCATGCGTTTCCTGTCCATGCGTTGCTAGAAAAGCTTATTTATACTGAATGGGAATGGCATTTTCTCCCTCCAAAGAGATTTTCAGTTCTCTATCCCATGGAGGAGAAATTCACCAAAAAATGGAAGGTTCCAGCAGTTGACGCTGCGATTTCCAGTGTGAATAAAAGTTTAACTTGTCCTGTAGACAATGCACAAATGCTTAAAGATCCAACAGATAAAAAGTTGGAATTCTTGTTAAAATCCTCTTTTTCCTTGGCAGGGACCGTTACTCAGCCTGCAGTCACAGCAATTGGCATCTGTCAGTCCCTAAAGGACCAGTTCACAGAGGCTCTTAAAGCATAGCAGGCCTGTAAGTTGCCCGAACTACCAAAGGCATTATGTTTTGCCATAGACGCTATGAAGGACTCTGTAAACCAGGCGGGCCTTGCACTAGGGCTAGTACACATGCATAGAACCCTTTGGTTAAAAAATTGGTCAGCCGAAGCACCTTGCAAGAAACTACTGACTAGTTTCCCCTATCATGGGAAGCGACTATTTGGCGATAATATGGATAAATACATCCAAACGATTTCTAGTGGAAAGAGTACACTCTTGCCAGTCAAAAGAAAGTATAAGCGTCCTTCATTTAAACTGACTTTTTCTACTGCGCCAGGGGCATCCGCCTCTAGGCAGTGGTGACGGCCTCCGCCGTCAGACTCTAGAGAAACCTTAGGGCCAGACCCAGGCACAAAAGAAGACATGGGGCCGCAAATCTGCAAAGCAGAATACTAAAGCCTCATCATGAAGAGGCGCACCCCTCACACCCGTGTGAGGGGAATCTAAATCAATTCCTGAAAATCTGCTCCTTTCGCATGGAGTCAATCAGGTCAATAGTTTCTATCCAAAAGGGAAGAGAACTTCTAGCATTCATCGATATCAGGGATGCATATCTGCATGTCCCTATATTTTCTGCTCACCAAAGGTTTCTGCGATTCGAAGTAGAACAGCAGCACTTCTAGTTTGTAGCCTTGCCCTTTGGGCTAGCTACAGCACCCCGGGTGTTCACAAAAGTACTGGCCCCACCTCTAGCCAGTTTAAGGGAACAGGGCATAACAGTCTTGGCGTACCTATACGATCTATTGTTAATAGACCAGTCAGTGGCCCGCTTGGAGCAAAGTGTATGCATTACAACCAGTTACTTGGAAAGCCTGGGTTGGATTCTCAACCTAGAGAAGTCTTCCTTAAAACCGCTAAGAAAGCTGGATTATTTGGGCCAGATCATAGACACAGCCCAGAAAAAGGTGTTTTTGCCCCAGGCAAAGATCAGCTCCATACGAGAGCTGGTGCGCATGGTCAGGTCGAAAAGAAATCCCTCAATTCGCCTTTGCATGAGGTTGTTAGGAAATATGGTGGCTTCATTCGAAGCAGTCCTCTATGCCCAGTTCCATTCGAGACTTGCAAAAGAGTATCCTGTCTGCTTGGAACAAAATGATCGAAGCTTTGGACTTGCCAATGCGGCTGTCCCCAAGAGCATCCCAAAGCCTCAGTTGGTGGTTACTAACCCAGAATCTGCTGAAAGGAAAATCCTTCAGACCAATTATCTGGAAAGTAGTAACAACAGATGCCAGCCTTCTAGGCTGGGGAGCGGTACTAGAAACAAACGACTGTACAGGGACAGTGGTCAAAAACCGAAAGAGCCTTGCCCATCAGTATCCTAGAGATTCGGGCAGTGTGTCTGGCTCTGAAAGCCTGGACTTCCAGGTTAAGGGATTGTCCTGTCAGGATCCAATCCGACAATGCCACGGCTGTGGCTTATATCAATCACCAAGGGGGCACCAAGAGTCTCAGCGCAGAGAGAGGTGAAGCATATTCTAACTTGGGCAGAAAGGAATGTTCCATGCCTATCGGCAGTCTTCATTCTGGGAATAGAGAATTGGCAGGCGGACTAAGTCGCCAGCAGTTATTCCCGGGGGAATGGTCTCTTCACCCTGACATTTTTCGGGCCATTTGCCAAAGATGGGGGACTCCGGACATAGATCTTATAGTGTCCAGATTCAACATGAAGTTAGTCAACTTTGTGTCCAGGACAAGGGATCCACAACGCATGCAGAACAGATGCGTTGGTGACCCCGTGGGATTAGTTCTCACTGATCTATGCATTCCCTCCTATTCAGTTGCTGCCTTGACTTCTTTGCAGGATCAAGCTGGAAAGAAAGCCGGTAATTCTGGTAGCACCAGCATGGCGCAGAAGGCCATGGTATGTAGAAATCGTAAAGATGGCAGTGGAGGGTCCGTGGCCCCTCCCACTAAGGCCAGACCACTAAGGCCTCCCACAGGGGCCGATATTCCATCCTACTTTACGAACGCTAAATTTAATGGGCTGGCTATTGAAACCCACATTCTGAAGAAAAATGGGCTTTCTGGGTCAGTTATCTCTATTTTGATTAACGCAAGGTAGCCAGGGTCCAGAGCTATATATTATAGAGTCTGGAAGGTTTATGTTTCCTGGTGTGACTCCAAGGGTTGGCACCCTGGGAGATATATCATAGGCAGAATTCTTGCCTTTCTACAATTAGGCGTAGAGATGAAGTTGGCCTTGAGTACTATTAAGGGCCAAGTCTCAGCCTTATCGATTTTATTTCAAAGACCGCTTGCTATGCATTCTTTAGTCTGAAGTTTTTTATGCAAGGGGTAATGCGGATTAATTCACCAGTTAACCACTTGAGCCCCGGACCATTATGCTGCCTAAGGACCAGAGGTCTTTTTCCAATTTGGCACTGCGTCGCTTTAACTGCTAATTGCGCGGTCATGCAATGCTGTACCCAAACGAAATTTGCGTCCTTTTCTTCCCACAAATAGAGCTTTCTTTTGATGGTATTTGATCACCTCTGCGGTTTTTATTTTTTGCGCTATAAACGGAAAAAGACCGAAAATTTTGAAAAAAAATGATATTTTCTACTTTTTGTTATAAAAAAAATCCAATAAACTAAATTTTAGTCATACATTTAGGCCAAAATGTATTCGGCCACATGTCTTTGGTAAAAAAAATGTCAATAAGCGTATATTTATTGGTTTGCGCAAAAGTTATAGCGTCTACAAACTAGGGTACATTTTCTGGAATTTACACAGCTTTTAGTTTATGACTGCCTATGTCATTTCTTGAGGTGCTAAAATGGCAGGGCAGTACAAAACCCCCCCAAATGACCCCATTTTGGAAAGTAGACACCCCAAGGAAATTGCTGAGAGGCATGTTGAACCCATTGAATATTTATTTTTTTTGTCCCAAGTGATTGAAAAATGACAAAAAAAAAAAAAAAAAAAATATTTACAAAAAGTGGTCACTAAATGATATATTGCTCACACAGGCCATGGGCCTATGTGGAATTGCACCCCAAAATACATTTAGCTGCTTCTCCTGAGTATGGGGATACCACATGTGTGGGACTTTTTGGGAGCCTAGCCGCGTACGGGGCCCCGAAAACCAATCACCGCCTTCAGGATTTCTAAGGGTGTAAATTTTTGCTTTCACTCTTCACTGCCTATCACAGTTTCGGAGGCCATGGAATGCCAAGATTGCACAAAACCCCCCAAAATGACCCCATTTTGGAAAGTAGACACCCCAAGCTATTTGCTGAGAGGCATATTGAGTCCATGGAATATTTTATATTTTGACACAAGTTGCGGGAAAGTGACACTTTTTTTTTTTTTTTTTTTTTTCATAAAGTTGTCACTAAATGATATATTGCTCACACAGGCCATGGGCATATGTGGAATTGCACCCCAAAATACATTTAGCTGCTTCTCCTGAGTATGGGGATACCACATGTGTGGGACTTTTTGGGAGCCTAGCCGCGTACTGGACCCCGAAAACCAATCACTGCCTTCAGGATTTCTAAGGGTGAAAATTTTTGATTTCACTCTTTACTGCCTATCACAGTTTCGGAGGCCATGGAATGCCCAGGTGGCACAAAACCCCCCCAAATGACCCCATTTTGGAAAGTAGACACCCCAAGCTATTTGCTGAAAGGCATGGTGAGTATTTTGCAGCTCTCATTTGTTTTTGAAAATGAAGAAAGACAAGAAAAAACATTTTTTTTTTTCTTTTTTCAATTTTCAAAACTTTGTGACAAAAAGTGAGGTCTGCAAAATACTCACTATACCTCTCAGCAAATAGCTTGGGGTGTCTACTTTCCAAAATGGGGTCATTTGGGGGGGTTTTGTGCCACCTGGGCATTCCATGGCCTCCGAAACTGTGATAGGCAGTGAAGAGTGAAATCAAAAATTCACGCCCTTAGAAAGCCTGAAGGCGGTGCTTGGTTTTCGGGGTCCCGTACGCGGCTAGGCTCCCAAAAAGTCTCACGCATGTGGTATCCCCGTACTCAGGAGAAGCAGCAGAATGTATTTTGGGGTGTAATTTCACATATTTCCATGGCATGTTTGAGCAATATATCATTTAGTGACAACTTTGTGCAAAAAAAAAAAAAAAAAAAAAAATTTGTCTCTTTCCCGCAACTTGTGTCGCAATATAAAATATTCCATGGACTCGACATGCCTCTCAGCAAATAGATTGGGGTGTTTACTTTCCAAAATGGGGTCATTTGGGGGGGTTTTGAACTGTCCTGGCATTTTATGCACAACATTTAGAAGCTTATGTCACACATCACCCACTCTTCTAACCACTTGAAGACAAAGCCCTTTCTGACACTTATTGTTTACATGAAAAAGTTTTTTTTTTTTGCAAAAAAATTACTTTGAACCCCCAAACATTATATATTTTTTTAAAGCAAATGCCCTACAGATTAAAATGGTGGGTGTTTCATTTTTTTTTTTCACACAGTAATTGCGCAGCGATTTTTCAAACGCATTTTTTGGGGAAAAAACACACTTTTTTTTAATTTTAATGCACTAAAACACGCTATATTGCCCAAATGTTTGATGAAATAAAAAAGATGATCTTAGGCCGAGTACATGGATACCAAACATGACATGCTTTAAAATTGCGCACAAACGTGCAGTGGCAACAAAATAAATACATGTTTAAAAGCCTTCAAAAGCCTTTACAGGTTACCACTTTAGATTTACAGAGGAGGTCTACTGGAAAAATTACTGCACTCGATCTGGCCTTCGCGGTGATACCTCACATGCATGGTGCAATTGCTGTTTACGTTTGACGACAGACCGCCGCTTGCGTTCGCCTTAGCGCGAGAGCAGGGGGCGACAGGGGTGTTTTTTTTTTTTTTTTTTTTTTTCTTTATTATTTTTTTGCTTTTTTAATCTTACTTTTAAACTGTTCCTTTCATATTTTTTTTTTTAATCATTTTTATTGTTATCTCGGGGAATGTAAATATCCCCTATGATAGCAATAGGTAGTGACAGGTACTCTTTTTTGAAAAAATTGTGGTCTATTAGACCCTAGATCTCTCCTCTGCCCTCAAAGCATCTGACCACACCAAGATCGGTGTGATAAAATGCTTCCCCAATTTCCCAATGGCGCTATTTACATCCGGCGAAATCTAAGTCATGAAATACTCGTAGCTTCCGGTTTCTTAGGCCATAGAGATGTTTGGAGCCACTCTGGTCTCTGATCAGCTCTATGGTCAGCTGGCTGAATCACCGGCTGCATTCTCAGGTTCCCTGTTGAGACAGGAGAGCCAGAGAAAAACACGGAAGACGGTGGGGGGGGGGGCATTCCCTCCCACGGCTTGTAAAAGCAGTCTAGAGGCTAATTAGCCGCTAGGATTGCTTTTACATGAAAGCCGACCGCTGGCTGAAAAGAATGATACCAAGATGATACCTAAACCTGCAGGCATCATTCTGGTATAACCACTCAAAGTCGTGAATGGCGTACCTGAAGACAAAAAAATGGTTAACAATGGTTAACAATAAAGCACAGTAAACAGTAAAGTATAAATAATTACATACCTGAAAAACAAACATGATAAAACATAATAACAATAACAATAACAATAAAACATTGCAGAATAGAATACAGTAAAAAAGAGCAGAACAATAGAGAGAGAATAGAGAGAGAGAGAACAATAAAACAACAACTATTTTTTTTTATTTCATATTTTTTTTTTTTTTTACACTTTTTTTGTAACTAACTTTTATAACGGTAACCGGTTCCAGGTTCGGGTCTCTCAAAATGCGATGGCATTTTGGGAGACCCTGTGAAAGTGTGCCTAGTCTGTGCAATGCTGTACCCTACGCTAATACTCAACTAGTGAATGGTAGCGTTCAAAACATTCACCAATGCAAAGACCAGGATTGTCAGGACAGGAGGGACAATAATAGTGGGCGTCACGCCTATATCCGCGCTTGCTGCAGACACGACATCTTTTTTGGGGGGTTCGTTGGGTAGGGGTACTCGGGAGGACATAAAAATGCCTCTCATGCAGCCGACTGCATTTGGTTGGGGATGTGAATGGGGGAAGTACGGGCGCTGCAGAAGCGGTGGGTTCCCAATTAGGATTGGCGAATGCAGCAGGAAGGGCACTATGGGCACGACAGGCCTGTGTTTGTCTTTTTGGTGGCAGCGCGACACTACTTGTGCTTGCCACCTCACCAGCTTCAACTGCACTTATGGGACTCGCCACGTCACCACGTGTTACTGCAGTGCTGGTTTGACTACGACCGGGGTGTACTAGGCCGCTGGCGCTTGCCAGTTCACCAAAACGCTACCAAAAAACTGTTAGCGATCGCAGGGATCAGGCCTGACTCTGCGAACGCTGCAGTTATGCGTTTAGTGTTTTGTAAGTGACAGTGATCGATCGATACTGCACTTGGGTGGGCTGGGCCGGGCCGGGCGGAGGGGCAAAACGCAGGTGCTAGCAGGTATCTGGGCTGATCCCGCTAACACTGCGTTTTTGGGAACCCTAAACTGCTGGTGACGCTAGTATAGATCTGATCGGATCAGATATTGATGCGATCAGATACTATACCACTAAGGGAGGTGTACGGTGCGTGCGTGGGTGTTAGCGGTACTGGCGCTAATCTGACGCTGCCTGGGGCTGGTGCTTGCCAGTTCACCAAAATACTACCAAAAAAACTGTTAGCGATCGCAGGGATCAGGCCTGACTCTGCGAACGCTGCAGTTATGCGTTTAGTGTTTTGTAAGTGTCAGTGATCGATCGATACTGCACTTGGGTGGGCTGGGCCGGGCGGAGGTGCAAAACGCAGGTGCTAGCAGGTATCTGGGCTGATTCCGCTAACACTGCGTTTTTGGGAACCCTAAACTGCTGGGGACGCTAGTATAGATCTGATCAGATCAGATATTGATCCGTTCAGATACTATACCACTAAGGGAGGCGTATGCTGCGTGCGTGGGTGTTAGCGGTACTGGCGCTAACCTGACGCCTGGGGCTGGTGCTTGCCAGTTCACCAAAATGCTACCAAAAAAACTGTTAGCGATCGCAGGGATCAGGCCTGACTCTGCGAACGCTGCAGTTATGCGTTTAGTGTTTTGTAAGTGACAGTGATCGATCGATACTGCACTTGGGTGGGCTGGGCGGAGGCACAAAACGCAGGTGCTAGCAGGTATCTGGGCTGATCCCGCTAACACTGCGTTTTTGGGAACCCTAAACTGCTGGGGACGCTAGTATAGATCTGATCGGATCAGATATTGATGCGTTCAGATACTATACCACTAAGGGAGGTGTACGGTGCGTGCGTGGGTGTTAGCGGTACTGGCGCTAATCTGACGCTGCCTGGGGCGACGCATATCACCGCCGGGCGATCGGGGGGCTAAACCTTTATTCGGTAATAAACGGCGGGTGCCCTGACACTATAAAAAATAAACAAACTAACCAGCGTCAACCGTAACGGTTATACGGTGATCAGTGGTGAAAGGGTTAACTAGGGGGCAATCAAGGGGTTAAAACATTTATCAGATAGTATAGGGGGGTCCCTGACGCTATAAAACGCTGACGGCGAACCTAAATATTTACCTCACTAACTAGCGTCACCAGCGACACTAATACAGCGATCAGAAAAATGATCGCTTAGTGACACTGGTGACAGGGGGTGATCAAGGGGTTAAAACTTTATTAGGGGGGGTTAGGGGGGTACCCTAGACCTACAGGGGGGTAACAGTAACTGTCCCAACACTGTAACTGTCACAAACTGACACTATGCAGTAATCAGAAAAAAAAAAAAAAAAAACTGCTGGTGTCAGTTTGTGACAGGGGGGGGGGTGATTGGGGGGGGATCGGGGGGCGATCGGGGTGTTTTGTGTGCCTGGCATGTTCTACTGTGTGTGTGTGTGTGTTGTGCACTCACATTGATGTCTTCTCTCCTCGGGCCGGAACGGAAATTACCGAGCCGAGGAGAGATGACATCATTTCCTTTGCTGCTGTTTAGCATACAGCAGCAAAGGAAGATTCTCATTGGCCGGCGGCGATCGCGAGGGGGGGGCCACGAACGGATGGTCTCCCCCTCATCACCGATCGCCGCTGGACAAAAGACGACCGCCTCGGGCACCGGGGGGGGTCCGATCGGACCCCCCACCCGCGGAAGGCAAATCACGTACCCTGTACGTGATTTTGCCTGTCCGTGCCACTTTGCCGACGTACATCGGCGTGAGGCGGTCGTCAAGTGGTTAAATCGCCTTTAAGCTCTTGGGACTTGAACTTAGTTTTGTCAGTGTTACAAAAACAGCCATTTGAACCGATACAGCATATTCCCTTAGTCCTTCTGACAAGGAAGCTGGTATTTTTGGTTGCTATATCCTCAGCAAGGAGGGTTTCGGAATTGGTTGCTTTTTCTTGTAAAGAGCTATATTTGATTATTCATGAGGACAGAGTGGTGTTAAGCTCTCATCCAGGCTTTTTGCCAAAAGTGGTTTCAGGTTTTCACCTAAACCAAGATATTGTCCTGCCATCGTTTTTTCCAAAACCATGTTCCAGGGAAGAGAAGTCACTACATTGTCTTGATGTGGTGAGAGCAGTGAAAATCTATTTAAAGGCAACTGCTCAGATTCGTAAGACTGATGTCTTATTCTCCCAGAGGGTCCTAAGAAAGGACAGGCAGCGTCGAAATCCACTGTCGCTAAGTGGATTCGACAAGTGATAATTCAAACTTATGATTTAAGGGGTGAGATTCCCCCGTTTCACGTTAAGGCGTACTCTACCAGGGCGGTTAGTGCTTCTTGGGCAGTGCGTCACCAGCCCTCCATGGCTCAGATCTGTAAGGCCGCAACTTGGTCTTCAGTGCATACATTCACAAAATTTTATCAGGTGGATGTAAGGAGGTATGAGGATATCGCCTTCGGGCGCAGTGTGCTGCAGGCAGCAGTATAAATCCTCAGGTCTGGGGGTGCCCTACGGGTTGTCTCTCCCTCCCTCATGTAGCATTGCTATGGGACATCCCATTAAGTAATTACTTAAGCTCTGTGTCCCATGATGTACGATAAAGAAAATAGGATTTTTATAACAGCTTACCTGTAAAATCCTTTTCTTGGAGTACATCATGGGACACAGAGGTCCCCCCCCCCCCCTTTTATAGGGTTTAAGTATATTGCTTTGCTACAAAAACTGAGGTACTCCTGGAAGGAGGAGGGGTTATATAGGGGAGTGAACTTCCTGTATTGGGTATACCAGTGTCAACACCTGAAGGTGGTCCATAACCCATTAAGTAATTACTCAGGCTCTGTGTCCCATGATGTATTCCAAGAAAAGGATTTTACAGGTAAGCTGTTATAAAAATCCTATTTTTTTTTAATTTTGCCATGGAGTTCCCCTTAAAATCCATACCAGACCCGAAGGGTACCCGGGTCTCCATACACTTTATGGAAATAACTTGCATATAAGCCTTTAAAATGAGCACTTTTGATTTTTCATGTTTGTGTCCCATAGACTTTAATGATGTTCTCATGTTTTTGCCTGTTCTCGTGTTCTGGTGCAAACCAAACTGGGGGGGTGTTCGGCTCCTCCCTAGTGACAATCAGGGACACCTTGCTGGCTTACATTAGTATGGTGACACTGCAACTGGTTTGGCGGTGACCAGGGACACTGTAACTGGTGTGGTGGTGGTCAAGGACAATATGACTGATGTGGTAGTGATCTGGGACTGTATGACTAGTGTGGCAGTGATCAGAGATACTGTAACTGGTGTGGCGATGATTAGGGACAATATGACTGGTGTGGGGGTGATCAGGGACTATATGTCTGTTGTGTTGGTGATTAGAGACAAAATTACTGGTGTGGCGGTGATCAGAGATACTGGGACTGGTGTGTCAGTGATCAGGGAAACTGGGACTGGTGTGGTGGTGATCAGGGACATTGTACGTGGGTGGTGGTAATTGGGAACAATAATTGCTGTGGCAGTGATTAGGGCACTGACTGGCAGCATTGGTCTGGTGACATTGTACTGCTGTGATCAGAAATAATGGCCGGTGGCACTGACATATGATATCAGAGCAGCCAGGCATTTTAAATGATCTCTGCCACAGCAGTACGATGTCACCATAGTGTAAAAAAACAATATCTTTTTTTTATTATTTATACCCTGTCACCAGAGCAGTATAGTGTTACCATAATAACACATCACTACTCTAGGGAAGTGATTAGGATTTTTTTTTTTTGCACTATGATTGCTTATACAGCCTCGGCTGCATTTCTACAGCCATTGAGAACGACTGTACTACTGTGATGAGCTGTGATTGGCTACTGCTATCACATGGTACAGGGAGGTGGTGCTTGGCCCATGTGATCACTGAGACCAATCGCAGAGCTCACAGTAGTTTTCAATGGCTGTATGAATGGCAGCCATGTTTACTATTGGACATGTAATTGCTGTGATTGGTCACGGCGATCGCATGGTACCAGGGCGAAGCACTGCCGCTTGGTACTCGGATCGTTGATCTGCTGTGTCCGGTGGACAACATAATTCCATAACTTGTAATACCACACATGTTGTATATGCACCACAGTGCCAATGTGGCTTAATTTATGATGGATGCACGAAACGCCCCCTGAAAAAGAGGATAGCTGAACATGTGCAGTAAAGGGCTATAAATACCACAGCATGTCACAACATTTTAGGCAATTACATAGGTTGAAAACAAGACACAAGTCTATCTAGTTCAACCAATTAAAAAAAGGAAAGGTGAAAACCCCCAGAAAAGCATGATCCAATTTGCTACAGCGGGGGAAAAAATTCCTTCCTGATCACCCGAGAGGCAATCCAATACATTACAGGGATCCCTCTAATTTGCAGTTTTGGGGTATTAATATGAGGTGCATCCTGTTATATCCTCTGAGTTGTGAGAGACACAAGACTCTGGTCTGGAACAATGGATGTTTATTTCAGCACACACTGTACACTGCAACATGCATCTCAGGACAGGTACATCTTATATGCTTCCTTACATGTGCTCTAAGATGGCTACTCTACCCCTTGACCCTTGTCATCACTCCTGGGTGGAGCCAGCCTTAAAGTAACAGTACATGTGGAACCTTTCAGGTATAACACCTTCCATCCATCCCTAAAAAAAAAAAAAAAATTACAACAAAACGAGAAAAGGCACAAAACATTAACTAATAACTGTCCAATAACAGTCCTCCAAACACAGGAGATGCGCAAGATATTTCCTGCATCCAGATGTGAGACCAAGCTTCCAGGGACAGTTGCGGGGATACAATGTCATCGGATCACTTTCGGCGGCCCCGTCGAAAGTCTCGTAACCGGTCTGGAAGCTGAAACCGATCAGGAGGGCGACAGTGTCGTTGAGGTCGGGCACCCAGCGACTCGGGACTGGAGGAAACAGGGCTGGCTGGAATGGGCACCGGCGGGGCCAAGAAGGGATCCACCAGCTCAGCGGGTGAACAGACCTCCGGACCAGGGCTGGAGGGCTCTGTTGGAGCTGAGTTCAAAAGTTCAGAGTCCCCCCAATCATCAGTCCCCATGCATTCTGATCCGCTGGGAGCAGATCCTTGCGACACTGGTGGTTCAGCTGGCGTCAGGGATTCGGGCAATTGAAAACGAGGACGCAGTTGGTCTGCATGCCGTCTGCAAATGGAACCATCTTCCAGGCAGACCCTATACATCTTGGGTCCCAAAGTCTCTGCAATGACAGCAGGAAGCCACCGGGCGTTGGAAGCCCCATAAGATCGGGCCCATACCTTTTGTTGGGCTGTGAATCGAGGGAGCTCACCATGTTTGACCATCTTGTCTTGCGACTGCAGTACATGTTCCTGGACTGTTTGAGGACGGAGCATGTCCAAAACAGTCCATGGCTGCCGACCCAGAAGGAGTTCTGCTGGAGTTTTCCCGGTGGTTGCATGTGGTGTGTTTCTGTAAGCAGAAAGGAAGGAGTCCAACTGCTGGGGTGACCGGGACTGTTGTTTACTTGCAGCCACTGTAGCTTTGAAATAGCGTTTAAAAGTCTGCACAAACCGTTCTGCTTGACCATTAGTAGCTGGGTGGTAAGGTGCAGTCAACTTGTGCTTGATGTTGTGGGCAGTCAGGAAACGCTGAAACTCCTGACTGGTGAATTGTGCACCATTGTCAGTGACGATCTCTCTGGGGTATCCAAACGTAGCAGCGAGATGTAACAGTATGGAAACCGTTGCCTTAGTCGTTGGCTGAGTAACAGGAATTACCTCAGGCCACTTTGAATGGGCGTCCACTATGATCAAGAAGGTGTGTCCTCTGATCGGGCCTGCAAAGTCCAAGTGTAGGCGAAACCAAGGAACCGTGGGCCAAGTCCAGGGCTGGACACACCCTCGAGGAGGGTCTCTTGCAGTTTGTGCACATCCAGCACAAGCATTTACATATGTTGTGATATCTGAGTCTAGGTTTGGCCACCACACATAGCCTCTGGCTTTTTGTTTCATACGTGTGCCCCCGGGATGACCAGTATGTAGCAAGCCCAGAATGTGTCTCCGGAGGGTCTGTGGAATGATCACTCAGTCTCCCCATAAAACACAGTTGCCAGCCACAGTTAATTCCATACGCCTACGAAAATAAGGTTCATAATCCTGTGTGACGGTTGCAGGCCAACCGGACCGTACCCAGGAGAGTATTGTTTTCAGAAAGGTATCCTTGGCTGTATGGGCTGCTATCTCCCCAGAAGACAAGAAGGACAGGCTGGTGTAACGACAACTCTTGACCGGTGGAGAAGAGTCCATCGACTTCCCTGTCAGTCGGGACATTGCGTCCGCATTCGCATTGGCATCATGACCGCGATACTGGATTTTGTAGCTGTATGCTCCCAAGAATAGGGCATAGCGTTGGAGGCGGGCCGCAGTAGTCTGAGAGATGCCTTTGTCAGGGCTAAAGATCTGAAGGAGTGGTTTATGGTCTGTCAGTATGGTGAATTCCCTACCATACAGGTAAAGATGAAACTTCTTAATTGCCCATATCA